>NC_134112.1:84278750-84583333 GCF_040939455.1 Microcebus murinus | reverse complement strand
AATAATCACATGAAAAAATATGTTCGATGACATTAGTCATTAGGGAAATGCAAGTTAAAACTACAATGAGGCCGGGCGCGGTGGCTCACGCCTGTAATCCTAGCACTTTGGGAGGCCGAGGCGGGCGGATTGCTCAAGGTCAGGAGTTCGAAACCAGCCTGAGCGAGACCCCGTCTCTACCAAAAATAGAAAGAAATTAATTGACCAACTAAAAATATATATACAAAAAATTAGCCGGGCATGGTGGCGCATGCCTGTAGTCCCAGCTACTCGGGAGGCTGAGGCAGTAGGATCGCTGAGCCCCGGAGATTGAGGTTGCTGTGAGCCAGGCTGACGCCACGGCACTCACTCTAGCCTGGGCAACAAAGTGAGACTCTGTCTCAAAAAAAAAAAAAAAAACTACAATGAGATGCCACCTATTAGAATGGCTAAAATGAAAAGATTGATCATACCAAAGGTTGGAGAGGGTCTGAAGTAATTGGCACTCTCATACTACTAGTCGCAATGTAAAATGGTACCACTCTGTTGGGAAACAGTTTGGCAGTGTTTTAAGAAGTTAAGTATACCTACCATAGGATCCAGCCATCAACTCCTAGGTATTTACTGAAGAAAAATGAAAATATGTGTCTACACAGAGATTCGTACATGAATGTATATAGTAGATTTATTTGTGATAGTCCCAAGCTGGGAACAACCCAATGTTCATCAACAGATGAATAAGTAAACAAATTGTAGTATATCTACATAATGGAATACTACTCAGCAACAAAAAGGAATTAACTATTGATGGATGCAATAGCAAAGATCTCAAAATTATTATGCTAAGTGAGAAAAGTTAAAAAAAGGGGGGTATATGCTATATAATTTTATTATTTAAAATTCTAGGAAATGCAGATTAATCCATAACAACAGAAAGCAGATCAGTAGTTGTCTGGGGACTAGTGGGGGTGGCTCAGGGGCTTGGAGGGTGGATTACAAAGGGACACAAGGAAACTTTTGGGGGTGGCAGATGTGCTCATTATCTTTTTTTTTTTTTTTTTTTTTTGAGACAGAGTCTCGCTTTGTTGCCCAGGCTAGAGTGAGTGCCATGGCGTCAGCCTAGCTCATAGCAACCTCAAACTCCTGGCTCAAGCAATCCTCCTGCCTCAGCCTCCCGAGTAGCTGGGACTACAGGCATGCGCCACCATGCCCGGCTAATTTTTTGTATATATATATTAGTTGGCCAATTAATTTCTTTCTATTTTATAGTAGAGACGGGGTCTTGCTCTTGCTCAGGCTGGTTTCGAACTCCTGACCTCGAGCAATCCGCCCGCCTCGGCCTCCCAGAGAGCTAGGATTACAGGCGTGAGCCACCGCGCCCGGCATGCTCATTATCTTGATTGTGGTGATGGTTTTATGAGTGAATACATACGTAAAACTTTTTCTAATTATATACTTTAAATATATGTAGTTTCTTGCGTGTCAATTATACTTTAACAAACCTGTAAAAATACTTTGAAAAGTAAAGTGTAATGCTTCTATCAATCAATACGACTGTACCTGCAGATAATAGTAAACCATAAAAAGCAGCAGAAATTTGAACTTCTAGGAGTGAAAACAGAACTTGTAGAAATGAAAAAGTGTAATAGCTGAAATTTAGATGAATTTAGCATTAAATTGGATGCAGTTGAAGGGTGATTTGGTGAACTAGAAAATAGATCACAGGTTTCTACACACTGGGTTTGGCACCAAGGTTGTTATATTTGACCTCAGTGAGAGCGATTTCAGTGGTGTAGTGGGGAAAATGACAGACTATGTTAGAATGAAAAATGAATGAGAGATGAGGATGTAAATATAAATACATTTAGACAATCTTCCAAATATTTGGCTGGGAATTGGAGGTAAAATATAGACTACATGGAGGGGAGATGGATAATTTTCTTTTCTTTTGAAAGTTTCCAAATCCACAGAAAAAGGTGGAACAATGAATACTAGTATTCAATACTAGTATACCCCTCACCCAGATTCACTCAATTCATCTCACTACCTGGATAGAAACTTTCCTTTTCCTAAAACACCCATTGTAGTCCACCTGGCATTTTACTCCTAAACCCTTCAACATATGTCTCCAAAACCAGGATTCTCTGTTTCTGATCTACGACAATCAACATGAATTCAATAGCTTCATCCAATATACGGTCCATACTCGTATTTCCCCAATTATTCTGAAAATGTCCTCTAGCATTTTTGTTCTTTGATCCAGGATCCAATCGAGATTCAGACCTTGCATTTGGTAGTTATCTCTCTTTAGTTTCTACCAATGCCTCCCTCTATTTTTCATGTCATTGAATCCTTTGAAGAGTCTAGGTTAGTTGCCCTGCATCACGCCTCACAATCTGGGTTTATCTGAGTGTTTCCTTGCTGTAAGTTTTAGGGCATAAACGTCTTGTAAGAACACCACAAAAGTGATCCTATGTATTTCCAATGATATTACATTAGGGGAAGGGACTATATATATTAAACAAGTGGAAGTGATGTTTATTGGCATTAAGGAAATCAAGAAACTGATTGGCCATTGTGTTGAGTCATCCATGTGTCCTTGGTGAGCAGAAGATTCAAAAGAACCTGGCATCTGTTACTAGCTGATTATCAGCATCTGTCATTTGCAGGCTTTGCTATTGTGAGCGATGCAGATCCTCTAGAGAAAGTTATACCCCCACACGCACAAAATGATCACAGAAAAAAGATCATATGTGAAATATTTTGATCAGAAGAACTGTGTAGAGTTATGGCTGGTATAGGCCTTCTTTGTTCTTTTACGGAAGATGTTTTTAGCCTTATAAGCTATAGGACTTTCAAAAAAAAAATCTCATTAGAAAAGTTTCTTCCCTACAATTGATTTTTTCTGATCTCTCACCTGGCAGCTCTGCTTGAGTTAGTTATGATTGGATGGTCTCTAGGAAATGAGAGCATTGGATCAGATCGGTGAGAGGTTCTGGACCTTTCTTCGATTGTTGACCTCTTTGGAAATTTGATGAAAATATGACTGCTTTTTCCAGGAGAATAAACATTTGCACATACCTGCACAATACTGCATTCAATTTAAAGGAGTTTCATAAACTGTCACTTAATATAACCTGAATTTGATTACTGTGGGTATCTTTACAGTTATATTTGTATCATGACTATACTATAAAGTCTGTTGGCTTATTAGCCAAAAATTTTTTTAAAAAAAATGTTTATTGTAATACTTTCTGCTGAAATTGTGTCTGAAATCCCTTTCTGTAGTTAGCAAGGGCTAGAGCTACCATATGAATGTCCCTTCTGATGGCGATCTGATTTTTCTCTCCTCGTGTGACCCTTCCCTATCAGAGCACCTGAGAGTCTCCTGGTATTCACCCCCTACAGATTTTATTTAAAAAGGATCAATCTCTTCAGCTGAAACAGCTGAGCCTGCCATCCTGTTTGCTGACTGGCACCAGCCCAGCCCTGCAGCTGAAGTCAGTCGGCGACACTCGCCACTCTGCCCTGGGAATCGCAAGTCCTAGCGATGGATCTGGGCACAGAAGGCGGCGCGGGGGACTTGTGGCCTGATGAGGGAGTCTCTGCTGAACACATCTGAGCTCAGTGTCTCTAGAGCACTTAGGAATGACAAGCCCAGGAAGAAACTCTGAGTAAAACGAGGAAAGAGAAAAGAAAAACATTCTCCGCAAACAAGCACGCAAGCCACAAGCATACACCATTAAAAAAAAAAAAAAAGTCATATATGGAGATAGCCCTAATTGTTTATTCTTCTTAAATTAAAATCAGTCACTAAGATGGTATTTCCTTCTTTCTGTTGAAAAGTTACTGTTCATCCAAAGCAGCAGCAGGAGATCTGCGCAGTAGCCCAAATGGGTGCAAATCCTGATCCATTTCACAAAATAAGTGGGCTGCATAGATCAGAGGATTTCTTCCGCCCACTTTGCCTCCTAAATAGGTAAGTTTCCTTTACCCTGTTTCTATCTGTGCCTTCTCCTTTTCTGTGGCAGTTCATTCTTTCTTTGCCTGTAACCATTCGCTATCACATTCCTAGAATGGTAGTATAAAAATTATATGTGGTTTATTTACTTACTATTTTGATTGTATCCACTGCTAAGGATTTGAAAGGATTTATAATAAACACCAAAAGACTGGAGAACCACTAGAAGATAGCAAAAGAAGATGAGCCAACCAATAGGTGGATTATAGCTGTGTCATAAAACTTTGGCTTAGCAAAACTATTGCAATCGATCCCAAAACAAGCTCTCAGCACCTTGGAAGCCAAGATAAAAAAAAAAAAAAAGAAATATGACAACTGAGGTAGGCTTCATTATCTGTTAAATTAAATATATCAGCTTAAAAATATGGTTTTCCTATTATTAAATTCTAAAATGAATTGATCTTTCATGGAGATATTTCACTAATATGGTGGATTTATTATGTTCAATTTTAAGATATAAGAACACTTTTATATGGAAATTTCTCAAATATATGTTTGATGAGAGCCAAGGGAAGAATGTTAAATCATGGATTTGTTAAGGTTTTCTCACAGGTGTCTTAATAATCACAGGTATGTTATTTAATTTTACTTGGCATGAGGCTAAAACTTAAACTAAAGAAGAATTTAGCCATGCTTCTTTGAAAATTCTTATCAATTATCAGTTGTCTTGGGTGAGCAATTAACAGATAACGAATAGCTGATAATTTGCAACTTAAAGCGTAGATCCTCCACACTGTTGACAGAAAATTCATGTGCTTCAGGGACCTTGGTGAACTGATGGCAAAGTTGAGGTTTTATCATGAAACTAAGGAACTTGATCTCTATTCTTGCCTAGACGGAGGGTCTTTCTATTTGGACCCTGGGCGGTTTTCAGATGTATATGCAAACAAGTGCCAATCTTTTCTCAGGAAGCAGCTTTGAATAGCTAAAATATCTTCCTGATTACTACATAAGAAAATCATTTAGTCTCAAATCTGGAGCATATTCACCTGTGCTGAGTTATTTTTAATCTGGCACAATTGATTTTAGACTTTTCTTTTTGATAGTAGTTTATCAATGGGATTATTTGCTTTTTGGAATGATTGCTAAAGAGAGTAAGACTACATCATCCTCAAAGAAAAGGAAGCTTATCTTCCTGTTTGCCATAGGGAGAGAGAATGTATCCAGCTCATCTATAAGTTGTATCAATGTATTTTGTATGAGTTTCAAGGAATGGGAAAGGAGTTATAAAATTGCTACTAAGAGGACACAGGATCTCTCATTTCTGCTCCCCAGAACTCACATAAGAGTGCTGATGAAATTAAAGTAGTATCGAATTTACTTATTCATTTCAGTAAGGACAAAAGGGGACATGGTACAAGCTATGAGCAGCAAAAGAGTGATAATGTCAGCATGCTTGTTAAAGCAAGAGGACATTTGCATTACAGTTTTTCATATTATTAAAATAAAATGACCTCCTTTAGATTCAAAGTTCATTCAAGTATCTTGTCCTATGAGTTAGTCTTTAGGTATAAAGAACTCCTTTGTTCTGTATCCAATTATTTCCCCTCTGGAAATTTAACTGTCTTGTAAATCAATAAATAGGCAGAAAGAAGGTTCTAAGAAGACTTCAGTAATGAAAGCACCTCTTTGAGTTTCAGGATTTGAAAAACAATTCTAATCAATGTTGACAGTGTGCCACGAACAGAGGAGTATGACAATAGAATTACCTGGACCTGAGGTACAAATAAACAACAAAATAATGTTGAGAAATGGTTTTGAGAGAGAGAGAAAGGGAAAAAAAAACAACTAAAATTCCATTTAAATAGACATTTCCTGAAGTGTTTCCCTAGAATATAAATTCCATACTAGTTTCATAGCAGTTCCATGTTCATCGAGATGAAAAAGGGTTTTCCTTAGTCAAGTAAGTTTGGGAATCTGTGCACTGCACCTCCTGGTTCCTGGTGAGTCATGATGCACGTTAGCTTAGGCAAAACAGCAGAGTTTGCTCAACCCGGAGTTTTCTGAACCGATTTTACCAGGGCATTCTTTTTATGTGACACTTATTAATTTCCCACTAAACACACTTTGCTAAACAGAGCAGTAAATGAAATGTTGGCCATGTTTCTGAGCCCAGTATTACGTAACAGTTCTATGCTTATGTTACAGAGAACCCACAGGACAAAGGCCTTGGGTCTTGGCAATTGCCAGGTAGAAAGGTAACTCCCCACTCCCTGCCTTGTCTATTTGCACTCAGAAACAAAAGGCAGAAGAGTCACTTACGGGAAATAAATTTGACCGTATCCCCTTCCCTCTGAGTATGGAAGACAGAGGTAGGTATGGTAGACTAGTCCTCCAGCCTAAGGCCAGATTGCAAAACAGGACACTCAGGTCCCTGAGGGGAGACCACCTCAAAAGAGGACAAAGTCTGGGCTGGTGGCATGAGCAGCATGGCTGTCAGAAGAAAGTGCTGGTTTGGGACAAAGCCCATGGATTAAAACCCCTCACTCAGCCTTCCCAACACCAGGAGACCCCCAAGGCAGAAATGGCTGTAAACTCAGAGAGCTGAGCCCCTGAGACCAGGCAGCCGTGTGGCACCTGACATTCCATTTGGCCTGATGCCAGCCATCAGGGAGGGCCCAGTAGGTCCCACTGCTGCTGAGGGCTGGCTGGCCTCAAGGCCATCTGAGTTGTCCCCCTCCGGGCTGCTGGCAGCTGGCAAACCATGAGTGGGGCTCCCAGGAAAAGCCGTGGGGATCTTGAGGAAGGCTGGTAAGTAGGGCTCAAGGGTGTGATGAACTGGGTTATTAAAGAAAATGTAAGCTCCTTATTTTTTATCCAGGCCTGTGGGTAATGGACATCTGGGTTATAATAAATGGAGGTTTTCTGTCCTACATCAGCTTGCAGACCTAAGAAATGGCCGTGTGTGAGTGGCATGCTGGGAACAGTGCCTAGCAACGTAGCCATTCCACACTGTCCATCATCAGCGCTGCTCCACACGACACCCTTCCCGGAGAGACTGTTCTTGTCCTATTGAGGAAGAGTCACTTGAGCAGGACACCTGCAAAGTAAAGAGCGGGGCCACCTCTGGCCATGAAGCAGGGGGACAAGGTTGCTCCTAGCGAATACATCTTAGTGTAAGGGCCAGTCTCAGGAAATCATGCGCAAATTGACAGAGACACAGGACTGCCCTGCAAGGGGAACACACAGCAAGGGGGTGGGGGAGGAGCTCACAGATCACAGGGCAGGCCTGGCTCTAGAACCGGGAAAGACACCTTCAGCCCCAGCTCCCCGCAGTGCTGTGTTGGTCTGCTGTCAGCACCACCCCCAGCGCCCTTTCCCTAGGGACTAAGCCTTTAGCATCTGCCAACAATTCCAGATATTAGGGGGGACCTCAAGAGGGAAATCCTGGGCTTTCTGCCAATAAGTGCTTGGAAAAGTTTTGCTGTAGAACAAATCATAATGGGAAAAGCAAAAAAAAAAAAAAAAAAAGGAACCCACAAAAAAGCTGTGAAGATCTTTGCACGCTGAGTTTGTGAACAGTTTATACTGTTGATATAAATAATGCCCTGCGTCCTGAAGCATTCAGTCAGGCAGCCAGTCTCACCATTTCACTCCCGATCAGACTCCGCCTGGCCTCGTTGTCTCCAAGCTCACACGGGGTGGTCTCAGGGGACGAGGCTGGGAAATACTCGCAGAACCTTCTGGCCGCCATCCTTTGCAAACAGGACTCCAGACAAGCATCGCTGGGTTTGTCTGACATTTGCCAAATTCCTACATAAATAACCATTACCTGAATCTCTCGCAGCTGGGAAATAAATAAGATTTAATGGGTTCAGCCTGATAAGGTGGTCCAATCCGGCTGACTCTGTTTTGAAACGAGATTAGATCCCCATCTAGGAGCCGTGAGAGTGTAAATATGTGCTAAACGCGGCACTGAAAGCCTGTTAGACACAGCTCTGGGCTTCACGGAGGTGTGAGAGGAAAGAAATGTCTCTGGTGCACTACGGTAGAACATGTTAACACCTCTGTCTCTGCGGATGAAATACTGTCGTCACCCTGTGCGGTCTCAAGCCTCTCTGTGTTCTTCTTTAATATTCAGCTTCGCTTGGAGAAAATGATGCACAGTAATTTGAAGACAGAGCTATTGCTGGAAGAGGTCAGGCTGGAAAAATGAACTGCTCAAGGCTGCCGAAGCTCTCATTAAGGAGACAAAGTGTATGCAGATGGAGGTGCAGACACGCTTCAAGATGGAAGGGAACGCTTAGAGCAGATCCTGATGGAGACTCTAAAACCCTTTTCTGATTGGAAAATGACCGTTCTGAGGCATCCATGGTGCCGACCTGCAGGCATGATGGGGTCATCAATCTCTCTTCCCAGCAGTACTGAGTTCAGTCCGGGACTCCTCGTGCAATTAAGGAAGCTCCATGTACACTCATTTGCATGAAACAAAGAGAAAGAGGGAAGGGGAAGGGAATTGGAGATTGAGAAGGCCTGCAAGAGAGAGGGTTTTCCATCTATTTCCTCTAAAAGGCCTTTCAACCGTTTGCTAATAATCATGAGTAACAATTCAAAGCAGCTGCTCTTAAATTCTCCGGCGTGTCTCGATTTGCAGGATACTGGCTGGGTTTATCCTGTGGCCTGGCCACTGAGGCAGAGGCTGGAATAGTGGAGCATACCCCTCAGGACCACTGAGTCATGAGTGACAGAAGCAAAGGTGTCTGCTAGCAAAGGAACAGTCAGAAAAGATATATGAGGCTGAAAGTAAGCCACGTAGCCAATATGGGCAAGTTTGTTCAGGTGACAGTGACAGGTGTGGGAGGTACAAGAACAGCATATGGACATAACTCTGTGTTCAAGGGTGACATGGTGCACACAACCTCAGAGCCTTTGGATTTTAGCTGGTTGAAAACTTAGGTTCTGGCCCCTAGTAAGAGCTAGATGCTATATTTGGTTGGTTGATGGGCTGAGACCCATCAATTTCAATATCCCAAATTATGGCAAAATCATTTAGAGGCTCCTCTGACTGATGGGCTATTCTTTCTCTCTTCCATCATCACAGCATGTCGACTCTGTGCTTGCCATAATTAACTAACTTAATGTTAATAGCAAATGTCAATGATGTATATCGGCCCTCAAACTCGATAAGATGGAGGGAAAAAAGAATAGGTTTTTTTTTTCCTTGCTTAACAAAAAATCCCCTTGGGAAATCAGAAATTAAGGAAATTTTCAGCAATGAAATTAAAAACTGTTTCCTTGGTGTATTAAATCAAATAATAGGCAACTAGAGTGTCTGTAACTTAAGTATAAGAGACAATTCGGTGTCATTTCAGAATTGACAATACTGGCACACAATAGGTCTTCGATAAATGTTGAGAGAGAGACTGAGAGAAGGAGGAAAGAAGGGAGACATGCAAAAGAAAAAAATGGCTCAAGTGTAGCTCTGAATTTTGAGGAAGCCGAAAGAGAGACTAAAAATATATATATATATATATTAATATATATGTACATTGCAGAAATATTTAATTGCTTCCAAACACACTTTTGACTTGTCAATAGTTATACTGACATGTAGCTAACATTCAAAGGGATCCTATAAATATTTTATTACAGTGGGAGGAGTCCCCCAATATTGCCTTCAGTTATAATACTGAGCACCAATTAAAAATGTAATAAGCAAGGCTTCGCTGAGTAAAGATAAAACTTACTAGGGAAAGTGTTCTCCTTCAATTCTTGTATTATAGTATTTAAAAAATGGTTTTCTATTTCCTCAACCTGTGTGTGTCTGCATCAAACTCTTGGACTCAAGCAATCCTCCTTGAGCTGATACTTCCCCAGTAGCTGGGATTACAGGTGCATGCCACCACATCTGGCTAATTTTTTCTATTTTTCGTACAGATGGGGTCTTGCTATTGCTCAAGCTGCTCTTGAACTCCTGAGCTCAAGGGATTCTCCTGCCTCAGTCACTCAGAGTGCTAGGGTTACAGGCACGAGCCACCTCACCTGGCCCACAATTTCCACATCATATAGACTTGGTCCTTCAGAGTGGAGGGACCTTGGCATAAGAACTGGGCAGGGAGCAGCCCATCCTGCTTCCATATCCCAATAAGATACCAACAGGGCTTCTAGATTTCTTTTCCCACTCCATCTTTCTCTTGCCAGTTCTGAAATAGGTATACTTGGACACACTCTCTCTCTTTTATTCTGTTCTAGCCAAATCTTTACCTCTTTTCTTGCCTCTCTTCAACTTTTAAGAGTTTATATTCTACCATGACTTAGCCTAATAGTTGTAGATTATGATTAGAGTATAAATAAATAAATCAAGATATTTTTATTGTTGCAAGTGACAAAAATCTAACTCAAAGTGATTTTAATGCAAAAGGAAACTTACTGGTCGTCTTGATGGAAAAGTCCAGAGCTTCAGGTATGGCGGGGTCCAAGAGCTTGAGCTGTGTCAAATTAATAGGACCCAGTTTTCTCCTTCTCTCTCATCTGTATTAACATCATTTTCAAGAAACTGTTCTCCATCTGTGAGCTCCCAGCAGCTTCAAGATTCTATATCATCCTTTCATGAATAGCTAGAAATATCTGCAAGGGTGTATCTTCCTGGATAATTCCAGTGAAAGTCACAGGATTGGATTGCATTGCATGCTTGGATTGCATTCCCATATTTGAACCAAGCAGTGTAGCCAGCAGAATGGAATATGCCGATTGGCCACCCTTGGGCCACAGGCCAATTTCTAGAGTTCTGGGGGGGGGTCAGTTCTATCAGAACTACACTTACTAGGAGTAAGTAGTGTTATGACCAAGAAGGGGAAATGAGTTCTAGGTAAGCAAAAGCAATCAATGTCCACTATTCATCCTTTCTCCTCTTTTCTCTTTCTGTACATCCCTAGAAACTTAGGAAGCTCTTTTTCCTCTGCTTTTCAGGAACAATTTCTCCTACCTACAGTTCCAGTTGGGAAACCAATTTCTTAGTTACTTGTCAGTCTAAATGGTGTGCTCCTTGTTTCTTGTCTTCCTTTCTCTTTTCAGAGCTTTTGACCTAAGTGAAAATATTTCCTTGAGCATTTGCCCCCTCCTTTCAAGACTTGTAGACGAAAAGGTTTGCTCAGTTAGTTTTCTCAGATTCTGATCACTTCTTCTTTCCTCCAACTGATCACACCACTCTGCACCATTTGGCTGCCTGCTGGGATGTCTCTTAACACTTTCTTTTGCGCCATTTCATTAGCGTCCTTGAACTACCCAGCCTAAAGGGCCTCTGACTTGCTAAACCATGCTGACTTTAACATATGGAAACACAAATTACTTGTGAAACTATTGCCCTCAAATAAATAGGTTTTTAAAAATCTACAGCAACTTGGGAGGAGGGAAACTTACTATAATGGGTGACAGTTAAGAATTACAAAATTCTTGCACATGGGTATATGTATGGAATTCTTTCGCTTTGAGTTCTAGGGGCAAGTAATTTGGTGGTCTGGTAAGTATCCTGGAAGGTTATAGAGAAAATCCAGAAGTTATATGCTGGGCTTTCTTTCCCTCACAAAATATGTAATGCTGAAGTTGCAAATTTGAGTGTCTACAGAAGCCTAGTAGGTTAACTTAAATGAAAACAGAGCTGGGTATCGAAGAGTAGGATTGACGGATACTGGTTAACTGGAGCATTCAGGGACCTTCTACTGGTGGTGTGCAGTGGTTAAGAGCAAGGATTCTAGAACCAGACGGTCCAAGTTCAAATCCTGGTTCCACTATTTCTTGCTGTGTGATTGTAGTCTGAACATCTGATCTCTCTGCACCTCACTTTCCTGTCTGTAAAATGGGCACATCACCAGGACCTACCTTGTAGGATTGTTGTGAATACTAAATGAGTCAATACATGTAAGGCATTTAGAATGGTTTCTGGCACATAGTAAGCACTGTATAAATGTTGGCAATTATTATTTTTAAATCCAGCCAATTGTTTTCATCCAGGAATGTGTGCTATCTTGTGAGATCTTCTAATATTTCAAGACAAGCTGGAAATGTAGTTTTTCACGCTGAGATCCCTGATTATATGTGTTTGAATGAACTAAAAAAGTATTTGAAAACACCAAGGAGGCTATATTGGTTAGGAATACACGCAGCTGCAAGTTATTGAAAACCTAGCTTACAGTGGCTTAAACAAAAATGCTTTTTTTTTTTTTTTTTTTTTTTTTACACAAAAATATTTCTGATACAACCACTTTGGAAAACTGTTTGCCAGAACATATCCTATGACCCAGCAATCCCGCTCTTAGGTATATACCCAAGAGAAATGAGTACATGTGTTTATCATCAGACTGTTTAAAAATGAACATTGATAATACCAAAAACTGCCTTGTCAAATAGTACACAAATGCTCATCAACCCTAGAATGGGTAAACAAATTGTGATGTAAACACACACAGGATAGAGTAGACAGTGGATGAATCACAACCACCTATACCTATATGGAAGCCTCTCACAAACATAACATTGAGCAAATGAAACCAGACACAGACAATCCCACTGGTATGAAGTACAAAAATCAGGCCAACTAATCAGTGGTGCTAGAAGAAGGAAGGCGGTTATCCTGGTGGGTAAAGATTGCGAGAGAACACAGTGCGAGGACCCTGGGGTGCTGGTCACGTTCTCTTTCTTGATCTGGGTTCTGCTTGCCTGGATGTTTGCAGTTTGTGAGATTTCATTGAACAGGACATTTGCGATAGGTATCTTTTCTGTATATATATGTTATACTTCATTTGAAATATTTAAAAGGAAGAGGAAGAAGTCCAGAAGTAAGTGGTTTCTGGTATTGACACAGGGCCCAGATCTTTATACTTGTATGCTCTACATCCTTAGCATGTTGGTTTTCATCCCGAAGCCTGTTATACATGTGATAGTTTCCATAGTACTCTGGGTCATGTTCACTTTCGTGGCATGAAGAAGGGGCCCTCTCCATTTTTTATCAGGAAAGCAAATCTTTTCCAGAATTCTCCCTCACCCTAGCCCAGCAGTCTTTCACTTTCATCTTAAAGGCCCAAACTGGGTCATGTTGCCACTCTTAGTAGTTGGATGAAAGCCACCCCCCAGTGGGAAGAGCCAAAGAAGAGATGTTTGGGAAAGGCCTTTGTGTCATCAATCAATAATATCCACCATACAGGCCAAAGATACATTTGCAAGTCACGTGCAGTGGTGGTTACTTTTTCCTGGATCCATATATAAGGGTGTTTCCCTGTGTGTATTTGTGGGTAAACACAGATTAAATTTAAGACATGCCTTTGAGATTAACCTGGCTGATTGCTTAACTGACATGATAAATCAGGCTTACTCAAAGTGATAAGTCAGAGAGGAGGTGGCTTGAAGGTGGTCTGCAGTGATGGGAGCCTTATGTCACCAATTGTGAGACCTTCTTTTGATTAAACAATGAAATGTAGGACTGCTCTTCTTACAAGGAGCGAAATACCATGGAATACTACTAGCCATGAAGAGGGATGACTTAACGCCTTTTGTAACAATTTGGATGGAACCGGAGACCGTTATCCTAAGTGAAGTATCTAAAGAATTGAAAAACAAACACCACATGTACTTGCTATTACATTGGAACTAACTGATGAGCACACATGTGCACAGAGGGAAGTAAAACTCAACAGAAACCAAGCAGGGGGGAGGGCAGAGCAGGCAGGCAGGGATGGGTGAAAACCTACCTAACGGGTACAGTGAACACTATCTGGGTGATGGGCACACTTATAACCATGACTCAAGCATTATAAAAGTGATCCATGTAACCAAAAATATTTGTACCTCCGTAATACTTCGAAATAAAGAAATGATGCAGTGTGAGGGGGTGAGGTGGGGTAGTATCTCTAGTGGTGTTTCAGTAGTGATACAGAGGGTTAAATCTAGTAGTGGATTTGGGGGTGGTAATTAAGATTGTTTAATTACAAAACCTGCAAAAACAACTGGAAGAAATTCTCTCCATGAGGCCTAGACTTGTCCATCAGGAAGAACTTCTATTGCTGAAGCCAATCCATAACAAATGGATTTTTCTTTTCATTCAATCCCCCCTCCCTTGGATGCTTTGATGCTCAAGGCTTGGTTACACTGCCTAGTTCTTTAAATATTTTATCCACATGGCACTTGTCACCCAACTGGATTGCAAGGTTGTGGAATGTGGGGTTCCCTTTTCTTCCCTCCTTTTCTTCCCTCCTTTCTCCCCTTTCCTTCTTTCTTTCTTTTTGAATATCCTTTACAATGTTATATACCCAGTAACTGCTCAATAAATGCTAGGTTATTGACTGATTGGCTGGGCAACTGGCTAGGATAGATGAATGAGTGAACGAATTCATTTTTTGTGTTATTGGAATGTTTGCGTTCTGGAAGATGAAGATGGCATGAGCAGACATTTTCAGACTCTACACAGACTATTATTAGTTTTCAGACAGCCACAGTGATATTGTGGCTACTGTCATGGGCTCTGAGGCCAGACACACATGGGCACCGGGGCTCCTCTCCCAGTTCTGATACTCTGAAGCTGTGAGATTTTAGGCAAGTTCTCTGTGAAACCTGAAACCTTCATACACTATTTTCAGTTTTGATGGTCACCAATAAAACACCAAGTCTGGCTAGTGAAGTGACAGAAATTTATTGTCATGATATGGAGTCATTTTGGTTAAATAAGTGAAGAGTCTAAGCAGTCCAGTTAGCACTGGGGGACTGCAGTGAAAGGATGTGTCTTCATTTTAAACTTTTTTATTGCGGTAAAATGTATATAACATAAAATTTTACAATTCTAACCATTTGTAAGTGCACAATTCAGTGGCATGAATTACACTCAGTATGTTGTGTAACCATCACCACTATCTTTTTCCAAAACTTTTTCATCCCCCTAAACAGAAACTCTGTAACCATTAAGCACTACCTCTACATATACCTTTTCTCATATACCAATTCCCATCCCCTGGAAATTTCTAACCTACCTTCTCGATGAATTAGCCTATTCTAGATATGTCATATAAGTGGAAGCTACAATGCCTGTCCTTCTGTGTCTGGCTTATTTCACTTAGCATAGTTTTCAAGGTTCATCCACGTTGTGGCATGTATCAGAACTTCATTCCTTTTCATAGCTGAATAATATCCCATTGTATGGATATACCTAATTTGTTTATCCATTCATCTGTCGGCAAACTTGTTTCCACCTTTTGGCTATTGTGAATAATGCTGTCATAAACATTATTGTATAAGTACCTGAGTCCCTGTTTTCAATTCTTTTGGATGTATACCTAGGGGTAGAATTGCTGGGTCATATGGTCAATTCTCTGTTTAGCTTTTTCAAGAACCACCAACCTGTTTTGCACAGTGGCTACACCATTTTACATTCCCACCATCAGTGTAAGAGGGTGACAGTTTCTGGAAGGGCATGCTCTTCAGCTGGGGTTTCTGCCATTAATGGGGACAGCCCCACATCTGTGCACCTTCACTTTAGAGTTCACATTTCTGCGACTGATTCACCCTGGATTGGGTCACAGGTTTGCTCCTGTATGGGTTGGCAATAGAGGAGAGGATCAGGATCACATGATATAGACATGGTCACGTGGGGGAGGGACTGTGTGAGCTGAGCAGTCAGCCCAGGAGGTCTGTATGATGCTCAGTTTCCTCTTTTCTGAAATGGGAATTAATATCTATTACTGTGTACCTGTGAGGGTCAAATAATGCACGGACATTTCTTAGTAAGTGTCTAGCACTCGATGAGGGAAGGGCAACATAGAAGTAACAGTGGTTCTGAGAGTAGCAAAAAGGATGCTTTTGACACCACTCTTTACAAATCAACAAAGGGGTGCAAGGTGAGAACTGTGGTAAGGGCCTAGAACTCTGCAGAGGCGTGGGCCTAGATAATGATAATAATCAGCCACTGTCTCCATGTTTGCTTCTTTACAATTGCTACACTGGAGTCACAGAGCTGGTGGTCATGAAGATTCTTAACTTTCTCCACAGATCACATCACCTTTTTGGAAACCTAAAGGTAGTTTCTGAGATATCTTCCAGGCTTGCATTCCAGGGGACTGATTGACCCACCCAGACCAAGAAAGTGACTCAACTGGAATTGTGACCCCAACCCACGAACTAACTCAACACAAGAAGAGGATTTCTACACCCCTATACTTTTGCACCAAACCTAAGCAATTAGCAAACTCAATGGCCTAATCCTTTGCCTGCCAAACTATATTTAAAAACCCCACCTCCCAAATTCTCAGGGAGGCGGATTTGAGAAATTCCTCCCATCTCCCTCCCGGCTTAGTGCTCTGCAGAATTAAACCCTTTCTCCACTGCAACTCCAACGGCCTCAGTGTACTGGCTCTTCTCTGTGCAGCAGGCAACGCTTTGTAGGCTAGCACAGCCATTCTCCATCAAGCGTCAAGTAGACCTAGCTTTCTTATTACAAAGAAAACCTCTGTTGTAGATTTATAAGTCTTGAATTTATCCAAACCAATTTTTGAACCTATTTCTATTTTCAGCCTGTCTTGCCTTCAGGGGCAACATGTTTCATTTCTTTACTACCTGCTTTGTTGAGTAGTAATTTGTTGTATTTGTCCTAAAACCACTCCTTTCAAGCTCCCAAGACAGTTTCTTGGTTCTACCACAGTGAGCCCCTGAGACCTTCACCACAAGAACCTGTTCACATGAATTTGAGTGAATGGGAACATTCGTGCAGGCTCCAGGCTTTCTCCTGAGCTGCATTCCGAGTCACGTACTTCCTTTGCATACTTCACAGACAAGCTCGTAGCCTTTTAAGCTTTATTAAAGCGTCAGAACGAAATCACAGTGTTTGCGTGCATAGCTGCGTATGAAAGCTGAGCTGCTGCATGGCTGGGTTGGTGCCATCAACTGCCCATAGGCCTTGTTCCTGTTGCCTACCACCGGTGGTAGTGCCCTACCACCGGTGAGTCAAACTTGTGCCTCGATAAATTAACAAGTTACCCATACCTGCCTTTCGAGTCACTCTGATCACAAACCAAAATTTATGAATGTGAGAGCCTACTGATTCAGAATTTAGTTAACATAAGCATTTTCTTACCCTCTTTATTCCCCTAATGGCCAGGGATACTGTTAGGGGTATCTGAAAAGAGATTTTTTTGGTATATAAAACTATAGAGATCTGACTTATGGTCTTCCCTGGGCTCCACCAACTGAGTTAATCACATTAACCCAAACCCTGAGAAATGCTCTTACGATACGATCCATACATGACAACTGTGTATCTTCCCCATATACAGTCCCCTCCCAATTATCTGCACAAATGCAGGGGTGCGGTGGTGCAGATAATTCAAAACAGCAAACAATCCAAATGCCATTTCTGCTTGGCTTGAGAATATATTATGCAAATTTGGGGCAGCAAATTTACCTTCTTTATTACATTTTGCTCGGATTCATATTAAAAAATTGTTTGCATTCTCTATGAGTGTGTATATTTGGGGGGGAGGGGAGCTAGGAACGGCATCCCTAGAGTTCGAGGGAATCATAAAACCTTGGCACTCAGAGGAGCCTTAGAAATCATAATGCAAATTCCTCCATTTTTTAAGAGAAGGCAACCAAGGTCTAGAAAGGTGACGTACCTTATGTGAGATCACAGTCAACTGACGGCAGAACCAGGCCAGATCCAGGCGTCTGACTCTCTCATTCGAAGGGAAGAAACACACACTATCAATCAGAAGCCCGACTGAGTGTTCTAGCCTTTTCAAGACAATTCTGTTAGTTCCTCCAAAGGGTGAAGCCATCCGCACTCTAACTTCCAGAGGCACAGAACTTCCTAACATGCTGGATCACGAGGCTCCACCTCCCTGTGGATAGACGACACCTGTCTCCCCAAGGCTGCCTGACAGCCCTGGTGGGCCCCGAGCCTCCTTGCCACATGCTGTTGGGATCTGAATTGCTTGGCACCAGCCAAGAGCTCTCAAGGAGGCTCGCCTGAGTTCTGAGCGAGTCAGGTGTAGGGAATTGCTGGGAGGCTACAAACACCGGGATGGTGAGTCTGTACCTCGGGCGTGTGGCAAGGGAGAGCACTATGCTTCGAATCAGGACACCAGCAGCACATGCCAGCCTGATGAGTAACCTGGGGCCTGGCTGCCGGTGAGTTTAGTCGACCTTGAAACAGCTAAAGAGCAAACTCGAAGCAGACAGGCAGGGCCCCACCTCTGGCTAACCTCCCCAAGAGGCACAGCAGTGAGTTTCCAGAAGAGACATTCACCAGCTCTGGCAGCCAGCAAACATCGGCGCAGGTGCCTGGGGGAGCTGAGTGGCTGGAGGGGACAGTCATGCCAGATTGCTACACTCTGCACTCCCCATCAACTTTCAGTGCAGCTGGCTGCTGTGCCTGGATCATTAGCAGCTAATGGCTTTTTGTAGCTTGGAGCCGGCTGGCTGTGGTTTCTTGAGCTTTCCTGTATGGGCAGGTGTTCTCAGGGCCTTGAGTCTTCCTGGAGTAATTCAGAAGTTGCTGGAGTACCTGGAAGGGCTCAGAAGCTGGCATGGCATTGGAGGCTGGGAATAGAATCCAAAGATGGAAGAGATGCCTTGAGAAAGGATACAGAGAGGGGGGATTTGCTTTGAGTTTCCAGGTCTGACGCCTTGGACCCATCCATACCACTCACCTGTCCTGCACATTCTTCTGCCAAGAATGAAGACAAATATTTACCTTTGAATGCAGGATAATGTCTGAAGCTACTTAATGAGTGAAAGGCCTCTTTTTAAATCAGAGGCTGATTTCATTAATGTTTATTAATTCTTTCTGGGCAAAGCCTTTTTCTCTGCTGATAGCAACATCCACTTAGAACTGCTGGGGTTACCAAGAATAGCATCGTTACAACAATACAATAGCTTACTAATGATGATACATGACAACTCAACTTTATGAATTGTTAACGGTGATAAAGTAGTTTGCATAAAATTTCCCATTGAATTCTCACAATAGCCATGGAAATTAGGTGGGAGTATTTTATTATCTCCAGGGCTTCAGAGAGGTAAACTGACTTACCCAAGCACACAATGGAGTAGAAACTTGAACCCAGTTCTTAATCATTCTTTTCCAGGTTCTATGGCTCTCCCTCCAAATACCTGGGAGGAAAGATTAAAAATGGCTCAGGAGAAGGCAAAGTGAGAGCCGTGAGCTGATCCCAGCGCTCAGCAGAGCACTAGGTTCAGGGAGGACACAGCAAGTACACAGCCGCCTGTGTGATCAAGGACACGGCCACCTTGAACTCTGCTCTACATTGCCCTCTGTAACCAGTTCACAGAGGACACAGAACAGGCAGTAGCCTACCTAGGGCAATTTGAAGATCATCAGACAAAGTTAGAAATGCAAATTCTTGAGCCCTTTCGAGACCTCTGTTAAACAGAAACCCTGAAAGCAGAAACAACAATCGGTGTTTTAACAGGTCCTTCAGGTAATTTGAATGTACACGAAAATCCCAGATCTACTGGTTTCGACCAGGGAGGTCAACAAACTTTTTCTGTAAAGACCAAAGAGTAAATATTTTAGGTTCTGGGGGCCACACATTTTCCGTCTAGATTATTCAGCTCTGCCTTGGCAGTGTGAGAGCAGCCTTCGAGAATGTGTACATGAATGGCTGAAGCTGTGTTCCGATAAAACTTTATTTAGACTAGTTGGGGCTCAGTTAATGATGTTAACACACACCAGTGTGAGTATACCTATAGAATGAATTCCATGTAAGTCAAATGGATTTTTGCAAAGTGTAATACAGTTTTATGAAACTTTAAGAAATCTTCTATTTTATGACTCACCTCTAGTCTAAAAGACCTCACACTCCAAAGACATATAACTAAGCTATTTCCCTTTTTCCACAAAATTATATTCTTTTTTGTATTGTACCATTTAGTGTCTGCTGCATTACAAAGTACCCCAAATTGTTGTGACTTTAAACAACAGCCATTGATTATTACTCCTGATTCTGTTTTTCTGCTAGACAATTCAGCTCATCTGGACCAGGCTTGGCTGATCTCGGCTGGGCTTGCTAATGTGCTGTGGTCAGCCAATGGGTTCCCTGAAGGCTTACTGGTCTAGGATGGCCTCACTCTCATGTCCAGGAGTTGGCAAGCTATTAGCTGGGATGACAGGAGGGACTGGGCCACATTTCTCTGAGAGAAACAAACTGGGGCTTATGCACATGGTAGCTGAGCAAGGCTCTAAGAGGACTTGTGAATGGCCACAAGGCCTCTTGAGGCCTATGTTCAGAATTGGCACAAAGTTGCCTCCACTGTAATCTGTTGGCAATGCAATTCACGAGGTCAACCCAGATTCAAGGGGTGGAGAACAAGACTTCTATTCTTGAGGGAAGGAGCTGCAAAGGCACATTGCAAAGTAAGGTGCATTCAGGGACGGAAATAATTGCAGGCATTTTTGCAATCTACCATAGGGCTGTTTTCAATGTTTAAAGATTTGGCTTTTGGAAAGTTCTGAGAAAAACCTATGTTGATCATGAAGTTAATATGGATTCCTGCATGACACTTTGGGGTTTTCTATCCCAACTGGTACATCTGGGAAAGAAGGTCTATGTGACCTTAATGATAAATCCAGTGGCGTGAGAAGAGGCCCGAGGAGGTAAAGTTTTTTTTAGGTTCATTGGACAATCTGTGAATCTAAAATTATTTCAGAACCATTGTCCATATTCTCTCTCTCTCTCACTCTGAGATATATATATATATATATATATAATGTACATAAGATAAAATTCATCCTTTTTAGTGTATAGTTCTGTGAGCTTGGACACATGCATAGCTGTTCTCCCCCCAGCACAATCACAAAATAGACTAACTTCATAGCCTCAAAAAATTTCCAAGCCCCTGCAGAGTCAACACCACACTCTACCTCCAGCCCCTGGAAGTCACCGATCTGTTTTCAATCCCTCCAGTTTTGCCTTTTCTAGAATGTCATATAAATAGAATCAAACATTATACAGTCTTATGGCTCTGGCTTCTTTCCCTTCGCATAATTCATTGAAGATTTACCCATGTTGTGGCATGTATCAGAAGTGTGTTCCCCTTCCTTGCTGAGTCGTTTTACTCTGTTTGTGTTCTTTTACTCTTCAGGAAATTAACGTAGGCCAAGTTCAGATGTAGGTTCTCATAATACAAACATTTTCTTTTCTAGTCCAAAGCTTATGGAATTAACATAAAAGCAGAAAAAAAGATGCCTAGGAAGAAAAAAAAAAGTCTTTAGTCTTTTAACATGCTACTTTCCCTACTTTTCTCTTTTAAGTGATATTTTTTTTTCCTTTGAAGTTTTCAATAAGTGCCTTTTACAGCTAGGAGTAATTTTAAAGATTATCTAATATAACCCTGTTATAATTTTTAAATAAATGCTTATTTTAAAAATCAAATTATCACAGGGGAGTAATTTAAAAAAATCTAGTGCTAAGAGACCTAAGACTAAAACCCACAGTCCCTGCCCCACCATTTCTTGATTTCCTGCACATGAATTCTTCCACCTTCAACACAGTTATTTATTTATTTATTTATTTATTTATTGAGACAGAGTCTCACTCTGTCACCCCAGCTAGAGTGTGGTGGCATCATCATAGCTCACCGCAACCTCAAACTGCTAGGCTAAAGTGATCCTCCTACCTCAGCCTCCCAAGTAGCTGGGACTATAGATATACCACCACACCCAGCTAATTTTTTTCTACTTGTCACAGAGACAGGGTCTCACTCTTGCTCAGGTTGGTCTCAAACTCCTAACTTCAAGTGATCCTCAGCCTCTCAGAGTGCTAGGATTACAGGTGTGAGCCACTGGGCCTGGCCCTTTCAACCCTTTTATTTGTTTCTTCTAGTTTTTAGCCTCTATTCTTCTAAGTCATAAGATCCTACTGATAATGTTTAACTTTTACATTCTGGTGTTTTCCATGACTTCATATTATGTTAAATGAAGACTTAGGTCTCTTACACACCACTTCCCTCCTTCCAGGTTCCTAGTGTGATTGCACCTTTTAAGGTTAAATTGACATTTTTGTTTATATTACATTACATTACGCAAAGGTTGTTCATTGGTGTGCCAAGTAGTATACTATGATTGTTTCCTTTCTTTGAACATTTTTCTTCCTGGCGTTAATGATTGCCTTATATTTTTTATTTCCTGTTTCCTAATTTTTCCTCCATCAAACTCTCAGTCCAATTTTCTGTGCTGTTTTCAGTGCTGACATGTTCATCAGATGATTAGTCAGTTCCCTCTTTCCCTTGGAACCTTTCGTCCTCTTGCTCCAACTTGACTGGCTGCTCCTTGGACTTGCTGTTCTCTGGGCTCTTTGGGCTCCGGGCCTTCATCGTCATTCTAAGAATTCCCTTTCTCTCTCTCTTGTTGGAGCTCCAATTTTCTGCTCCCCATATTTTCTTGTTCTTGTTTTAGTCCTTTTTGTGGGGTACATTCTCTAGTAGCTTCTTGAGAGTGATTAATGACGAGCAAAATGTTTACGATCTTTAATGCTTGCAAATGTCTTCATTTCATCCTCACAGTGGATAGGATGGCTGGACGTAAGTGGAATATAATTTGCCTTAGAACTGTAAAGACATTTTCCCACTATCTTTTAATTTCCCATAATGCTGCCGAGAAGTCCAATGCCATTCTGATGACTGATCTTTTGTATGTGATTTAAAAAAAAAATCTCTAAAAGACTTTATGTCTTTATTCTGGATGTATTGATATTTTACAATGATGTCCTTTGGTGTGGGTATTTTTCATTCTTTGTGCTGACATTCTGGGGCTCTTTTACTCTGGAGACTCACATTCAATACTTTTCTTGTATTATTTCTTTGGTAATTTCTTCTCTGCATTTCTTTATTCTCTCTTACTGGAACATTAATTAATCAGAGGTTGGACCTCTTGGTTTAATCTCTAATTTTCTAATAGTTTCTCCTATATTTTATCCCCTTGTCTCTTTGTTACACTCTCTGGGAGATTTCCTAAACTCTTTATTTTACCACTTTATTGAAAAAAACATTTAAAGGTTTTGCATTAATATTTTTAATTTCTAAGAACACAATTTCTCTTATTATTCTTTTTATAGTTCCTATTCTTTTTCTATTAAGGTAATATTTTCATTACCTTAATAGAAAGGTACTGACATTCCTAGGAATTCCAGGTACTGACATTCCTAGGAATTCCTAGGAATTCAGTTATATTTATGTTTTCAAAATAATTTTTTGCTACCTATCTTGTCATAGTTTCTTCCTAGTTTCTTTTTTTTTTCTGTTGCATGCATGGACACATGTGTGTTTGTTTTAGTGTCATATTCATATTTAAATGTCAAGCAATCCCTTGTTATCAGTTTATATCTAAAAAGGAGATATTAGGCCAGGCACAGTGGCTCACACCTGTAATTCTAGCACTTTGGGAGGCTGAGGCAGGAGGATCTCTTGAGGCCAGGAGTTCATGACCAGCGAGATCTTGTCTCTACAAAAAAATAATAGAATTATCCAGGCATGGTGGTGCATGCTTGGAATCCCAGCACTTTGGAGGCTGAGGTAGGAGGATGCTTGAGTCCAGGAGTTCAAGGTTGCAGTGAGCCAAGATGATGCCACTGCACTCTAGCCAGGGCAACAGATTGAGACCCTGTCTCAAATAAAAAGTAAGTAAATAAATAATAACAAGGAGCTATTGAAGAGCTGATTGGAAGTTCCAATTGTAGGAATTGGAATCCAATTGTAGTTCCAATTGAGCTTGTTGCCTTCATTGTAGGTTAGTGAAGTAGCAAGCTGCTTGATTTTTATTGGTAGAATTCACAACTCTCTGTATCTCTAGGTATTTTCTCTGGGACCTTCAGTTATTTCAGAGATAAATTCTACAATTTACTTTACTTTTGTGGGGGGATAGGGTGGTGGGAAGAGGAGGCCATAGCAGCAAGGCTGGTTCCTAGTGTTCTGGAAGCTGAGCTTGCAGTGGGGGTCTCACTGCTCACTTGACAGTCGTTTTTTTAGCCTGGTTCCTGGTGCCCGCCTTCCACTGGGCTGGGGTTCTTGAGTCTGAACCTCTCCTGCTTTAATTTCTTCTTAGTATGGGTTACCTGAGGGCTGGTCACTTGGCTGCTCAGGATGGGGTAGGGTTCTCCAGGGTTCTTTCTGCTCCTTATGTAGACTTTTAATAAATCTCCCCATTTTAACCCCTTTCTTAAGCCTTGCTTTTTGTAGTATTTAGTGTCTTAAAAATCCTATCGTTAACCAACCATACAGGCTACCTACACTCTGCTAATCATTTAAACTCCTTCATTTGTTTTCATATGTTATAACTATTTCCTAATTTCATGGATTATGGAGTTTATGTTTTGTTTCTAATTACCCTTGTTGATTTGGGGTGATTTCTGAGAAGAAAGGGAAACAGAAAGAAATCTTTTCTCTGTCATCTGAAAATGGGAAGTCTGTGATGACACATTTAATTTTAAAAGATATTTTCAAATTGCCTTCCATAGAGTTTGTACCAATTTACATATAACAATATTATAAAAAGTGTCCATTTCCCATATCTTCACCATCTCAATATATTAGGTTTTTAAATTTCAGTCAATCTTAGGAAAAATGAGGATAGCACCATCTTAACGATATCTTTTGAAAAGGGCATTAAGACCTCATTCACTCTCAATTGAGTAGTTCGGTAAATACATGTCTTTGCATACAAATGTTAGGAGATAAATTGCTATAAACCCCTCTTTGGAAAACATCTTAAAGGGTCACCTTTCTGACAGTGCTATTTATATATGAGACATTGCATGTGAATGGGCTTGTTCGTATACAGTAAAGGGCCCAGGGAAGTAAAATCTTAAGAACTCTGGATCCTGTGCAGTTATTCTCTACTTTGCCTTCTTATGCTTCCTCCAGGGAAGCAGGTAGAGGTGACAGAGCTGGGTTGGGAGACTGATCCCGCATTTTGCTTTCTTCTCAGGTTCCTGACTTCTCAGCTCTTAGATTTACACAGCATGTGTCCTCTAAGCTGTTCAAGGTGCTATATAATCTCTTTGACAGTGAACAGTTCATAAACTTCACAACATCCCAGCTGTCAGACGCCACACTAAAGGGAAAAATTTGGCACAGAAGTTAATCCAAATCTCTGTGCTGTAGTCACTGAGATTTGCGGATGATGTTTAGAAGAGAAGGAACTGATTAGGAAGTTACCTAGCCTCACGTATGAGCGATGCAAGCGGATTGGACTTTCTACTTAACGGCCAATTTTCCTCTGTTGAGGGCCTTGGTCTACCTAGAAAGACAGATCAAGTACCAAAAAAAGGGATGGAAGGAATAAACGTGGGATTTGCTCCATGTCAGCAAACTGAGTACCCCAAACTGTGAGATCACTTGGCTAATATATGGAAGACCTGCCTCTTTCCCCTTTATTGATATGTTGTGGCAACTTTTATACCTAGTTCATACCTGTGGTTAGCTCAGGTCTAGAGCTGGGTGGAGGATGTAATCTCGGGCCAAAAGAGAAGTTAAAGGATTGGCACAAACATTGCAGCGCCATCTCTTGCTTTTTTTTTTATTTTTGAGCCTTAACAATTCTGTCTTATCTTCCAAGGGTTACTCTCCTCAAAGATTTAAATGGGTCTTTAATGTTCTAAAAAATTTAAAAAGATAAGGCTGGTTTCTTTAAAGTTGATTTATCATTGTGAATCTACTTCAGTGTGTTTCATCACTCTCATAAAAAGGCCAAATGGAAATAAGCCTTTTTCCTCCTTGACATCAGATGAGAAAACACAACCACGGACCCTATCAGACTTTTCTAGATGGAGCACAGACAGAGATATCTGCCTTGCATTTCAGTCAAGTTTCTAGGCATGATTTTTAGTTTCCCTGGTGAATGCCTAACACCTGTGGGTCTCCAATGCCATTCCATATTTCTACCTTATATAAGAGACACCCAGCAATTTCATCAATAAGGTTTTTTTGTTGTTGTTACTTGACAAGGGAACAATAGACTGACAGACGAAGCCCACAATAGCTTCTATCAATCAAGCACTTTGGGAAATCAGAAATGACAATGAAACCCACTGCATTAAATAACCCATGGTGCTGGGAATTAATCAGAAATCTGCTGTTGTCGAAAATAAATGAGTTTTAATAAATTAGATTTGAGAATTACTTACAAGCTGTGGATTATGGGAATGCATGGAGGCGGCTTCTGATTCATCAGGAAATTCGCAGGGGGCAACTGCCGCTAACGGAGACAGGAAAAATGTGCTTGCTCCTCGGGGAGGGAAGGGAGAAAAGTTTGCTCAAGACTGTGCCAACCTCTCCCATCTTACCCATTCCCACATTGGCCGGGCCGGAGTTTTGCTGGAGGCCCTTATCTTCTCTGTGTTGACTTTGACATCCAATGAAGAAAAATTTGTCCTATTTAGGCTCTTACACTCTCCATCTGCTTTTCATCTTAGGTTTAAATTGCCTGAAGTTTTAGAGTAAAATATTTAAAGTATGAGGGCATTCAATTTCATAATTAATTAATTAAATCAATTTCGTTTGTTTGGAGACATTCAATTAGTGATCCACAATAGGCCTTGTACCTATTCTGCTGTGTCTGGTCTGGCGTACTGGCCCACCAGACCCTAACAGTCAATTAGGTTGAATTAAAGGCAATACACCAATCACTTATGTAGCGCCTACTGTGTGTGAGATGCTATGCTTCGCATTGGGAATGCAAAATTACCAAAGGTCCCTCAGGGACCTTAGAATCTCACAGGGAAAGCGAGATCTGAATACAAAGCAAGGTGTCCTAAGTGCTCAGTTGAAGTTATGAATTGCTATAGAATGGCAGAGGAGGGCCGGGAAATTCTAGCTTGAGGAGTTTGGAAAGACTTCACAGATAAGGGGGCATTTGGAGTAGATGCTAGAGGATTAACTGAATTGCAGTTGGTGAGGGAAGGGTTAACAGCACTCTGAGCTGATAGAGCACCAGTATAAACAAACACTTGAAAATGCAAGATATGTTCGAAAATTGCGATTCATTCATTCTTCCTACAAGCATTGAGTGCCTATTCTAACTTAGCTACTGTACAATGTAGCTTAAGTGTGAGGTTGAGGCAAGAATAGTAGGAAATGAGGCAAGGGAAAAGCTCAAGACTAGAGTTTAAAGGACCATGAGTTCATATTAGTTTGTAACAATTGTATAGTTTTAATTTGTTTAATGTTATTTTCACACATGGAATTATACTGAGCCTATTTTTCTGTTGCTGGATTTTTTTTTTTTTCATTTACTATGTCTTGGAGATACTTCTGTGTTCCTATCTATAAGCCTGTTTCATTCTTTTTTAAATTTCTGTGTCATATATCAAGATGGATCATAATTTACTTAACCGTTTTCTTATTGATAAATATTTAGGTTAGGGAAAACTATCTCAAGCATTTTCTTTCATGAAAAGAGATCAGCCCAAATGCCATGACTATGTTGTAGAACTTTTGAAAGGAATATATATTAGAGCCAAGACTGGATAATAGCATCCAGTCAGTCAATCAATCAATATTTCCAGAAGACTCTATCAGAGCATGTCAGAAAAGAGAGAGTGCATTCAAACTAGGTAATTGAGAAAAGTTTTAATTAAGTTAAAAGTTAATGGAGCTTAATAAAGGCTCTATTTATAAAATATAGGCAGAGTTTAAGGAAAGTAACAAGGGATGGTGTCATACCCCACGTGCTAACAACAGCAGGAAGCTGATACCACCTCTAGGCCCGACTGGCAAGTAGGAAGGAGTGGATACTGCAACCTGAAGCAAGGAGGTGCACAGCCAATTCATCACGACTAGGCAAAGATGCCATGACCAGGGATCTGTGACAAATGTGACCTTGACCTCAGTGTCCTCCTGCCTGTTATCTCCCGTGTATGCCTCTCAATGACCACACCATTTGGCAGCCAGAGGGCAAGATGGCGCAGTCCATAGAGCCCAGCTCCCAGGGCACAAAGAAGACTGGAGAAGGATGGAGAGAGAATCTGGAAGTACACCCAGAAAATCTCCAGTACAAGGACCAGCTGGGAGTTATCAAAACTATTATATTCAAATATTACCCTGAAAGATGGGGGTGTCCATTGACAATTTCAGAATGAGTGAGTACCTGTCGGGAAAGAAGCAATTAATTAATATTTCTAAGAGTCAGAAACAGGACTTCTAGGACATGCTATAATATACCTGACCAGTATTCTGAAAAAAAGAATCTCTAAATCTCTGTCTTTATTTATTCTTAATTTTTCTCCTGGGTTCTAGACTCAGATGTTAATTGCTTGCTGGGCCTTATTTCTGTGTCAAACCTACTGTGTCTCATTGATGCCCCTCCAAACCTGTCCCTCGCTCCAGCTCTCCTTCCCTTGCCCCCAAATTTCTCTATTTCTCTCACCTTATTGTATCAACCATCATCTAAAATTCCTTCCTCAACTAGATTGTTAGGTCCTTGAACTCAAGGCAAGGCTGTGGCTCCTCTGTACCCTGCACGATGTCCTGCGTAGAGCCTGTCTGCCTCCGTCTTGGGGAGAAATGGGAACCTTTTCTCCAAAAGCAGCTCCATTCCATGAGACTCACCCTAGTGTGTATCACCTTGGTTATTCCCAAACCATTCCCATTTCCCGTCATTTCCTCACTTTCTTGTAAGTTATCTGAGGGCAGGGACCATGTTTATTTGTCTTGATATGTCTCCTGGTGTTCCATATTCGGAGGAAAGAACTTAACACCCAGTAGGAGACCAGTGGCTACTGTTTATGTTTTTGCTCTCCTTGTTAATTGTGTCTGGAGTAAACCATGTCTCAGCTTGGGCACCAGCTAGGCTTACCAGACAAACCTTGACGCAAGAACTAAGTTTGGAACCGTTATATTAAAGATGGATTCCTGCGGAGTCAGGGCTCCCAGCTGGGAAAATTGCTTTCAGTTCAGCCAGCATTTAACTGCCTTTTCAGCTGACATGAATATGCAGAGGAGAAAAGGCCACCGACAGATCCTGGCGTGGCTTGGTGATTAGGCATTAACAGGCAATCAAAGTTCGGACAGACTGAATTTTCAAGTGCTGCAGGTATTAAGAAAAGGTACTAAATCGTCCTGATTTCATTGAAATGACTGTTAGACAAGTCTGAGAAATACGTGATTATAACGATCCCTTTGTGGGTCTTTTCCACGTTCATCTGAAAGAGGTATGGCAGCTCATAAAGAGCAGCAACTTCCTCGCAAGCCAGAGGGCTTAATGAAGAATTAAGGATATTGCAACCTTGTAGCTGAAATAATAGAATGAAAATTGAATTATTCTTCCCATATTAAATGCATATATTCCTGCCAAAATGACTTTGCTAACCCACCGAGTGAAATACACTTTGTTTTCACATGGGTGCACTAAACAAAGCTGTGGGCTCTACTACCATTGCTTTGAAGGGAACGAAAAACATCAGAATGAAAAAGCACTCTTGACGTATGGCTATATCAGCCTTAAATTGTATCACAGCTGCTGCTGGCACCATTAGACAGAACACTGGGTAATTTATAGAAGTCATTTTTAACAATTTGATTGTTGGTATATATCTGCTGAATTGATTGGTTGTGGAGACAGATCTTTATTTTTATAATAGCAATAACATCCTTTGCAGATTACTGCTCAATTTATTTCTGATGCTAACATTACCAACCCAAATCTATCAATTTGTATTGCAAAAATATGTTCTTATTTCTTAATTATCTGTTTAATTGTGGGGAGACTAGAGTCCTGTGATGCCCTGGTTTGCCAACACCAGGGAGCCTGCCAGAATCACTGAAAGTCTTGCGGTTTGGCTTCTGTGCAACCTGCTGATACTCACAACCTTTACCCCTGTGTATAAGGAGGCACCATGTCCTGACACATGGCCAGGAGCACAGCCTGCTCTCTTTGCACCCCAACTGCAGTCTCTGCAAGCCGGCAGGTGGCTTCTCCATTGACCTACTTTGCTGTTGATCTACTCTTGCCAGCTCCCAGCCATCAAGAATCCTGGTGATGACATGCTCCATCCAGCCTCCCTCGGGTACCGTGGGCCTTTCAGGACAGTGACGAGTGGGAAGACAAGACTACCCAAATTTTGTGGTAGCTCCCTAGAATAAATTACAGGCCTCATTTTGGACCAATGCGTTGGCTCAGTTAGCAAAAATGGTAGTTCTACACATTTAGCTGGTTTCCTCTTCATCTCAGCTACCACTACTGAATATAAACATAAATCCATGTAACAGATGCACATTCAAAGGTGACTGCTGTATTAAGGCATAGCATTCATATCTACCCAGTCTTTTCTTATTGTGAAATTTTCTTCTTGTATTTTTTCTTTATTATTTTTAATGTGGTAAAGTACACATACTATAAAATTTGCCATTTTAACTATTTTTAAGTGTATATTTCAGTGGCATTAAGTATATTCACACGGTTGAGTGACCACCACCACCATCCATGTCCAGCCTTACAAACCGAAGCTCTGTATCTATTAAAGAATCCCCATTTCCTTCCTGCCAGCCCTTGGCAACCGCCGTCCTACTTTCTGTCTCTATAATTTTGACTATTCCAGATATCTCACATAAGTAGAATCATACAGTATTTGTTCTTTCGTGTCTGGCTTACTTCACTAGCATAATCTCCCCAAGGCTCATGCATGTTGTAGCACATGTCAGAGTTTCCTTCCTTTTTAAGCTGAATAATATTCTACTGTATGGATATACCACATTTTGTTTATTCATTCATATTTTGATGGACACTAGGGTTGCTTCCACCTTTTGGCTACTGTGAATAATGCTGCTATGAGCTTGGGGGTGCAAGCATCTAGCAAGTCCCTGCTTTCTGTTCTTTTGGATATTTACCCAGGAGTGGAGCTGCTGGATCATATGCGAGTTCTAGGTTGAACATTTTGAAGAACTGCCATACTGCCCAAAAGTTTTTTCTATAGACCCTGGAGAACATGCCAAGCTGACTATTTGCTCACCTCACCCTGACCCCTGAGCCCAGGGAGCCTCATTCTCCCCTAGAACAGCAGAGGGGTACATGGATTCCAGAGAGGTGGCGTGGCTCCCATCTCTAGAAGCAGTGAGGGCAATATTGCCGCCACATGGTTCAACACATCTCCTGGAGTCCGGAGGGAGACTGACCTCAATCTTTGGTGAATGGTCATTTGGGTTGCTCCCACCTCTTGGCTGTTGTGAATAATGCTGCTGTGAACATGAGTGTACAAATATCTGTTCGAGTCCCTGCTTTCGATTCTTTTTGTCTTTACCCACTCTTGTGAAGGACTACCCATCTCCTTCACCATGGGCCCCTCTCCTGACTGTCATCCCCTGTGACTCAGAGTTCCTGCCAAAGCCTTTCCCTGTCACTGCCTGGATTCCACGCCTTCTCCTTACGAGCTCTCCCCGCAGCCCCTTCCTCAGCTCACAGATTCCGCTTCATCTCCTCAGACTGCGTTTCACCATTTGTTTGCTACGACAGGGCCCTTAGACAAGGGATACTCCAGCATTTCTCAGATGCCGGTAGGCCTGAGTAGGCCCCATTCCCAAGCCTTCCTCAGCCTAAGTAACCACCCCTGATTGCTACCCAGCAGGCCAACGTGATTCCCTGAGAATCATCCCTGCTTTGAGACTGGCAGAAGACAAAGGCTGAACGCAAGCCCAATAGTCAAAGATCAAAAACCAGCACTGTGACAATGGCCTCAGCTGCTTTGAACTCCATCAGCACCGTGGTAGGAGGAGATAATCCTTGCCCCCAGTCAGACACAAGCGCAAGTAAAGGAAGACCTCTTTCCAGTGGAAGAATAGTTCGCTCGGGGCGAACTATTATAAGCCCTTTCAGGGATTATAATAACGCCTTTTCTAAATCACTTTGTTTTTTATTATTTTTTTCATCATAGTCATCACCATTATTGTAGATCACTACCATTTGTTGCATGCTTACAATATATAAAGCACATAATAAAAAATTTACTTGAATTTTTCTCCTCTTATATTTTTAATGACCTTGCTATTCATCAGAGGCAAAACAGTCTTTGGAGCCAGAATGCCAAGTTCAAATCCAGCTTTACCTCTTACTAACAGCTTGAACCTCTCTATCCCTCAGTTTCCCCATGCAAAAGGAAATACAGTATGTACCTTCAACAGCTGCGACAATCGAATGAGATAATCCCTGGCGAGCATTCAGAGCCACACCTGGCATGTCAGTGCTTGACGAAGTTTAGCTCTTACTGTTATTTCTCCACCTTAAAGATCAGGAAACAGAGCAGATAGTAATATTAGGAAGTTTATAGATGCTTACTCTGTTTTCCACAGAGGAGGAAATAGAATAAGTTGTATTCCAACCTGTTATATAATTTACAAATATGTACCCACCCCGAGATATATTTAGAGTTAACTAGTCTACCTCTACTTCAGGTTGCAAAGAGTAGATAACACAGAGTTAAAGAAAATTTCTGCCTCTATTTTTAGTGACCTAAGGGAAGTGGATATCGGAAAGGCTAAAATATTGATAATATCTCCCATGTACAAACACACATAGAGCGGGGAGATTCCTTATCACACCCTCTGCTAAATATCTATTCCCAACATTCCCAGCCACTGGAAAGCAGACTATTAATCCTTTCTCCTATCTCTCTACCCTCATCACTCCTCGCAAATTGGTACATGAGAGATAGGAAGTGTAGAAATGATCTCTCCAGGTATTCCTTATGCAGAAAGCTGCCCATTCCCCAAGAGGAAGCACCGGATACATTGTGTTCAAGTGCATTTCAAAGTCATTGAAGCAGCAGCAAAACTCTTAAAACATGAACCATTTCCTAATAGACGTATTGTTTCATTTTCTTGGGTTTACTCAAATCAGAAGCAATTTCTTTTTTTTTTTTTTTTTTTTTTTTGAGACAGAGTCTCACTTTGTTGCCCAGGCTAGAGTGAGTGCCGTGGCGTCAGCCTAGCTCACAGCAACCTCAAACTCCATGCTCAAGCGATCCTACTGCTTCAGCCTCCCAAGTAGCTGGGACTACAGTCATGTGCCACCATGCCCGGCTAATTTTTTCTATATATATTAGTTGGCCAATTAATTTCTTTCTATTTATAGTAGAGACGGGGTCTCGCTCTTGCTCAGGTTGGTTTTGAACCCCTGACCTTGAGCAATCCGCTGGCCTCAGCCTCCCAGAGTGCTAGGATTACAGGCGTGAGCCACCGCGCCCAGCCTAAATCATAAGCAATTTCACTTTTCTTCCCCTCTCTCATCCCACATTTGAAGTGCCACAACTGCACCGTGGTTGATATTGATGGGTTATTTGCAACTGTACATAGTCCATCTGACCAAGTAGAGGTAATAGGACAAGTTTCTGAATGTAGGTAGTTTTAAATTGAAGCATCATTATGCCTCAATGTGGATGCGTCTCTGGACATAGATGTGATTGTATCGTTGAAAGATTATGCCACGTAATATGGACTTTATGGAATGCAGGTGAACTTCTCTTTGGAGATGGTTAAGTTTGGTGGTTAAGATTTTGTGGAAACTGCTTTTTCAGAAAACAAGGCACTAGTCTAGAAAGTGAAGTGTAAAGATTCTTTCATTGGCCAATTTTTCTGATTCTATAGGACCGAGAATGAGCACGTATGCTGGGTAATAGGGTTGATAAACACTTTCTGTAAATAGTGCAGATAGTAAATATTTTAGGGTTTGCAGACGATATGGTCTCTCAACTCTGCCACTGAGGCAGGAAAGCAGCCACAGATAATACATAAACAAACGGGCATGCTGTCTGCATAGCAACAAAACTTTATAGTTTGTGGGCTGGATTTGGCCTGCCAGCCATAATTTGTTGACTCCATACTGGTTATTTGCTGCACATTTTAGAAATATTATCTCAATTGCTTAGACCACTGACCACCAAGACTCAGTTTAAGGCCAGGCGCGGTGGCTCACGCCTGTAATCCTGGCACTCTGGGAGGCCGAGGCAGGAGGATCGCTCAAGGTCAGGAGTTCGAAACCAGCTTGAGCAAGAGCGAGACCCCGTCTCTACTAAAAATAGAAAGAAAGTAATTGGCCAACTAAAAATATATAGAAAAAATCAGCCGGGCATGGTGGCGCATGCCTGTAGTCCCAGCTACTCGGGAGGCTGAGGCAGAAGGATCGCTTGAGGCCAGGAGTTTGAGGTTGCTGTGAGCTAGGCTAATGCCATGGCACTCTAGCCTGGGCAAACAGAGTGAGACTCTGTCTCAAAAAGGAAAAAAAAAAAAAAAAAAAGAAAAGACTCAGTTTAGTCAATCTAACCTACTTAAATTACATGAACACAGAGAAAAAGAGGTTTTTCTCCATCATCCTGTCCATAACAGTAAATAAGGCTGGCCCCAGACCTTTCCACAAGAGCATTCAATGTCAAAAGAAGGCAAAGGAGAAGCATCAAAGTCCTAGGAAAGGTAAGTGCGACCTGTGAGCATTATATCATCCAAGAAGATGTCGACTAAAAAGCTACAGACAGATCCTCTCACACATGAAATAACTCAAAGAACCCAGACACATGAGCGCTTCTGAAAAAAACTGGGGACCAAAAAAATCCCATATTGAGATAAATCAAAATAAAGAACTCTGGAGTGGCTATTCCATGACGAAGGGACTCATCCTGAGCATAAAATACGTGTGAATATAGAGCCCAAACTGAATTCCAAGCAACCCCGGGAATTGTGTGTACAGAAATTCAACTAAAAGTTCTAAGTGTGGACAATGTAAAAACAATAATACAGCTAACACAAATCAAGAGGAAGGGGAAGGAAGATTGGAGAAACTGTGAGAGTGCTAATGTTTCAAATAGAAACATAATGACTCTAACCTCCTGATATTTTTCATATTCTCTTTTTAGCTTTAGAGAGATTTTTTAGAAATTGCTCCTATTATAGTGAAGAAAATATTTACTTGAAGTTCAACAATTCTGACTCATATCTATTAGAATAAAGTAAAATTAAGTTTAATTCTTTTAATTTAAAGTAGTATCTATAGTGTGAACCAATTTTTAAAAATCGTGTTTCTGTTTTTCTAGTTCTACATTTGCATTTAAAAAAGAAGCTTTAGATAACAAAAAGGGGTTTTTGTGTGTGTGTGCTATATCCATAATAAAGGCTAGAATTTCAGGATGGAAAGACATGGGGGCTGTTTTAAAATTTTTAATTATTTTTACATTTCCATATCAATTGAATTTATATCATGAGCAAGTAATGATGGAGTGATTTTTTACAAAGAAAAGAATTGAAAAAGAGAAACGTGTTAGCAGTAGTTAATTTTTTTGTAATGACACAAAGATTGTTGATTTCATTTTATTCATTTATATATTAACTTTTTAAATTTAGAAATGGGGTCTTGCTATGTTGTCCAGGCTGGAAGGCAGTGGCTTTTCACAGGCACAATCATAGCTCACTGCAGCCTCAAACTCCTGAGCTCAAGCAATCCTTCTGCCTCAGCCTCCTGTGTAGCTGGAACTACAGGTGCATGCCACTGTTCCCAGCATTCATTACTATATTAAAATGATTGTAAAGAAGCCAATATGAATTTGTAAAAACATAAACTACCTTGTTATAGAAGCCATAGAAACAGCATTTTCAAGAAGGAGAGTAGTCAACAGTGCCAATTCTAAAGAGGATGAACATAATGAGGACAGATATTAGCAACAGAGAAGTCCTAGTCTACCTTAGTGAAAATAGTTTCAAGGGAATGATAGGAGCAGAAGCCAGAAATAAATGAGTAAATGGAAAACAAAGAAGTGGAAATTCTAAATTAAGGTGACTCTTTTCAAAATGAGCCATTATTCGTCAAAATCACCTCTTGGGAGAGATGCTATTTCTACCATTCTTATGGAGAAGTTGAGGTTTATGCTCCTTAACTGAGGGGATTTGGCTGGTAATGACAGAGCCAGGATTTGAGCCCAAGTCTTTCTAAGTCCAAGCCTATTCTCTTTCCCTGTACCATGCTTTGTGCGAAGTTTTGGACTGAAGAGAAGATGTAGGATGTGAGTAGAGTGGAGAGAAAATAGAAGTGACAAGGATGCCTTTTGAGGTTCATGTCCCACCCCAAAACCCCTTCCCTGAGAACTCTCCATAGTGCCAGGAAGGGATGGAGACAGCTGTGTGTCTTCTGTGTGTCATCCCCAGACTGGGGATGGGCTGGTGGGGACAATCACAGGACAATACTGACTGCACTGACGTAGACCCAACAGGAGCCTCAGTCTTCTGGGAATTCGTATTGGAGCTACGAGAGATGAGTACTTTTTTCCAGCCAGTTACTTGAACTGAGGAGAATTAGAGTGGACTGAGGTGGCCATATTTGTCTGTGTGCACAAGGAGAGGCAGAGAACGCTGGCTAAGAAAGACGGATAGGCTGAAAAAGACAGGTGGAGACAGAGACAGAGATAAATGAGACAGAGATTCACACGGGGAGATAATGGTGAAAGGCTCCAGAGACAGAAAGGGACCGAGTGTGGTGGGAGAGAAGCCACTCGGACCGATGGCTTTCCAGCTCTGGCCTGGCAAGGTCTAACTGCACTTTTTGAGTGAGCTAATTTGAGAGGGTTTCTGTGCCTGCCAATCAGGGAGGGAGGCAAGAGTTTAGTCACGTCAGGGAGGACCAACGGGAGTGGCACTGGGTCTCCTGCTTACTCTCCGGTCTTGGACAGGCCACTTACCAAGGGTGTCAATTCTGCTTAATAAGACTTTTCTGATATATATAGCCCTAACCCCTCTTCCCAGATGTTTTCCTTGCTCTCTGACTGGGTCAAGAGAACCTCAGAACATGGGATTTTTAAAAAAGGATAAAATAGAAAGCACCCGCCTGTCATCTAAAGGGAGGTTATGCGCTCTTGAAGCCTTCCCGAAATCACAGTAAATCCCTCTTTCTGAAGAGAGATTTGTGAGCACTCCCAGCCTGCTGGGCCACTTCCATGGCCGCGCCAGATGCTGACGCTTCTCGGCCTTTGGGGGCCGGGTGCTCCCTGGCTGCTGGGTTAGGAGAGCACGAAGCTTCCCGTCACCGTCAGACCCCAGGCCTTCCTGGAGGAGGAGACCGTAGAATTCGGGAGTCGAACTTTCATTTACAGTGAAGGGTGGCTTTAGAGCCTCAAGCCGTTCACTCGTCATTCATCGTCACAGCTCTCCTGAAAAGTCCCGAGTATATAAATCTATGGTTAGAAGCGCGATGACACCGAGATCATACGTTTAAACCCCAAGTAAGACATTCAGCATTGTTCTGAGTCGAGGTGGCAGCGGTCACTCCAGCCGTGTGATTCAGAAGTTGCTTGTTCTTGATATGCACCAGCATCAATGCTTGAAGGTCTCCTCACAGGGCGTGCGACTCCTCCCTCGGGGCATAGGAGGCGCCTTCGTCTTCCCAACAGTTTGGAAGTTTCTGGTTCGTCAGAGCCCTTCTCCTAAGGACCCAGCGGTTGCGGGGCTGCCCAGTGGAGAACTGACAATTCAGTGTGGCGGGTAGACTTCGGCTCTCAGATGGAGTGTGTGACACAGATGCTGTCCCCTGGCGCACGCGATGCCCTCAGCCAGCAGCCCCTGCACATGAGATCATGTTCTCTGAATAACGAGCATCTTGTGTCCAAGCTAATGTGTGAGACTTGGCCGATGTAGATTTAAATGCTACGATGCATTACAAAGCACTACATGTCACCCCGGGTTGTGTTTGCCTCCATCATGGCTTAGGCTGATAGGATGCAACATAACAGGATGTGGCAAGCTGGGAGATGTATAATGCGACGGTACGTGTCCTGCCTGCAAAGTGGCGTGTTCTCAGTAGGAGCGGCGCATCACGACAGAAAGCCGGCTCTCGACTGCTCCTGCATCTGTCAGTGATCTGGGGGGTAGAGGGAGGGAAGGAGCTGGCTCGCTCCTGCAATGAGCTCTCACAACTCTTTAGAAACCACTGCTTAGTTCTAAGTTGCGTTCTATCAGCAACTGCTTTCAAAACCCCTAAATTCCATCAGCAATTGCTTTCAAAAAGTGAAGCCCACAGCTTCCACCTAACGCCACTTCAGGGGAGAGATGAGTCTGGAATCGCATGTGTGTGGTTAGAAATTAGGCATGCTTGAGATCTTGGCATTTGCCTCGACTTGTGATAGATCTTGTGAGAGCAGCTCCCCATTTAGCCTCTGCATGCATTTGCCAGGTTTGCATCTCACTCAGAATATGATCAAGTCGCTGATGCCAAAGAACCTACAAGGAGCTACTGTTAGCCTAGAAGTTGCCTTTTTGTAAATTAGAAAAAGGCACTGCTTTTCCTACTAGGTGCCCATGAGGCTGAACATTTCCACGACAGGCTGCCCATTTCTTGCCCATTGGCATAGCCTCTTTGGCGTGTCTACCTCCACGCAGGGCCCTCTGCTGGGGAAACGTACACGGAAAGTGAAGGGTAATTCCATGCTGACCTAGAACACCCACTCCCTGGAGGCAGAACCAAAGCACACCATTGTTTGTCCACAACAGTGAAGAGGATGTGGTGGACTCTCACCGAATACAAGATACTAAATCATTATTAACAAATGAGGTATCAGTGTTTATAAATAATTGCCCTCTCCAATTATAAAAGTAATATTTATTAAAGAAAAATTGAAATGTACAGCGAGTCTAAAGCAGAAAACTAAAATCATCTATAACCCAACCATTCAGGGATAATCACTACATATCTTCTTCCAATTTTTGTAATAGATGGATGCATGTATTTAAAAAACTCTTGAGATTATATGTATGTGTTTAGATATGCAGTAGAGATGTAATTTTATGCCACTTTTTTCCCCCTGCTTGATAGAACATTGTTAACATTTCCTTGTGTTTTGCTTTGGATAAATGACTAGCACAGGAACCACTAGGTCAGAGGGGCATCTGTAAATCATGGGATACATATGGTCAAATTACAAGGATATTGTCTTGCTTTGAAATCTTAGCAACCTCGCGGGCCAGTGAAGAACAATCCATCATCTTCCCCTGAGAAGGACACGGGTCCATTAGAGGAGCTAGCTCACCGCGGCTGGAGCTGAGAGTGCTGCTGCTGTTTCGTTCACCAAGTCCCTGGGACGATAAATATTTGCACCCCCAAGTCTCAGTCTCCATCTCTGTAAGATGAACTTGAAAATCCTGAACTACCTCCAGGATTCCTAAGACCTTGCTGAAGGGACGGAAGGCGCTCAGGATGGGTTCCTGGGCTTCCTCACACTCCCTTTTCACCATTCTGGGCTTTTCCACAGAAGCAGGTCTTTCTACCACATGCTTTTTTTTTCCAGATTAAAAAAGGGGTTCTCAGGTGAGTGAAGACAGGGCTGGGAACAGAAGTGACAGATGACTGACAGGGAAAACGCCACAGAAGCCTCACGCTCTGCTCTGCTTTCTAAACTCTTCCTCAATTCCCAGAGACTTTCATCACGAGAAGTTAGGACGGCATCATAAACTTTTCCTTTAAACCTTCCCAATGCAGTGGCCACTAGCCACATGTGGCTATTTACATTTACATTAATTAAATTAATTAAAATGGAATAAAATTAAAAACTCAATCCTTCAGTCTCACCAGCCACATGTAAAGTGCTCAGGAGTGCATGTGCCTACACAGGACATTGCCGTGGTGGAAGAAAGTTCTGTGAATAGCACCGCTCTGAACTCTCCTCAGATAGAGGAAAGTAAAGCATAGCCCGGGGATTCCGGGGCTTCTTCCAGAACTTTGTCAGGGGATGGATAAATTTCTTTAAAGTCTCTTATTCTTCTAAAAGCTCGTGTGAGTCATTAATTGTATCCTATAATACATACGGTTTTGTTTTAATGTAAAAAATTATTTTAATTACCGAACATGGAATCTACAAACTTGAAAGGTGTTAGCTGTATCCTGTGGTTGTTCATATCGTAGCAGGAGGAGCCCTGAGGATGCTTGTCCCTGTCTGTCGCCAGTGACAAGACTTCCTGCCTCGCCAAGCCACTGCGGAAGAGAAGGGGCTGTTGGAAGGAAGTGATTCATAATTAGAGTCACTGAGAGTGATACACGCGCCAGCTTCTCACAGAACCACACATACCCAGGGAGGCACCATGACGCACAAGGGACATCTAGGGTCATGTCAGCAGGCCTCGCCCATTTTTTACCTAAGCCTGGACTACCTGGCTGGTTGAGTAGATGCAGATGGAATTTGTTAACCAGAGAAGAGATTCTCTCACCAACTGTTCATCATTGAGATCCTAGCATTTTCTCCTAGGATGCTGCTCTAGGAAGATTACTTCAAGCCTAGTGTCGAAGTGTGGTTGACCTAGGCCAGGAGTTTTCAAAATCACCTGGAGAAGTTATTAAAAATATAAATGCTTTGAGATTCTAATTCCATCTGCATTTTATTTATTTATTTATTTATTTATATTTTGAGACAGAGTCTCACTCTGTTGCCCAGGCTAGAGTGCCGTGGCATCAGCCTAGCTCACAGCAACCTCAAACTCCTGGGCTCAAGCGATCCTACTGCTTCAGCCTCCCGAGTAGCTGGGACTACAGGCATGTGCCACCATGCCTGGCTAATTTTTTTGTATATATATTTTTAGATGATCAATTAATTTCTTTCTATTTATAGTAGAGACGGGGGTCTCGCTCTTGCTCAGGCTGGTTTCAAACTCCTGACCTCGAGCAATCCTCCTGCCTCGGCCTCCCAGACCATCTGCATTTTAAACAAGAAACCTGAGTAATTATATATTACATGCATTATCTAGTAACAAGACTAACTGTGTCCACATTATGTGTTGGGCACAGAAGCAGTCACTGACTGTATATAAGGTAAATGATTATTTCTAGAATCCTAAGGTTGGAAGCCACCTCCAAAGAATGTATAATCCATACCTAAGCCTGAAGTGGATTCAGTCATAATCTACAAATGGGCCCCACATCTGATGCATGAGATTGGGTCCTTTGTTAATGATTTGGCCTATGTTTTTACCAAACTAGTGCTTCATCTAACAAGGGCTGTTTAATGATTTCCAACAAAGAAGATGTCCAGAATAATATGAAGCAAAGTGAACGTTTGTGCAGAACGCAGAGCAGGCCCGTGTTGGGATTTATAATCCCTCTGTAGTTCTAGAGTGTTCAAGGGAATTAGATCAAATACCCCTGCGGTCTCATGTTGTAGAATCTAAAATGTCAAAATTTGTGCTTAGTTCAAATTGTTCACTCTGCAGTTGAAGTTTATTTCTTCTTTGTGCTCAGGAGAGATAGAAGTGGCTAATGTCTATTCTTGAGGGGGAAATCCTCATAATTTTGAAAGTTTTTATTAATGCATTATGTAGACTTACAGCCCAGATTAAATCACCTCTTCTTTCACCTTACCCCTAGGAGCTATTTTCCAATTCAAATCTCTCTTGCTGCTTTCTGCGACTTCCACAATTTAGCCATGGCCATTCTAGGGTGAATATGCTGGACAAAATAAGGCCCTAACCAGTGCTACAGAGCTGAATTAAACTGACACTCCACCAACACCATCCAATTTCAACTAGCCTATTGGTTTTCTCTAACCTGGGGCCTAACACCTGTTTTTCTATTATTTTCGCCCCTGATCAGTCCCCTCTATTAAGATTCTCTCAGCATTGAACTGTTACAAATATATCATATATAGGAATTGTTTTTGCAAATATTTGTTTCAATTAATTAGCGATGGCCTTATGATCAAGCCTGACTGCATTTTTCTATTGTAACCATGTGGTAGCTCTAGCCCCAGGGTGATGCACAGCCCAGCAACATTCCTTAACGATCCTCTTAATTACACAGTTGGGGTAACCATTCTGTCTAAAAAATCTGCTTCGTAATTACAAAATCACCAGCCCAGCCAGCCGTGTTGACCCATCAATTGCTTGCATTCTACTGTGTCCTTAAAATGTGCGCTGTCTTCTCTCCAAATGACAGGGAAGCTTTGGAAACTGGGGAGTGTGGGGTGCAGCTGCTCCTGTAATAAATTCTCTGCCTCTCTCTGCTCACGGCTGCTCCACTGCTGGGCTTCTTCCTTTACCTCCTGCCATCTTTTCCTCCACAATGGCCTCAAAATCACAAGGGAATTCTTCCACTCTTTCAAATCCATCTACAAAAAGCTCGTTGCAGTCATTCAGCATGAGCCTGAAAAGTCATTATGGTCCCTCAGGTTGACTGGCCTGGTTCCTTGGATGCAGAGTCTATTGTTGAAATTGCCACTGAACTTGTTCCCTTTTACTAACCGAATTTGTATCCTCAGCTCCCAAATCCACCTGTGTCCCTTCGTTACTGTGTGTATTGCATCGGATAGTGGTGATGTGTGGGCATGTTGGTCTCCTCCGTTGCACCGTGCGTTCTGGGACGCTAGCACCTAGCTCAGCGACTGGCCTAGAGCAAGGGCTCAATGGATCTTGGTGGTTAAGTGTTGGCAGATGAAAAAGCTGGCAAGTTTGTAATTGCTCTGCTATGTCCCATTTTTTATACTTTCAGGCTCCCGCTGGTTAATTTGTCCTGACTGCTGATGTAGGTGAGAGAATTTGGGGACCCAGGTTACCTATGTTCATCATGAGTGATGATTAACGAAGCTTCTTTTCAATATCACAGAACTGCTGTTTGTGTAATGAGAAGTCCAAGTTTCTTGGGTGTCCTTTACATGTTCTTCCCTTATTTCATCCAGGGAATCATTGCTTCCCCTTGTATGGCAAAAATATTGCAGTCACAGTGGTCTTTTATGAACTGATGTCTCCTAGAGCCATGGACAGAGTGGATCCTGAGGACTTCTGTCCCAGGCACTGCCTCTTCTTATGGAAACTGGCCTTCTGTAGCAAGGAGACTGGCTAAGAGCTTCCTTTCATGTTGTGCGATACATGATTTGAGTTCAAAGGGAAGGCTCAGAGCAACAGGAACCCTCATTCATCGCTGGTGGGAATGCAAAATGGTAGTCACTTTGGAAGATAGTTTGGCAGCTTCATGCAAAGCTAAACATAGTCTTTCTACAATACATGATCCAGGAATCACACTCCTGGGTTTTTACCCAGTTGATAGGAAAACTTATGTTTACAGAGAAAGCTGCACATAAATGTTTATAGCAGCTTTGTTCATAATTGTTAAAAACAAGAAGCAACCAAGATATCCTTCAATAGATGAATGGATAGACAAACTGTGGTACATTCATACTCTGTCATACTATTTATAATAGCAGTACAAAGAAATGAGATATTTGTCAAGCTATGAAAATACATGAAGGAACCTTAAAGTTCCTAAGTGAAGAAAGCCCATCTGAAAAAGTTACATTTCATATGATTCCAATTATAAGACATTCAGTAAAAGGCAAAACTATACAGCCAGTGAAATGATCAGTGGTTCCCAGGGACCCAGAGGGAGGAAGGGACAGATGATTATGTGGAGCATGGGGGTTTTTAAGTCAGTACAATCATTCTGTGCTATACTGTAGTAGAGGAATGCATTATGCATTTGTCAAAACTCATAGAACTTTAATAGCACAAAGAGTGAACCTTAAGGTATGTAAATTTTTAAAAAATCATTGAGAAAGTTGAGGGGTCCCAGGAAGGAGTGCAAACTGTGACAAGAGAATCTAACTGTATCACAAATGTATGGAACAACCTCACTGAAGGGGCAGGGGAAAGGTGGTGACCTGAGTTACTGGAAATTAATAGAATCTATGAGATTGAAGACAAAAGGAACTGCACATAAGCACTGTACTCTATTTGATAAAGCGTGATGAATCTGTGCAAGGTGATAAGTTCTTAACCACAGGGATATGGGTTAACTGTTCTGATTGTGTTATACATGTACCTTGGAAGTGAACAATTAAGTAAATAAATAGCAGATGGTGGGAGCCAGGCTTATCAGTATTGGAGTGGAAATTTACAAATCAGCAAGGAGAAGAATCTAGAAGGATTCATGTGGTAAAAGATTCTAGCTGGAGCCACTGGTATGAACTCATATAGCTTCCTATAGACACAGATGGTTACATATAGAATTATGTATAGGCTGGCACAGTGGCTCACACCTGTGATCCCAGCACTCTGGGAGGCTGAGGTAGGAGGATCACTTTAGGGCAGGAGTTTGAGACCATCCTGGGCAATATAGCAAGACACAATCTCTACAAAATAAAAAATTAGCTGGGTATGGTGCCATGCATCTATAGTGCTAGTTACTCAGGAAGCTGAGGCAGGAGGACCACTTCAGCCCAGGAGTTCAAGGCTGCAGCGAGCTATGATGATGCCACTGCACTCCAGCCTGGGTGCCAGAGTGAGACCCTGTCTCTTAAAAAAAAAAAAAAAAAAAACCAACAATATGTATGAGTTAGTATACACAAGTATATGTTTTGCTCTGTCACCTAAGAGGGCCTAAATGAAACAATATCTTGGAAGCAAAAAGCATACCTTCTGTCCAGATCTTAATTTCTAATATCATTTTCCAATTAAAGAAACCAGGGATCCTTGGAGAAATGATAGATTCTAGGACTAGGGCAAGAAATACACAGGATGAGCCTGCAGCGTCTTGTAGTGCCAGAAGATAAGAAAGTACACATACAAAAAAACAAAAACAGCAAAATGCATTGATAGAGATATGTAAAGGAACACAGGAGCTCCCAGTGACCAAAGCTGGAACAATCTGAGCAAGAAGACAGATAAAGTAGCATTGTATTATAACTCAAAGTATAAAATAAATAGTTATGAGTCTATGTGGATATAAATAAATCAATAGATAGGAAAGAAGAGAGAAATCTGTGCAGAAGAGTTCCAAATAATTTATGTAGATACTTCATCCTCACTGAGGGGGACATAATTCCCCAACCCCTAGGAATGGACTATGCATAGTGACTTCCTTCGAAAGAGTACAATACTGAAAAGAGGAAAAAAAGAGTCACTTTACAGTACAGAAACCTGACACAGGCTGCCTCCACCAGGTGATCAAGGTCAACATCAACAGTCATAAATCATGTTGATGGTATGTACTCCTGATATGATGTGATGAAATGGTACCTTGCCTCTGTGATTTTCCTCCCAGTGACCCGTAACCCCAGTCTTATCATGAGCAAAACATCAGACGAACTCCAATAGAGGGGCCTCCTATGAAATTCCTGACTAGTGCCACTCAAAACCGTCGAAAACATCAAAAGCCAGAAACTGCCCCGGCGAAAATGTGCCTTAAGGAGACATGAAACCTGAATGTAATGTGGTGTCCTGGAACAGAAAAGGAACATTGAAGAAAAAGTAAGGACATCTGAAAAATCTATAGACTTTAGTTAATAGTAATATACCAATATTGGCGCATTCATCCTAACAAAGTTTCCATACTAATGTAAGGTGCTAGTAAGAGGGGAAGCTGGGTGCAGGGTACATGGGATATCTCTGTACGATCTTCAAAAATTTTCTGTAACTCTAAAACTATTCTAAACAATAGCTCATTTAAAAAGAGGGGCTGGGCTCGGGGGTCATTAGGGCCACCCTTCCTGATGCCTTTCTGTCATGCCCCACTCTCTGGGAGCCTGGAAGTTCTTCTTCTTTGCTCTCCTGTCCCTTTGGCTAGGATGGCAGGTGATGCTGGCTGGACTCTCGTCACCCTTCTCTATGCCTCTGGAAGTTGAGCACCATGAATGGCACCATCTGGGCTCCCTTGCCCCCTGACTGCTGGTTGGGTTCTGCAAATGGAAGGCACTGGCAGGAGAGGAGAAGGTGGGAGGAAAGAGAGGCTGGACTCTTTGCTCCCCTGGTGTCCCTACCACCGGGCTGTGGGCTGGCGATGCCTGTGTTGTGTTATCTAAGGCCAGGGCTCTGGCTGGGAGGCCCTCTCCATAGCTCTCCCTCAAGGTCTCCATATCTACTCTTTCCTCTGGTTCCTTCAGGCCTAGGCTGGTATCTGTTGCTGTTGTCACCCTGGATATTTTGCCATCACTTGTTGGTTTCTTTTCACCCTGCCCACACCTTTGTAAGTAGCCCCTTCATTAAACTCATCCTGATTTCTCCACAAGAGGGGCCATCTGTATCTTGCTCTGATCCTACTGATGCTCAGGGATGCAGGGCCTTGATTACCACCGATATTCCCTTATATGCTGGATCTACTCCCAACATGCAATACCTCTCCAAGAAGAACAAGAGAAGCTTGTCTCCTCCTGGCACTTTGGATGCCCTCCCTAACTGCCCCAGTGTCTGCAGACCAGGTAGAACCAGGAGGAGGAAGGCTGTCTTCATTCCCTCAACACAGCTAATGGCTAAGAGCACTCTCACCACTTACCAGGGTCTTAGTTTGAAAAATGCGAATATTGCCACAGGCCTCCTCCATTTCCCTCCATAAGAATTGCTAGTGATAACAAGAATGATGTCATTGGTAAACCTCAAGAAACATGCAATAGCATCATTTTCATAATCTCTTCTTCTCATTATAAAAGTAATGTAAATTTCTAGTGTTACATTTTTTACAATAAGCATGTGTTCATGTATTGCTTTTGTAATTAAAAGACATAAAAAGATAAAAATAAAAGTTATATATACTTCTTATTGAAAATTTGGAAAATATTTTAAAAATCTACAGAAGAAAATAAAAATGACCTACCATCTTGGAACAACAAAAGGGAAATAACTTGAAAGAACTGTTGAAAGAACTTGAAAATTCTTCAAATATCAGCTCCATCACTTTTTAATTTCAAAGTCAAAGTCTCTTAGCTCCTCTGAGCCTCATTTGTCACAGCTCTGAAAAGGGGATGCTAATACCTCCCTTGCAGTATTATGGCAAGAACTGGAGATAATATGAGCAGGGCCTTTAGCACAGTATATGTGGATAAAGACAGACCTGGGTTTGAATCTCTGCCCAGTCATCACAAGCTGTTTGAACCTTGGGAAAGCTAGATAACGTCTCTCAGTCTGTAAAACAGGGAGATAAAAATGATAGCTATTTCCTAGGATGAAACAGGGTAATTAATGAATAAAGAGCCTCTTAGTACAGTGAATGGAACACGACGAGCACATTGCCTTAAAGCCACTGTCTCAGTATCCTTTATCATCATCTTTATATCTTCATCATCATCTTTATACCTTCATCATCATCAACAATAATCATCATCTTGAGGAAGGAAATCAGTGCTGAACTGAGCCACCAGGGCTGATCTCACAAATAGGGTATTTACATATTCATTGGGACCTACAGGGCCAAATTGGGCCCATTTACTAGCCCCAAAGTTACACCTTCGCAGAGGTATTTCTTTGGTTCCAGCCTGTTAAAATGCAACAAGGGTAACATAGGAGCTTATTGTCACTGGTCCCTAAGTATAAGGGCCAGGGCCCTTCCTAACCCTCAGATTCCCAGACCAATAAAACCTGCTAAGAATAAACAGCAGCAATAACCTTCAATTGGGAAAAAGCAAGAAGCAATTTGGTAGGAGTTAGAGGTGTTGGGAAACGAGGTAGAATGTGAAAAACAGAGGTGATGGATGAGGGGTGTTAGGAGGGGCTGTCTTTTCTAATTTCTCACAGCAAAGGGGTAAGGTTTGCAGCTCTTTATTTATTTTATTTGCTTATATTTGCTTGCTTGCTTAAGAAACTCATATTTTGTCTTCTATGATCCTGGCACTGTTCTAAGTACTCTACAAATACTAAATCTGTTAGAGATGTGCAAATTTACAAGTCTAATCATTTGATTATATTGTAGACTTAGGAGTCTCAGGGCTTTTTTTTTTTTTTTTAAGCAACAGGTATATCTTGTCTTCTCTCTTACTTCCCACCCCCCACCTTTTCTAGGGGTCAATGAAACAGCATTTGTGTCCCCAGGTGCATACCACTCATTCATTAATTCTTTCGAGAAAGACTTATTGAGAACCTAAGTCAAGGCATAAGTGTTCATTGGCTTTCTGGAGCTTGGATTCCAAGGGAAAGATATAGAGATGAACAATTAGTTATAATTACTCTACGGAAGTCAGCATTTCAGTGTGAGTAAGTTCACTGGATATTCTTTCTGAAAATAAGTTGTGACAGACGAAAGGGTGGCAAAGACCCGGGGACTTGGTTTTGGGGAATGGGAGTATATGGAACACAGCAAGTAGAGGAGGATTCCGATCAGAAGCCTGAATGGTTGCCCATGTCACACCTTTGCCTGGGGCCAGCTCAGGGTCCCCGCCTGACACTGCAGGAGCCTTGGCATCTCTGGGTCAGTCTCCACCCACCCTCACCACGTTTCTCTGGGACCTCTTAGATGCAGTGCACTCCTGCACAGCCACAAAGCTGGATCCAACAATCAGGGTAGCGCTGAGCCCCAAAGCCATGCTGTTTCAGAACTCTCTTATCTCTCTGTCTCCTGTGGGGACCATTTCAACAAGCCAGAGGGGAATCAGGGATGATAAATTTTCTTAGGAAAATCATATTAAAGTTCAATTTGTTAAATCAGCCTCCTGATCTTATCGATGGTGGGCACTTGTTCTAGCAGCAGAACCAGGAGGTGATAAATCCTTTAGGCTGAGTCTGCAGATGGTTATCCTAACAGTGTGGACGAAATCAATGGGGAAGTCATCTAAGGGAATGTACTCAGGGCTTATATAATACCAGGCTGGTAATATTGCTTGATCAGATTGTAATCATCATTTTCCCCTGGTGTGTGTGTGTCATTTCAATAACAAGGCTTCCGACATGGTTGGAATATTCCACTTCTCCTGGTGAGAGCAGCAGAAACACCTGCTACCTGTTTCAGTGCAGAGCACCTCTGTTCCTGTTTCAATACCAAAATTTGGATGCTTATGGTATCAAAGTGCTTCTTGGAAATTTTGGGAAACAAGGCTGGAAAAGAGGTTTTATGCTGCTGGTAATTAACAGAAACCCATATGATGTAAATGCGTCTCAGAGAGCCTTTGGTGCAGAGGAAAATGTTTCAGCAGATTGAAGGGCAATAAGTTGGGGGAGCATCTGCCTTTTGGGAGACTTTGTGGGCAGATGGGACATGATGTTAAGCAAGCAAATTTTTTTTAGGAAGCAGTGTAGGGACTGGCATTTGCCCCACTTATTTAGCCACCCAGTAAGTGCTGGGCATGTTCTGTGTGCTACAGACTGTGCACAATATAGAGGAGAGGCTGCTTGAACAAATCGTTTCTTCTCCCCAGGAGCTCAGCATCAAGGGCAGGAGTGGGCAGGGGCAGCCACATCTGCTTGTTTTTTGTACAGTCTGAGGGCTAAGAATGGTATATACCTTTTTTTTTTAATGGTATGAAAAAAAACAAGGAATATTTCATGACATGTGAACATTATATGCAATGCAGATTTCAATGTGCATAAGTAAAGTTTTACTGCAGCACAGCCTTGCTCATGTCTTATATTTATATATTGTCTATGGTTGCCTTCTCACTGTAATAGCAGAATTGAGTAGTTGTGGCAGTATGACTGTATGACCTGCAAAGCCTAAAATACTTACTATCTGCCCCCCCCTTTTTTTAAGAGACAGGGTCTCATTCTGTCACCCAGGCTGGAGTGCAGTGGTGTGAACATAGCTCACTGCAGCCTTGAACTCCTGGGCTCAAGCAATCCTCCCAGCTAAGCCTCCTGAAGAGCTGCAACTGTAGGCATGCACCACCATGCTCAGCTAATTTAAATATTTTTTTCTACAGACAGGGTCTCTCTTTGTTGCCAACCCTGGCCTCAAACAATCCTCCTGCATTGGCCTCCCAAAGAGCTGGAATCTGGCCCTTTATTTTTGTATTATTATTATTTTTTGAGACAGGGTCTCTCTGTGTCAACTCGACTAGAGTGGAGTGATGTCATCATAGCTCACTGCAGCCTTGAACTCCTGGGCTCAAGCAATCCTCCCAGCTAAGCCTCCTGAAGAGCTGCAACTGTAGGCATGCACCACCATGCTCAGCTAATTTAAATATTTTTTTCTACAGACAGGGTCTCTCTTTGTTGCCAACCCTGGCCTCAAACAATCCTCCTGCATTGGCCTCCCAAAGAGCTGGAATCTGGCCCTTTATTTTTGTATTATTATTATTTTTTGAGACAGGGTCTCTCTGTGTCAACTCGACTAGAGTGGAGTGATGTCATCATAGCTCACTGTAGCCTTGAATTCCTGGGCTCAGGTGATCCTCTTGCCTCAGCCCCCTGAGTAGCTGGGACTACAGGTACATGCCACCATGCCTGGCTAATTTTTTTATTTTTGGTAGAGACAAGGTCTCACTGTTGCTTAGGCTGGTCTTGAACTCCTGGCTTCAAGTGATCCTCCTGCCTAGGCATCCCAAAGTGCTACAATTACAGGCATGAGTCACCTGCCAGGCCCATGGCCCTTTAAAGAAAGCATTTACCAGCCATGGTCTAGAGGCATAGACAAGCGATAGGAGGAAGCTATCTCAACAATATGATAAGTGCTAAGAGAGTGTTAAGCACAGCCAGCAGCTCCCTGCCTTTAAGACTCTAGGTAGGACACAGACAGTCCTGGTGGCTCACACCTGCAATCCTAGCACTCTGGGAGGCCAATGCAAGAGGATTGCTCAAGGTCAGGAGTTGAAGACCAGTCTGAGCAAGAGTGAGACCCCATCTCTACTAAAAATAGAAAGAAATTAGCTGGACAACTAAAAATATATAGAAAAAAATAGCCGGCCAACGTGGCGCATGCCTGTAGTCCCAGCTAACTTGGGAGGCTGAGGCAGAAAGATTGCTTGAGCCCAGGAGTTTGAGGTTGCTGTGAGCTAGGCTGACACCAGGGCACTCTAGCCCAGGCAACAGAGCACCATTCTGTCTCCAAAAATAAAAAATAAAAAAAAAAATTGACTCCAGGACAAAAAATATACTGCATCAGTCATTACCAATTGTTAATGCTGTTACAAAGAGGCTGACTCCAGCAATGAGGGAGGGTTTAAAAGAAAGAGAAGGCGGGGCTGACTTATTGTGGTTAATAATACAATGCAGGAGAAGACATCAAAACAGTGAGAGATGCAGGGGAAGTAGATCAGGGAAGGAGACTGACTTAGGTTTGGGTTTCTTTGAAAGCAGCGCCTGAGAAAAGAGTTTGAGTGTAGGGAGTGTTTTTGGGAGGGAATCTCAGGAACTAGGAGTGAGAGGGTGGAGGGAATGAAACAGGAAGGGAGAAAAGCTAATAAAGGGTACGTTAATGACTGGTTGCTGGTTTGGGCGAGGGAGGCTTAGTCCTTCTGGGAACCCTCAGGAACTGCAGAGAACAAGCCTCAGATTCCCCGCAGCAGGAGTATTTACTTTCTGATCCTTTACCCATTGATTAAGCACTCATTACCTTCTCTGCACTTTCAGGTTGCACCTGCAGGTAGCTGGCGAGCGCCTTTTGAAGCTTCAGAGGAAGCCCTGAGTGAGCAAGGCAGACCTCAGGCTGGAAGTGGGATGCAGCAACGTGCATGGAACTGTCCACCACCGCTGTGCTGAAATCAAGTGGATCAAGGAGGTGTGACACCGCGCATCATGACCATCTGCTGCAGAGATGTCTACGCAGCTAAGTAGGGGTAGGATTAAGCTTTCGCCCCAGGCTGTGATGCATTCTGCTGGACTGACGGCTCCTGCTGCTGGCTACTCAGATCCCCTGGCTGGCCTTGCAGCTCCTGGGGGAGTTCATGTCTCGTATGCTAGAAAGAATACAGTTCTGGGAGTCAGAGGCCTTGATTTCATCTGGGCTTACCCTGTTGGTCCCTGACGGACCCTGCTAAGCCATTTATCTTTTCCAACAAGAAAAAACTGCCCTTCCTAACTCACACATTTGTGACAAGGATGAAACATATTTCCAGCTTTACAAAAGAACAGAGTGCCATATAAATATATGATTATTATTATTTATTTTGTTTTATTTAAAAAAATTTTTTTTGAGACAGAGTCTCGCTTTGTTGCCCAGGCTAGAGTGAGTGCCATGGCATCAGCCTAGCTCACGGCAACCTCAAACTCCTGGGCTCAAGCAATCCTCCTGCCTCAGCCTCTCCAGTAGCTGGGACTACAGGCATGTGCCACCATGCCCGGCTAATTTTTTCCATATATATTAATTGGCCAATTAATTTCTATTTATAGTAGAGATGGGTCTTGCTCTTGCTCAGGCTGGTTTCAAACTCCTGACCTCAAGCAATCCGCCCGCTTCGGCCTTCCAGAGTGCTAGGATTACAGGTGTGGGCCACCGCGTCCGGCCAAATATGATATGATTGCCATTATTACTTTTTCAGAAGCTCCTTATTTCTTTTCTCTAACACAGAAGACTTTTCAGAGAATGTTAATCACCCATCAGCAGCTTGCCAAGAGCCCTGATCTGTGTACATTCAGCACGGCTCAGCAGTGGAAGTTGCCTCTGTGGTTTAGATGAGTTTGCCTGGTCCCAGGATATGTCTCATTACCCGCCGGATACATTGGCATTTTCCCATCTTTTTGTTCATCAGTCCAGCTTCCAGGCACCAAGGAACTGCAAGCATCCCTGAAACACTGTAGGAAGGCTGCTGTCTTCAACAAAAGCAGATAAACCTTTGACCAAGAATTTTCTTTGAAATAAAAAAAAAATTAAAAATAGGAAATGCTGGGACCTCCCTGACCCCTGCACCATTCTGCTTCCCGAAAATAGGACTATGTTTGGGTGGCAGACGGTAAACCTCTTTACGTTATAGGCATCTCACTTCCCTGGGACCATCAAAAAGGCAATTTTCATATTTCCAAGCAGCTGATCTTTGACTGTGTTTGCTACTCATGCAATATCTGCAGAGAAATGAATATCCTGTTGCTTTTAAATGTATGCAAAGTATCTCACTCTGATATAAGGTAGTTTTCATCAAAGGGGGAAATAAACAGGGAAAGGGAGAAAGAGGAGGGGAAGGAGACAGAGAGAGCAGTGAGCCATCTCAGGGTGCCATCCATAAGCTGGGCTGTCAAACAAGAGGCAGGCGCAGAGAGAAATGATGGCAACAGGGGATCGTCAACATCTGGAATTCACCGCTCATGACTCCTTAGTTCATTGTAGGTGAAAAAATGTTGTGGAAAGATCTATTTTGCTCAAATCTGTTTTCATAACAGCTGAGAGAGGCACCAGGTATGACCGATTCCATTGTAGAGACATGGGAAGTGAGTGCCTAGTGTCCTGTGAACAGTGAGGTTGGGGTGAGAATTCAGGAATGCTCATTCTCTGGGCTGACTTGCCTGAAAACAGTCTGATCCCCTGGGGTCCCTTTCTCTGCTAGTTTGTCCCTCCAGATTCAATGGCATTTTCTACTTCAAGGAAATTATGAGCTGTAGTGCTGAGGCTCTACCATTTGGAAAAAGAATTTTATTTCAAAAAAATTAAAACCCTAAAACTCTGGAGTTAATCCCTTAAGTTTCCTTCTTGTTTGAAACACTGAAGGGCAGGGCTGCTTGCTATTCTTAAAGAAAAGCAGAGATCAAAGGCAAAAGTTAAACCCACAGTTACACATCTGCCATTTAAATGATTTTCCCACCATTGCTGTATTTGGAATTTGGTGTAAGCAACATGTCTCATGTCAATTGCTTCATATTTCTCTTATGTTCTCTTTTGTGCTCCTGAGACTTTGACAACCTAACAGATATGTTTTCTTTCAATCCCAGAAATCAGCTTGATATCCTTATTTCTCCTTAATAGAAAAAGGCCCTAAAACAGAGAAAATGGCAAATGACTTTTCTCATGCTCTTATCCAAGTCAACAGAAGAGGCAGCATTTGGAGATATAACTTAGGAATTTCCCTTGCTCTTTATTTCAGTTTACTAACTAATATACACAATCCAGTCCTGAGCACACAAAATTTAAAAAAATATATTTTAAATACCCTCAATCCTACCCTCTGGAGAGATCTTTGCTTTCCTCTTTCTAACTTGCACTAATTTTTTTTTCCAAGGCCAATGAAGGCAGGATATAGCTCAGCCCCATCCTGGTTGAGAAATTTCAAACATACCAGGAAACTAAAAGGCACGAGAGCTTTAACATGGTTGTAAACATATGTGAAGTCACCCTTTGCCTTTCTTCTCTCCTTGAGGCTATGATCTTTGCTACACTGCTAATGTTCAGATTTCCATTGCAACCATATTAAGTGCAAATAATTTAGAAGATAAAGAAAACAAAATGGGAACATTGAACCTCACTGAAACATACTTGCTGGAGAGAAGCATTACCTCAATTTTCCCTGCTCAGATATTTTGGCCTCTTCAAGAGGACTCCAGATGACTCTGAAATTAGGATAGATACCAATTTAGCTGATCCAGGGAGAACAGGGAATGAACAATTGCACTGGGACGGCCCTGAGGTCTTAGGTATGTGTGGTGATTTCTTCTACTGCTCCTGGACTCTTGGGAGCAGATCTTAATGGTGACTCATCAGCAACTGGTCCATGCAGGTAAGCCTTACCCTCCCTGCCCCCCAGCCCCACACCTGCAAGGCTAATACCTGGAAGTGCAAGAGCTGTCACAGGTTGGGCTCTCCAGGAAGTAGAGAGGGCTCTTGAGATTGACATATATGAAAGGGAGGGGACTTCTGAAAGCAGAATTGGGCTAAGGAAAAAGCAGACCTGTGATTCAGATTCAACAATGGTTTTGGCCAACACTGCGGGGAACTGAAGACATGATGACCTTCAGAGCTGTCCCATTTGGGGCAAGAGCTCCTGGCTTTTTAGGTCCCTGTTGATCAATCACTGGACGCACACTGTCCTCAGAAGGAAGTGTGACCTTGGGCAAGGTGGCTCTCTTCAGCAATCTCCAAAGGGAGCTGGCAGCTCCCTGCAGCTCTCAGCAGCTGGGACAACAATTCCTTCATTCTTGAAGGGGGATCTGAGTGGTACATCAGAGCATCCATTTCACGGATACTAAGACAGACACTGATAATTCCAGCAAAAGAATAGGAATCAGATGCAGAAGGAGAACCCAGCAGCTCCGGATTCCCCAGTGCCTCCGGCCCCTCCAGACTGTGCTTTGGCAGGAAGCTTGTCACACAAACCTGACAGGCTCTGGAAGATGCAGGACATAAGCTGAGAGGTGGAAGCTTAAATCTTCTTGATCCTGGTGGCTGCACAGCCCCTGACACGGATGCAAAAGGGATATCCACAAGAAATGAGGGGCCCAGACACAGCTTCAAATGTTGATGCTACAAGGGGAGGACCCGACTCAGAGTAACATGTTGTCCTTATCGTCTGTCAGGGACCTGTGCTTGCAGAGTTCAGACTGGTTTAACTCAAAGCTGTGCTAGGATGCAGTAAGTGGCAAAAGGCACATTCACCAAGATTTGAATTACGTTATGAGGACTAAGCCATGCTGGGGCCTCCCCCTAACTGGAGCTCCCCCCCCCCCCGCCCCCTATTCAGTGAGTCTTACCAAGATAAAGATGACTTAAGGTTCTTGAGCTAGCCTCTCTGAAAGTCTTCTGCTCATAGTGATTGGAGCCTGGGTCCCAAAACAATGATGTTCATGAAATGGGGCTGACCCTAGAAATCAAAAACAGACCCACAAGGAGAAGGTCTGAGCACTCCTGAGTTGGGATATCCTTTTCCAGGTCTTCGCTCCAGCATTTTAAGCTTGTTCTACAAGAAGAGACCTGAGGGCTGGAATGAAGGTCTGGTCTCACAGAGCTCCAAGTGGGATGGATATGGTTGAAGAAAGTCCAATTTAAGTCAAATGTGGAGGGCTGACCTGCTATTTTCAAGGATGACCTTTTGAGTTGTGAGCAACTAGAGAGTTGGATGCACTGTTGAAAATGAGCCTAGCAATGGGCTTGATCTGTTTGGATTATCTTGATTTTAGAGGTTAAGTTTCTATATCATATCCCTGCATAGAATCTTCCCATTCATTCAGCAGGTACTTTTGTGGATCTACTTGGAGCTAGGCACTGCATTAGAAAGTGCAGTTACAAAATGTAACTAATGTATGGACCTTTCCCTGGAGGACTTAACAATGGGCTCTCCAGTGGTATTTTCTAGGTACATTATGTCAACCACAGTGTTGGGTGGGGCAAGGTTAGGTTAGAATGAAAAGGATAACTAGTGACAGTCTCAAGCCCAGATGACCTGGACTACTTGATGTGAACTCTAGGGTTTCTGCTGGGGCAACGGCCCTGCCAAGAACCCCAGACTTTTGGACTGGGACCTCAATCTCCTATTTGGCACTTGTGAAAATCCTCCCATCTAGTGTTGGATGGTGACAGGATGAAATTCTTGAACCTTGATACTGCTGTCTTTCCACCTTCAAGTATCTTAACATCATGGAAACTTCTGATATGCTCACCCAATGGGTTGGACCCCCACATCCTTATGCCACCCCAGACTAGCCCGGAATTTACTATAGCCCTTTAGACTTGATGGTTTCCTTCCTTCCTTCCTTCCTTCCTTCCTCCCTCCCTCCCTCCCTCCCTCCCTCCCTCCCTCCCTCCCTCCCTCCCTCCCTTCCTTCCTTCCTTCCTTCCTTCCTTCCTTCCTTCCTTCCTTCCTTCCTTCCTTCCTTTTTTTCTCATTGAGACTAAGGCCGCTGGCTACCCTCCCTTAAGGACTACACAGACAGCCAAATTGATACCTCCACTCCAGGCCTACTCACTTGTGGCTTTTTCCCTTTCATCTTGGCCTGCAGCTGAGAACCCAGCATTCCTTTAGGACAAGCCCCATTGTGATGGCACTGTCCAGATTAAGCCTTTACCATGGAAGACTTCGTCCTCGATGTCATCTGTGCCACGCCCCCTCCCTTGCGCCCCCATCACAGATTCCTGTGCATGTACTGGGGGAGGACAGAAGCCTGAATGCTGCTGCTTTTGGCCATTGGATGGGACAATACTTTCAAACCTAAGTGTGAAGCCGAGTTGACCTGTGATGATTAGCCCGAAGGACCTCTTTTGCCTGCTTCCTCCAGGTAGTTGTTTAGATCAGCTTTAGCAGGGGGAGTTAAGCTAGAGTTTTGGGGTGGCAGGCCTGGGTTCTAATGCCACCTCTGCCTTCCTCTGTGACCTTGGACATGTTATTTCACTCTCTAAGCCTCAGTTTCTTTACCTGTAAAATAGGGATAACCCCCCTCCCACACAGAGAGGATGGTCAGAGCATTTAAATGAGATGGCATATTAGGGCACAGCCTTAGTGCTCACTAAGGGTTCAAAACACAGAAACTATTACAATATTATTTTTTATTGTGATGGTCATTATTTCTATGGCTTCTCCCTAACTGAAATCTTGAGATAGACTCTATTCTGGATCTGCAGTTATGATGCTCAGACGCGACTCAGAAAGGCCTGCAGGAAAGCCTGCACAGGCGACTGCAGACGACATGGGAGCGATCGGGAGAGCGGCATTACAGCGCGGGTAGGTCCTGTCATCCCAGTGAAACGTGCTTTTTATTTTCTTTTAAAGTATTCCTTCTAGGGCCTCTCTGTCTCTCTCTCCTTTTCATTGTGGATACTTTCAACATACAGAAAAAGGGGATCTCTAATCCATCGCCCATGTGCTCATTCCCCAGATCCAACAATGACCAATATTTTGCCAGCCATGGCAAACTCGCTTTCGGTGCCTTAGTTTCTCCCGTATGTAGAAAGGCATCGGCAGGATCGATTCTCCTTGTGATCAGGAGTGGATAGCGATGGCAGTGGAAACACTGCTGTTCTCCCACCCCCAAAATACCTTCCATGAAAGCCTTGAAATACATCATTTCATCATTTCAAGTACAGCAGACTTCTCAAAATGTCGAAATTTTCCAGTCTGACACCCCATCCCCACGCTGCCCACACATCTGAGACATAACCGTATCACACTTCTGCTCTTTCCCCGCAACTCCTGTCATATTATGCGGCATGAAACAATTCGAGATTAAAATGACAAATTAACTGTTAACTGCTAAATATTTAATGTCAAGAAGCTGTTTAAAACTCATAAAAATTCAGGCAATAAATCTAAATAGTAGAGTGGGGAAATGTTATAATAACTTAGATTTTGCAGTACCTTAATATTGTCTTCTAGCAGGCGTTTGCCAGTTGGAGAACACGCAGCACATTTACTGCGTGAATTTATGAACGTGTTCCAGTAACCCCATCCATTTTCTCCGTATTGTTTTCTCTTGGCATTTATAGCAACTTCAGTTTGTCGCTGCGTAAAGATAAGTGACTTTTTAATTTTTTTTCTTCCAGCTTTAGCCCTTGTTTAGTGGAGTGCACTCATGGCCAGCTCACTTTTCTTTCATCATCCTCCAAAAACCAGGTTGATTTTTGAAAAATGTAAGTGATAGAAGCACAAGGCAGCCCTCGGGAGGAGCTAGAGCCAGGCCACGGGTGGGAAGCTCTCCCCACCTCTAGCCAATAATTCATTCTCTGAATCTAAGTTGCTACTTTTAATGTATTCTACTGAGGGTGCTGTGAGGGTAATAATATTTTTCACAAACCAATTCCCCAGAGATATACAGGGAGTTAATGAAGTAATAATGAGGTGAAAATGCCTGTGAGTTATAGAATGTTCCTGAGATTAAAGTGGTAATAAATGTGGAGCAAATGAGAGCTTCTGGGTCTTTGCTCATGTTGTCTTCACTTTCTGAACTGCTTAACCTCCTTCTTCTTTCCTTATCCACAGGGGATGCCACGTACAGCTACACAGGTTGTGCACTGCACCACTCCTGGGCTCCACTCACAGAGGCCACAATGTGATCAGCTATCCAGACCCTCACAACCCATCTGTAGGAGGTTTTTTCTGATCCCCTCAGTCCTCATGACTCTCTCCCTTCAGTGGACACTCAAAGATGCTAACAGAGGTAACTGGGACCCCAGTCTCATGAAAGGACAATGCCTCCACCAAAGGAATTCTCGCTAGAGAAGTGTGAAGACGCTAAATGAGTGGCCAACAGTGAACCTAGAAGGGGGCTTTAACCCCACAAGTAAAACCCAGTCCCCTTAGTGCTGTTGAGCTACACAGAAAAACCACATCAAGGTGGGCCAAGGAGGACTTGGCCATTGCCAGCAGGTTGTTCAGACGCAGCCTCCCCTTTCAGATGAAGGGAGATCAGCTGATGGTTTAGCTTGAAACTCTCAGAATGCCAGAATTCCCCGCCTAGGAGCTGGGGCCAGAGCGAGACCTCTCCATTCGTACAAGCTTCAGACATCCTTGGGAGCCATCAGGAACTGGATCGAGGTAGAGCTGTAACTCAATATCACTTTGCTCCGAAGAAGAGATTGCAACCTTTCCATGAATATTACTGAGGCCCCCAGCCAGAGTCCTTGGCCACCCTCTAAGTCTAGCTGGTATACCACCCCTTCTCGGGTTCAGGTGGCAGTGGCACCTCCCAAGGCCATCGGACACCCCAGGACAGAGCAGCTGTGCCAACACTTTGGCACCTGTCCTATGTTACTTGTGACATCTACTGTGTGGAATACTCTACCACCTCAGTCTGGCGCACAGGGAACAGGCTGCATTGATCTCTCTGTGCCCAGGGGCCGGCACAGTGCTGAACACACAGTGGGAATTCACAAAGCATCTGTTAATGGTGTCATGCATATAAAATGAACAGTTTAAAATTTCCTAAAGTAATAAAAGGAGCATAGCTCTAGTATCATCTATTTTTTATTACTTTGTGTTTACACGCCTCTGGTTAGTAACCCAAACCTGTTTCCATGGTGAATGTGACAGAACTATGTGATTATGGGTCTGCAACTTTCTCTTCCTGTTGAAAGAGCTATAGCTATAACTTTATCTCCCTTTGTAAATTATTGCTACATATTATCTTGCAACTAACCTGTCACTGCCAGCAGCCTCCTAGAGTTGGTTTCTCCTGCCATCGAGTTGACTGTTTCGTGGAAAGTTCTTATAAATGTTTAAGGAGAACTAAGGAAGAAAATTTAAAGATCAGAATGAGAAAAAAGAGAGAGAATATTTTTGTGGGGCTGTCAGCTCTCTTATGCCAGGATATATATGAATGGCCTTATTTAATCCTCACAACCCCATTTTACAGATGAGAAAACTGAAGCTCTGTGAGATTGCCGCATCGAATCCCCTGGGTTCTAGACATATTCCTCCCCACTTCAGTTGTGTAGCACAGGGTAATCAGGGTCCATTACCCTTGCTAGTATAATGATTCCTTTCTTACTTTCCTTGTCCTTCAATATGAGGATCGCATAGTGATCAGGTGGTGGTGGTAGCTTCAAGTTCAATGACTAAGTCCCCCAGCATTCTTTCATCCACTGCCCACCCCACCCCACCATGTACACTAGCTGTTGGGGAGATAGTACCACATGTCTTCTTTGGGATCAATACATATACTATATGCTATATCTAGAGCAAAGTGTCACACCCCTGCAGGGTTATCCCTGAGATGGAGCCTTGCTGGGAATGACATCCTTAATAACACATTCTATTAGGCTTGTTGCTTCTGTATAAGGGGGTGCATGATCAGACCAGAGGATCCTGTTGCCATGTGTCTATTGTTGTACCTTGTTGCCATAAAGACAGGCCCTTCCTTCTGAGACATTTTTTCTGTGTACCAGCTAAGAAGCTGGGCATCCTGTAGACCAATAATGGTAGCTCTGGTGGAGGCACTCTGGGCTGCAAAGGAACACACTCTGGAATAAGTGTCAGTTCTGTGAATAGAAAATCTCTGCTTCTTCTGGGGTAGAGTAGTCTGATATAATCAACCTGCCACTAAGTGCCAGGCTGGTGTCCTTGAGGAATGGTACGATATCAAGGGCTCAAAGTCAGTTCTTTCTGTGGGAGGTTGGGCATTCGGTACTGCCATTGGTCTTGCTGAGAGGGGAGCCATGGCGTTGGGCACATGCATAGTCTCTTTTCCTGCCACCATGGCCACTCTGTAGATTCCTTATGCCACCACTGGGTCAGCTTAGGAAAGAAGTTGGCTGACACCCACAGGATGACTCATCCTGTTCATCCATCTGGCTGTTGAGAACCTTCTCTGCCAGGGATGTTTTCTGCTAGTCGTCAATGTGAGGCATGAACATCTGCGTGCTTTCTACTCATTCCCAGAAGTTCATCTGCACGCCTTTTCCCCAGACTGCCTTCTCCAATATCTTCTAGTCTTGTTCCTTTTAAGCTGCTGACCAACCAGCCAAGGTATTCACCACTAACTAGGAGTCCATGTTAATCCATAACTTAGGCCACTTTTCCTTCCATAAAAAATGAAACAATTAAGTGTACTATAGCTCCTTGCTCTGCCTACTAGGAAATTTTCCTTTTACCAATATACTTTATAAAATCCATTTTTGGCCAGCACCAATACTTAATGTCAACACATCTATGAAGCAATTTTTCTTCCTTTCTTACTTAGATGTAGGACCCTCTCCCCCACCAGCAAAGCCATTAGTATGAGTTGAGGGAGAGATGTTGGTGCAATAGGAGTAGGTGACTTGGGGGCAGGGCCAGATGATCATATAATTTACTTGTGCATTCTAGACCTGCTCAGACACGATCCTGTTACTGTTTGCAATGAATATTGGAATGCTGCTGGGCCCAAATGACTTCATGACTTGGTGGTTCTGGCAACAGGCAGCTCAGAATGGGCAGTTTAGTTCTCACGGTCACTTTGTGTCCCAGCAGTTAGATCTCCACTAGAACCAAGGAGCACACCAGGAACTACTTCTCAAAAGGAGAGTAATTCTCTGCTTCAGAGGACATGGTCTTGCACCAGAAACCTGGTATGATGCTCCTGTCAGGGCTTGCCAGAAACTTCACACAGCATTCTTACCTTCCAGAGGTCTCCCTAGGACTACTGGATCTGCTGGGTCACGTGGCCTAAGCAGCAGGGCAGTTTGCCCACAACTTGGACCTGTCACTGAGTTCTTTTTGTGTTCTGGATCCCACTTGGAAATGGAAGCTTTTCTGGTCACCTGATAATCTGTTTCAAATGCAGTGTCAATGTTGCTTCCAAAATCCAAGAAGATTCATCATACTTTGTGCCTTCTTGTTAATAATAGGAGATGCAAGGTACAAAAACATGTCCTCTACCTTCAAGGTATATATCCCAGGACATCCCTGACTCTGTGGACTATGAAAAATTTCATCACCAGCTACATATTTACAGGAAACATAGAGGAGCGTGTCAAAAGATACCATAGGGATGCAATTAGTGAAATCCAACCTGCAGGAAAAATGACCCGGTTTCTTTAACAAATAAACTGCAAGGAAAAAAACCAGAGAGATGGAAGGAGAATTTATAAGTTAGAGGAGACTTTAAAAACATATTAACCAATTGCAATGTGCAGGTTTTATATGTATCTTTTTTGAAGCAACCAACTTTTTAAAATTTATGAAACAACTGGAAATTTGAACAATGAATATTTGATGATATTAAAGAATTATCAAGTATTTTAGATGTGATAATGATATGATTGTTACATTAATAAAGAAGTTTTATCTTTTAGAGATACATACGGAGTATTTATGGAAGAATGGGCATGGGATTTGTTTCAAAATAATATGGGAAAAGGAAGGGAATGAAGTAATAGATGAAACAAACTGGCTATGAATTGATAATTGCTGGAACTAGGTAAAAAAAATGACAATTTATTATTTTATTCTTCCTAATTTTGTGTATGTTTAAAATTTTCTGTAATAAAGTTTAAAATGTTCTTAATTCAAAAATTTTAACTTATTAGTAAATAATTACATTAGCGGTGCTAGCCACCTGAGTCTTCACAGGATTTATCTTTATAAACTGGCTCACATACAAGGCCATCCGGGATCCTTGCCATCCTATTCTCACCAGATCCTATTAGTATGATGTCATTAATGTTCTGGTAGAATGTCAAGACAACCATGTCCCTGCAGACTCTACTGGGGCAGGGAACAGGAAAGTTAACACAGCCCTGGGGCAAGACAGTAAAAGCACTTCTATCCCTCTCATGTAAAATCAAACTAATTTTTTATTCTCCCTGTACTGATCTGAATGGGGAAGAAGGCATTTTCCAGATCAATAGCCACATACCAAGAGCTAGAGACTGAGTTGATCTGCCTGGTAAAGATACAACAGCTGGCATGGCAGCTGCCATCAGGGCAACCATCTGATTAAATTTATGATTGTCATCCACCATGATCTATCTTGTTGTTTTTGTTGTTGTTGCTGCTGTTGTTTGCAGCATCCAGACAGGTGAATTGCATGGAATAATTATGGGGATTATGCTACCACTGCATCTTTTTAAGCCTTTCATGGTAGCATTAATCTACACTTCCTTGTTTGTTATCCAGAAAGGCGAGGGAGCAAGACAGTTACAGGAGCTTCCGTGCAGTCCTTCCTATTGCTGAAGCTTTCTACTGGTCAGAGAACTAACGTGGGGCACTTCCAACTTCCTGCTATGTCTATCCCAGCGACATACTCAGGGGCTTTCTCCTAGCATCTCACACTGGGGCATCAACAGAGAAGCTCTGGGGTGGGAAGCAAGAGGCGTGTGGCACGGGATTGGGGGTGGACATCACCAGGTTGCATCTGTGTGAAGCTGGCTAGAGTCTGCACTGGGCTGGTCACTGCGACACCTGTTAGATTAACAGATCTAACAGGGGAGGGGAGGGGATTTGAGGTGGTATACAGTGGGCGTCCTATATAGTTCCCGTGTCAGAGGACTGTTGGGGGAATTAAATGAGAAAGCCATGTAAAACTGCATTGCACATTGCATACTTAAGTTCTCAATAAATGTTAGCTCGTCTGTCATTACTGTCATTGTTATTATTATTATTATTTCCCTGAGGAGTAGACTTTTCATTTCAGGGAAAGAGCAAGGTGCAGAAAGCTTAGGATTATTACACCACTACCTCCCATCATCTCTGGGGTCTTCTGCAGAAATTCATTTGCTTGCTTGGCCCCATAAGGCATGTAAGCATAATTAAAACTACAGTAGCAATTGCCATTTACCTCTTCCACCCGAATCTTTGCTGATAATAACAAGTTATTTTTCCAGCTATCTTCCCTCCCATTATTAATTAAGTTTTGACTCAGTAGCCATGCTGGATGCTTCTCATTCCTTAAATTCACTTTTCAGAGGCCTGTTGAGATTTCATTATGGCACCTGGATTCTGGTCTGTTCCTAATGCTGAATCTTGCTGACAATATTGTCAGGTTTACAAAACTTGCTTTTTTTTTTAAGTCTTCTATCCTCCCAGTGTTTCCAAACTAGTTCAAATGCAAAACACGAGAAAAATGAAGAGTAATCAATTTAAAAGAAAACAAAAAGGAAAATAAGAAAAAGTAAAACATAGAGCAGAGAAGAACAATATAAAGATGGGTGGTAGATATAAACAAATCTATATCAGTAATTGCTTAGTGAATATGGACTAATGCTTCAATTATGGCACAAAGACTTTGAGACTAGATTTAAAGATACAAATACATGTTATTTACTAAAAACACATATAAAGCCCGAGGCTATAGAAAGATGGTAAAAGAATGGAAATTCTGCTTCTGACCAAGGTGGAATAACAGGAACCAGATTTACCCTCTGTCTGAAACAACAACAAAACCCAAAATATTTGAAACAATAGTTTTCAAGTCACTAGACATTAGGCAATGAAGAATGGAGATTTTTGAAAGATGGGAAACAAATGAGGTGGGCCGTTGCCCCAGCTTACAATCTTGAGAGTTCCCAGGTTGCCAGGGAGAGAGGGAGAACCCAAGCAGAGGCTGGCAGACTCCCTGGATTGAGGAGTTAGAGCTCAGAGTCTGCAGATACAAAGGGGGCTAGAGTTTGCAGGACAAGTGCTGAAAAGGAAAGAGAGAAAGAGATTGGGGACTCTGGAGATCGACAGCTGGTATTTGAGTATTCAGCGGGATATTGATCAGAGCATGCAGTGCGCAGACTATCTGGTACTGGAGAAAGAACTATTTGAAAAGATGACAGGGAACAGTGCATAGGTCTCACATAGGGCTGGACACAGTATCTCTTCCCACCAGTCAAACTACAGAGAGTACTTAGAAGGGTCTTGACTCAGCAATGAAAAATAATTAGTGTTAGACTAGATACTGTTCTGGTCCTACATAAAGAAGTTTAAAGAAAGAGCAGAAAGGATGAAATGGTTTCCAAGTAACCTAACTACATTGCAGAACAAAGGTCAGAAATATTTATAGGATCATTAAAAAAAATCTAGCACCCAGCAAGATCAAATTCCAAGGTCTGGCATCCAGTTACAAATGACCAGGCATGAAAAGAAGCAGGAAAATACAACCCAGAATGAGGAGCAAATTCTATTAATTGAAACTGACCAAGATATTACAATTAGCAGAGAAGGATATTAAAACAGCTATTATAACAGTACTCCATATATATTTTTAAAAACGTAAGTAGAGATATGGAAGATTAAAAAAAAACAAATCGAACTTTCAGATATGAAAGTCATAATATGTGAGATGAAAAACATGCTGGATGGGTTAATAGCAGACTAGACACTGAAGAAGAAAAGATTAGTGAACTTGAAGACTAATAGCAGTAAAAACTACTCAAAATGAAACCCACAGAAAAAAATCTTTTCAATGAAAAGAGTTTCAGTAAACTGAAATAACTTCAAAGAGTCTAAGATAGGGAATTCCTAAAGGAGAGAGCAGGAAGAAAAAATATTTGAAGAAATAAGAAGGAATGATCTATTGATACATAAAATATGGATGAATTTCAAATTAATCATGCTGAGTGATAGAAGCCATATTAAAAAAGAAAGGGGTATACAATGTATGATTGCATTGATATAAATTCTAGAAAAAGCAAACTAATCTATAGTGATGGTACAAAAGCTCAGTGGTTGCCTGGGAGCTGGGGGGAGAAGTGGGAGTCAGGGGAAATGGGAAGGGGCAGGAGGACACTTGGGGGATGATGGACATGTTCATTACTTTGTGATGATAATCCAATCTAGCAAATATATAGGAAGGACACCTACCACATCATGACCAAGTTGGGTTTATCCCATAAACCACAGGCTGCTCCCAGCCCTCCCTGTCTTTTTGCTTTGCTACCAGGAAAGTCTCTCCAGTGAGTTTTACCTTTAGATGTTTTTGTTGAGTACCAGTCCCTGCATGCCCCCAATTCTAGGAGGTACATAAAAATCGTTCTCCATATGTCTTAGTTTGGGTTCCCCCAGAGGCAGACTGCAGACAAGGACACGTACAAATCGTTTATTTGGTTGGGGGGTCCAGGTCCATGCGTTGGGGAGTGGGGAGAATGAAACAGGAAAGGGAGGGAAGCCAACAAGCCTATCAGGAGTTGCTGTATGGACCCTGGATCTCAGTCCTGACATGGAACTCTAGGAGCCATTATGAAACATATGGTTCAAATTTACCCCACCCAAAGAGCCAGAGAGCTGGGGTGCTTATATACCAGCTCCTATCAGTGGTTCAGGGCTGGGGAGGCATTCACTTCCAGCACTTCCAGTCTGGCTCTGAGAGCCAGAGAAAGTGCTCAGGCAAAGAAAGTCAGGGTGGAGGGTTGACGGTTGGATAAGGGGAGATGGGCAGAGCAAAATGCAGTGGGAGGGGGTGAAGTGGGGAAGTGTGGTGATGAACAACACACAGATGGCTCTTTCCAAAGAAACCTCAGCTCTGGGCCTCTAAGTCCCTTTAATATATTAGCCTTCTCTTACATTGCTTAGAAGTGGGAGATGGGCCAGTGCTGGCCAAAATAGTCTTTGCCACTCCCTTTGCTTGTCCTGCGTGGATGGTCCAGCACTGCAGTTTAGGATGTAAGGGGATTTCACACCTATTATCATGAAGTGGGCAGCCTGTGTCAAAATTCTGAGACAGGAAGAGCCCCATTCTTACAGCCTGTTACAAATCCTTATAATTCTTCACTCTCCCTATTTTCACTTGAAGTAAGTTGTGCAAATCTCTATCCTTTGAAACCCAGAATCTAATTAAAAACTATATATGTTGATGACGAGGATGTTAATTATAGGACTTAGAGGGAATAGTAAATATCTTTGGATAGGACCCATTAAATTAAATATCTTTGGAAAGGATGGGAGCATTAGTGATATTTGAGGCATATGGCACAAGTTCTTTTGTTATTCTCAAAGGATAGAACAAATTTTAGTGAGAAAGGAAATCTCCTGAATGCTGGAGTCGGTTGCGATCCGCACTCTGTAATATATCCATCTGTGCAACAGCTCTCTGTCCCCGGAAGCTCCAGTCCTACGCATGATCCTCCCACTTAGCCAAGTAAATAGTTTAGATAAACTTTCCATCTCTAGTCCAAAACCGAAAAGTTGGAGAGATCATTTTCACAATCTGTTCAAGCATCAACAGACCAGAACAACTCAATCTCCAGAAATGTTGGGCAAAAACAATGCTGTCACCTCCAACTGAGAACTTGGACAATTTGTATCCAAAGTCCCAGTTCTTGGGGTTGAGCAGTTCATCCTCTCTTTGCAATGTTTCTCAGACACATCCCTCCATTCCCAAGTCCTGCCTTCTTAGATAAGGGCTCCATAGGGCATATATAAACTGTAGTCCTCTGGCAGGCTTTTATGCCTCCTGAATGTCTTGGCCACTTTCTATCCTGTACTCTGTACCCAGAGTAGGCCACTTAGAATGTCACATTCATCATTTCATGCTCTTGCTTAGCATCTACTCTGGCTCTCATTTTTTAATCTAAGGCCCCATACTGGCTTTCAAAAGTCTGGCCCTTCCTTATCTGTCTGGAATACTCTGTCCCTAATTCCCAGTGTGTATCCCGCACCCTCCTTTGTCAGGGTTGCTTTGACACTATTGCCCAAATTCATGATGTTTTTTCTTCCCGTCACATTGCACAAGCTCAAACTGTTCCCTGACAGTCCATCCTAACATATCCAAATGTTACTAAATGAGATTGCACCTGCAGAAGAAGGCAGTCCTCTGCCCGACCTAGACACTCCTCACATATTGGTCACACCTTCACAAACCTCACTGATTATAATTTGGGGTCCACTAGTCATAAGCCTTCAACATCATTAGAATAAGGCAGAAGGGAAATCGATTTCAAACTTTAATCGATGGGGTCTTCTAAACTTCTTAGTCTAAAAGCCCTCACCTCCATTACTCTTTCATTCCATTTTTAATCTTCTTCATAGTATTTCTCATAAATTTGAAATTATCCTATTCATGTACTCATTGTCTACCCTTCTCCACTAGAATGTGAGTTTCACTGAAATAGTGCTCTGTCTCATCTAACACTTTATCCCCCAGTGCCTGTGCCTGGCACACAGCAGGTGCTCAAGAAATAACAGTTGAATGAATGAATGAACCTGTTTCATTAAGCTTTCCCTATTGGGTTGGCTAGCACTGATTTCTCACTTTCCTGATGCTAACTCAGTACCATAGACTTGATTTATATCTATATATTTACATATATGTATTACAGTATAGTAGCTTATTGAAACTATTTGTCCGAACTTATTTTATACATGTATTTCTCATTTCTCCACCTAGATAGACTTCTTGTTGGTAAGAATTAAAGCTTGGCGAGGGAGATCACTGGTTTGTGGAATTAAAACAGTGGATCAGTGGAACTAAAATCTATTTTAATAGATTTTAATTCCACTTATTATCTGGGTGACTTTGAATAAGTTATTCAACCCTCCTGAACTGCAGAGGAACAAGGAAAACACAGTGCTTTCTTCAGAGGAATCGTAGGAAGATTTAATGAGATATTCATGTATCGTGCTTATTAGAGTGCCTTGGACATAGCGGATGCTCGTTAAATGTTAGATTCTTTTAATCTGAAAAACTACCTTTAGAAAACATAATGTATGTTTTCTATACATTATATTATGTATATTATAAAAAATATAGTGTATGTTTTAATATACATTATAAAGTATATATTAAAATATAGTGAATATTTTTAAAAAGAAAATAATACAACATCCATATGCCCATTAACAACTGTTAACATCTCATCATTTTTTCAGATCTTTTTAAATAAAGGAAATAAAACATTGTAGATAAACATAGATAAGTCCCTTCTGCTCACTGTGGTTATGATTATGATTATGGTTATTATTTCCACCCAGAAATGTTCCTTGAGGATAATAATCATGTCATGTATTTTTTGCATTCCTACCTTCCTCCATTCAAGCCCTTCTAGAACAAATGATGGTAAAGGTGCTCTAGGAATATTTGTTGAATTCAGTTGAAATGATGGTTTATTTACACTGCAGAAATCTGATTTAAAGAGGATATGAGGCTTCCTGATTGTCAGAGCCAGGAAAATCTGCAGTGTTTCAGGATCATGTAGAAAAGGTTTTATTAAGTTTATCCACCCCGTGGACAAAGCTGGAGACAAATTCTCTTTCTGCAAGATCTTGGAGAAACAATGCAATTGGAAAAGAAACCAAGTAGGGGGATGGGACTTACATTGCACTCCACCTAGAAAGCCTTTGAAAGCAGCATCCAGCCAGCTAATAGGAGATAGAAAGGCTTCCAGCAGGGAAGAGATGATTAAGAAGATGCTGGTTTAGTCAAGGCAATCTTCTTTTGTGAACCAAATCAGAGACAGCAGGATTCTGATGCCCTGATGGCACAGTCTGAAAATCTGGGTGCTGGAGTTGCCAACCTGGGCGGAGGCACTGAACAAAAGCAGCAGCAAAGCAGGAGTCAGAAGGTCCAGGGCCCTAGTGTAGTGGGCTGGCCAGCTACATAGATAGCCATCCGCTTGGCCTCCTCTGGGCACAGGCTCCTCACCTGTCAAATGAATAGATTGGAACAGTTGATCTCCAGGGGCTTTGTAAACTCCGCAGTGATATCCTGAATCCAGTCTGTTTCTGAACCGAGTCTTGCTGCTTCACAGTTTAAAAATGTGTTAGTTCTTTACTTCCATATAACAAATTCACCCAAAACTTAGTAGCGTTATTGTCTCACTCTATTGTTTCTGTGAGTCCGGAATCCAGGCGCCACTTAGCTGGGGGCCCTGTCTCAAGGTCTGTCACAAGGCTGCAATGAAGGTGTCATCTCAAGGCTAGACAGAGGGAGGATCTGCATCCATGCTCACTCCAGTGGCTATTGGCAGGCCTCGGGTCATCGCTACCGGTCGGCTGGAGACATCGATTCTTTGCCACACAGACTTCTCCATAGGGCTGTTTGCAACATGACAGCCGGTCACCCTCAGAAGGAGAAGGGAAGAGAGGTGAGGGACAGGGAGGAGGAAAGGGAAGGGAATGTAGAGAATATTCAAAATAGAAGCCACAATCTGTTTCCTTAGATAATCTCAGAAGTGACATCCCTTCGCTTCTGCCCTGGTCTCATTAGAAGTGAGTGAATGAGCCCAGGCCACACTGCAGTGGAGGAGATTAGAAGACAAGGGTGTGAATACTAAGAGGTGGGCATCCTCGTGGCCACTTCAGATGCCTACAAGGTTAGATGGAGACGCAAGGAGGAATTTGCCTGGTGGAGCCTGGGATAGGGACATAGGTAGGGTGGCCAACTCATTCTAGTTTGTTTGAGATTTTCTTGTTTTAAGGACTGAAAGTCCCACATCTCAGAAAACCACTCAGTGGCTGGCACACCAGGACATTTGGTCACCCTTTGGGTGTTCTGACAATTGCCAGTTCTCCTTTCCAGGTGTGCTATGTCGGTGTGGTGGAGCACTCTCTGGAAAAATAACTGCACTCTGTCATAATAGCTCTACCTAGACAGTTAATGCTCCCCATGGGACAGGGTATGTGCTGGAATGGGCCATGTGTGACTTACCACAATGGGCCATGTGTTCCTCATTTGGCAGCTCGTGCCTTCCCTGGGAAGACCTTCTTGCTGAATTGGTATCCAGTTTATTGTGTCATGCAGGGCATTGTTGCTAATGCCACACTGGCTGGCACCGGGGCTGGTGGCTATTGGCATGTCATCCTGCAGAAAGGGCACTATGCCATCATGACAGATGGATTCGTGTGCTGGCATGTCATGGAATCAACAGGTCCATCAAGTATGAAAGAGATAAGCTAGGAAGGGATTTCAGAACTTACACCATATCTTAGTGATATTGTTAAGGTGGTGCTAAGAGCTTCCAAATTTTTTGAGTTTTCTGAAAATGAAATGAAGTATATGAATGTCCTTCTGAAAGGCTGTGCAAAAGAATTTGGCATCAAAGAAAAGTACCACCCACCACTGTTTTTTTTTTCTCTTAGTGGCGACAAACATCCAGACAAAAGATCATCTTTTTCCCACCATCAGCACAATGAATCACAGCAAAATCAAGAGGAAAGAGAGGGAGAGAAACAAGATCCTCCAAACCTAATTCGACTTTTGATTTCCCCTCTGTTTTGCCTTTCTATGGGCGTGTGTGTGGCTAAATCAGGTGTCAAGTTAACAGAAAAATCCTTGGGTGAAACCTCCTTTAAGAAAACCATTTGCTAAAAAATAGTAAAAGAAATCTCATACATTATTGCATTTTTTTAAAACCTGACAGCTATCCTTATCTCTACTAGAATGCAATTCAATTTACTATTTTGACTATTATTCCCTGCGCTTTCCTTAGAAACCTTGGGAAATGCACTCTCAGTGAAGAAAAATTATACCAGGAATAGAAAAGTGATGATTTTAAGTTTCCCTGCTATGCATTTCTTAAAAACAAGAGGGGCGTGGGGGAAGGGCTAGCAGGCAGGCGCTGCAGCAGACTGACAGTGACGTGCTAATGGTTCCTGAGGCTCCGTTGTCTGGAGGTGGCCTCCTGCCTTCCTCAGCCACTCTGGGCAAAGGAGACAGAAAGAATGATTACAGGTAGAAACCATTAGGAGTTGTAAGACTGGGAAAGTCATCACAGAATCTCTGGCCAGGGCAATGCAATTTCACAGGATCTGTTAATTATTCTCTCCAGTGCTTTCTCATCCATAATCCCACCTTGCAGAGGAGGTGGGGAAGGTATTATTAATCCCACTTTGTCTATGAGGAAACAAAGCGGTGAAGAAAGTCTGCCCCAAGTCTGAACTCCCAGTGGCGATCCCATGCCTGGACCCAGAGGCCCTCACTGGAGCACTGCCTGGACCGGAGCTGACCCAACGCCACTCCGTGCCCCTTACCTCAGCACTTACACCCATTTAAACAACCCTCTTCACTCGATGTGGCAAAGGAAAAAATATTTGTCATTTCTCAATTCCCTTCTCTTCTAAGAAAGATGAAAGAAGCTCTTTGTGAGGGTGCAAATTGAAGAAGCTGAGAGAAGCTCTAAATGGTTCCACAGAAAAAAGGGAGCTGGGCGGGTGGTGATGCTAAACTCCAGACAGCTGCAGTCACTCAGCGGGGAGGACAGGCCACCAGGTCCTATGAGGAGATGAGAGGGGATCTTCTTCAGATTTTGACTGGACTGTGGGTTGGCTCTCTTCCCTGTGTCACCACAAGAACTGTAAAAGGTTGCACCACTTGCCAGCACTTTTGGAATTGGGGGTGTTTTAGATGGGTCTACGTGTTGTTGTGTTATTTGGTGGCCTGAGGAGGATGCAGTAAAGTGCTGAGGTGACCCCCAGGGGACGCTGAGGGTGAGTGCAGGGGCTGCCCACGGTGAGGAAGCCAACCTCAGTCACCCCGGCAAGAACCTGAAGCTGCTCGGTGGCTCAAGATACCAGATGAGGTGAGGAAGGACACAGCAGAGTTGCAGAAGGCTCGGGAAGTGAGGGTATTCGTTTATTTATTTCACAGAGTCAATTAGGGTGGAGAAGACCCTTGGATATTCTATCTCAGGAGTTGGAAGAAATAGGACAGCATTTTGGAAGTTTGTTTCTGATTAGCTGCAGATGAAAAAGAGCAGGATGGTGTATCAAGAGCTCTTCCAATTCCGAGCGTCAGAGTCCTCTGTGTGATGAGTGGCTAATTTTTCCTACTTTCTCTATTCCTTCTCCTAATGCTATGCCAGTGACATAAAGAGAAATGATGAAACTCTATCCCCTACCCGTTGCAATTATTTGTTTGGCCACCTCTGGGCCCAGATTCTACTGAACCGACACTTTCATCACCAAAGCTTAAGAACTCCAGGTTAGTATTAACTTGTACTTGAAAACCAAGTGAGTCAAACATATTAGCAACAGAAACTCGAAATAAGAGTCTTCGCACCAATCTCGTACTGAGAAAATAACCTGTTGTAGTGGCTGGCAATTAATCAATGTGTTATTTTGTGTGGGATTCAGAGACTCTCGTGGTTTCCATAGGCTGGTAGCACACTACATTTATTCTGAGTAGACAATCAGTTCTCCCCCAGTCCTCTACCATAGCTAAGCTAGATCTGAAGGGACAATGCCCAGAAAAGAGAATGCCTGCTCAGTATTGGGGGAGGGATGAGGACCCGATGCTTCCCCATAGCCTGGTGTTAGCTCTGAGTACCAGAGAAAAAAATGGGCTCCCAAATGCCAGTGAAACATCCGTGCCCACTGCAGCAAAGCCCTGAACTCCTTCCCTCTGCTTTTCGACTCATTGCAGGAATCTCATTATGAACTCATTTCATCTCTCTGGGGAGCAAGCTGATGGAAGACACTGTTAAAATTGCATTTCGGTGTCTTGAACCTATTTAAAGCAGACTGCTGGGAGGTTATTATCATTTCTGTCGTTAAAAGTGGAAACAATGCTAACAATAATAATATTTTTGTTCAGCACCCAAACCATGAATATTTATTGAATAAGTATTATGCATACATAGCACTGTATCAGGCACTATGGGAGTTTCAAAGCATCTTAGTACTTTGCCCTGTCTCAAGAATTTTGCAACATAATTGGAAGCCAATGTGGACCTTAAAATATTTTCATTAGAGTTGTGTAGGATAGAGGATGGATACCAGCCCAGGGTCATGGAAGACCTGGATTCTAGCTTTGACCTCCTCATTACTCACTGTGTGATATGGAGCAATATCTGTGGCCTCTGCGTTTGTCTTATTTTATTTATTCCACAAATATTGATTGAGCATGCATGTGTCAGGCGTTGGACAGGGGTTATAGAAATAAACTAATCCACATTGTATTGGGAGCAGCAGAAAAGTCAATAGATAATTACGTATTCTATGCAAGGTAATAAATAAAGCAGAAATTCATTCTTTCAGTCTTTCATGTATTCACTAAGCACTTACTATGTGCCATGCACTCTTTAGGTACTTGGGATGCATCAGAAAACAAAATGGACAAAAATTCCATGCTTCCGCAGATCTTATATTCTAGTTGGAAGAAAATAGAAAGTAAATAATAAGTAAAAATAAGCAGGCAAATTGTAGAATATATTAGGAAGTGGTAAGTACGAGAACCATAAGCTAAAAGCAAGGTGGGTGAGTAGGATCCCATGGGAGGAGGGGCAGGGGTGCAGAAAGTTGAGAAGGGGACTTTTGAGCAAAGGCTTGAAGGAAATTAGAGAGTCAATCCCTCAAAGAGCTGCGGAAAGAGGATTCCAGGTAGACGGTTCAGTCAATGCAAGGCCTGTCTGTGACAGTGGCCTTGGTGAAAAATCCGGCGTGGCCGGAGCAGAGTGAACAAGGGGCAGAGGAATGGTTGAGGGCAGAGAGGCATGGGGGTGGTGGCAGATTGGGTCAAGTCCTGTGGGACCTGGGATTGGCTCTTAGCTCAATGTGACATGGAAGAGGAGAAAGTGGTCTGACTTATGGAGCAGAGGCAGCAGTACCTAACAACCCCACAACCCTAAGGAGTGCAGAGCACGGATTACTGCCATTTGAATTTTAGAGGGTAGCTTCCGGCAACAGCGTGGAGAGTGGGTGGGAACCTCTTCTCATGCCTCAGGAGAGGAAGCAAGGTGGGCTGAGACCAAGACTGTATTAGAGACGGAGAGGGAAAACCAGGTCAAAGTCTATTAGGGGATCAGAATCGAAAGGACTTTATCAGCAGCTGCACTTAGAGGAAAAGGGAGAAGATGGCCACCGAGTTTGGGCTTGGGCAACTGGACAGATGGCGTCAGTTTCAGAGAGAACAAACGCAGCTCAGGCTTGGGGCAGGTGTGGGAGGGTGGCAGAGGACTTGTTCGGTTTGACACTTGCTGAGCTCGAGGTGACTGAGGGCCACTGGGAGGGAGATGTCCAGTGGGTAGTTGTGATAGACATTACTGGTGCCTGTCAATATCTGCCTGTGCTCTCCTCCCGGGCTCATGATTTGTTCTGACTGATGAGCTGTAAATGACAATGACGTCGCCATTCTGTGCTGAAGCACTGAATCTTTGTGCAGCCCCTGAAGATGTTCTCTTCCCTGGCCCACACTCACTAAGAAAGGCCACATGTTCCCAATGGTGCCCCTACGAGATGCTGGAGCCTCGGTCAGCTTAGGCCCCTGTTGGGGGCTGAACTGTATTCCTACCCCCAAATGCATACGTTGAAGTCCTCGGGTACCTGTAAATGTGACTGTGTTTGGAAATAGGGGCTTTAAAGAGGTGATTAAGGTAAAATAAGGTCATATGAGTGGACCCTAACTCAGTATGACCGGTGTCCTTCTAAGAAGAGGAGATTAGGACACAGACATGCACAGAAAGGGGACCACATGAAGACAGAGGGAGAAGACAGCCACCTACAAGCCAAGGAGAGAGTCCTCGGAAGACACCAAACTTGCTGAAACCGTGAGCTCTGATTTCTAGCCTCCAGAACGGTAGGAAAATTAATTTCTGCTGTTCATATACCACCCAGGCTGCGGTACTTTGTTACGGCAGCTCCTGCTGACTAACACAGTCCCTGAATAACTGGGTGACACCCCTCCCTCCACTTCCCACTGCTGGTCCCTATTGTAGCATGTGCAGTGGGGGAAAGAAATTCTGGTTAATCAACAAATGGTTAAAGTACTGAATTTGGAGGCTTATTTGTTATACAGTATATACCAGCCTGTTATTGGATATATAAGACTGGAGTTTAAGAGAAAGAGCTGGGCTGAGGACAGAGCTTCGGGAATTGTACACATACAGGTGAGATTTGAAGATATGGGAGAGAGATGGTTGCCATGCGCCAGGGGGTGGGGGTGAAGTTGGAAAATCTGTGTGATTTTATTAGGGCTGCACTCTGAGTAGTAGTAAAAACATATTGATACAAATAACTTCCATGGAGTAGATGCATCTTAGTCTTTTAAAATGTTTCTGGAGGACAATCTGGAAAAATTATCTAAACATTTTTAACTACATGTCTTCTTTGGCTAAGCAAGTTTACCTCTTGGAATTTTGTTTTTTTCCATAATAGAGATGGGGAAAAATATTTAGCCTCTACTTTGTTTGCGAAGGTGCTGTTTGTAACAAGGAAAAATTGGGACAACCTCTATGTCAAAAAATGAAGGATTAATTTTAAAAAATTATAGTACATCTGCAAAATGTATCACTGTGGTCATTAAAAACAATGTTTAGGGGATTTTTAAAAATTGAGGAGAAATTCACATAACATAAAATTAACCATTTTAAAATAAACGATCCAGTGGCATTTAGTGCATTCACAATTTGTGCAACTAACACCTCAGTCTAGTTTCAAATCATTTTCATCACTCCAAAAGGAAACCCATATCGAGTAAGCAGTTACTTCCCATTTCCCTTTTCCTCCAGTCTTTGGCAAATACCAATCTGCTTTCTGTCGCCATGATTTACCTATTCTCGATATTTCATATAAATGGAACCATACCATATATGATCTTTGTGTCTGACTTCTTTTACTTAGCATAATGTTTTGTTTTTAGAGACAGGGTCTCACTCTGTCACCCAGACTGGAGTGCAGTGGTGTGATCATAGCTCAACACAGTCTCATACTCTTAGACTCAAGTGATCCTCCTGCCTCAGCCTTCTGAGTAACTGGACTACATGCCTGACTAATTTTTTAAGATTATTTTTTTCTAGAGACAGGTTCTCACTATGTTGCCCAAGCTGGTCTTGAACTCCAGGCCTCAAGTGATTCTCCCACTTTGGCCTCCCAAAGTGCTGGGATTACAGGCATGAGCCACTGTGCCTGGCCTAACAATTTTTTTTTTATTATAGCCGTCCTATAATAGTAGGTGTGAAGTGGTAACTACTTGTGGTATTAGTTTGCATTCAGCTAATGATATTGAACATCTTTTCATGTGCTTCTCAGCCATTTGTATATCTTTTTTAGAGGAATGCCTATTCAAGTCCTTTCTCCATTTTTAGTTTGATTGATTTACTTTTTGTTGTTGAGTTGTAAGGGTTCTTTATGTAGTCTGGATACAGGATCAATGATTTACAAATATTTTCTCCCATTTTGTATGTTATCTTTTTATTTCCTTTTGCATGTGGATATCTATCTAGTTGTCTCAGTAGGGGAATTTTTAATAATTTGAGAGGCATTAACAATATATTTACTGGAAAAAACAAAATACACAAGATCCTAGTATACTAATGGTCCCATTTTTGTTAAAAATATACCTATATGTTTATGTAAACTAAATATCACCAGCTTCTACATGTAGTGCTTGTTTCTCATGCTAAGTTTTACAGATGACTATGTAGTTCTTGAATTTTCTGAGAAAGAACCCATTAATTTAGGTAACAGTGACCAATACTAAGAAGGAGGTCTATATCTCACATCCTTAAGCAAACACTGATCCATCAGTCAGATCTAATATTGAAAGTCTTTTTCCATGAAAGTCCAATAGAATGTTTGGCCACTTGTCTCTTTTATACAACACTCAACATCCTTGGTCTCTGTATCCTTCCTCTTGGCTTTCCCACCAGTCCCAAACATATTTGTCTCCCCTTTAATTCTGCGGAAGAATCTGCTCTGCTTCAGCTTCTACCCCCAAGTTTGCATTACTCTTCCCATTATAGTGTCCAACAAAGGGACCTCCTATTACCACCATCCTTTCCCCCGCCCCTTAAGAAATAGGAGCAGTAGTGGAAAACAACAGCAATAGCAACTTTTTGTGTGCAACATATAGTTAAAAATGCTGGAAAAAATATAATTCATATTAACAGTTATTTTCTCTAGGCAATGGGGTTACAGGTGATTTTAATTTCCCTACTTTTGCTTATTTGTGTTTTATTCAATAAACATACATTGATTTTGGAATAAGGAAATGTTATTTAAAAGTAAATCCCCGTGGTAAAATATTGACCAGAAATAATTTCTTTCCTTTCTTTCTTAAAACCCTACTAAAATAACAGAGAGCAAAGGAATTTAAAAAGTTAGGAACTCACAAAGACCAAAAAAATAGGACCAAAAAATAGCAAGAGGAAGAAGATTTTAAGGCATTTTGGAAGGTGAGAGAAGGCCACATCCTGGGTGCTTGAGGGAACAGGAGGGCTGGATCATTCCACAGATCCTTCAAAGCTCTGAGTGAAAAATAATATTTATCCTAGAATTCTCTACTCAGCCCAAATTATCAATCGAGATGGTATAATAAAGACATTTTCAGACTTGCAACCATTCCAATAATAAGAAGAATGATCATAATAATAATAATAATAGGAAGACCTTTCTCAGAAAGATCATGAAGGATATGCTCCACGAGACCAAGGTAGTAACCCAAAAAGAAGAATATGCCAAGTGCTTGCTTTTATGAACCTGATGTTCTAGTGTGTGTAGGGAGGTGGATGGATAAAACATTTTTTTTCACATGTTACTATTTCTGCAACTGGGATGCGCCATATAATTGATGGTATATCATACTTAATTGGCAACATTTTTATTTCTTAGTAGTATATGTAATAATAGTATGACTTACAGTTAACTGCAATCTTAAATTTAATGAAGTATGGTTATTGGTCATAACAGTCACAGTTGTATAAAAAAACAACTATTGATTGAGCAAAATGTTCTGAGAAGTACTATGATGATGGGGGTGAGGGGCGATGAGAGCAAAGGTGTCTAAATGAGCTAAGCCCTCCTTTGCCATTGTGGCATGCCAATAGATAATGTTTAAAATGGAAATAGAAATATATGCATGCTATTTAAAGCATTGAGGTAAATACTAAGGAATTAGAAGATTTAGATTAATTCCCTCCCTGATTGTGGGTGGGAAAGGGTTAGGCAAGAAACTACCATTTGCCAGTACAAAGCCTTTTCATACCCTTTTACTTTTTAACCATATATTTCTTTGATTAAAATAAAAACTAATTAAAAAAAAAAGATGTGTGTCTTAGGTTATAGTGCCCCAAAGCAGAGTCCAGCCAAGGCAGAGGGGTAGAGAACTCTGATTGTGGTAACAGGCAGGGGCAACTCTATCCAAACCACATGTAAAGAGTTTTCCATAGAAAAGAGGGATTCAATTACCAGAAGGAGAAACGGACGTTAAGTTGGAGAAAAGCAAAACAACAATCATCTGCTGCCGTCCATTTTTCTAATTCTCTGTATTCTCCTGTGGCCGGCCCCTTAATTACCAGAGGAGAGGAGATTTCACACTTTCATTATCTTTATTCACTGGTTCAGGAGTAACATCAACTGTCCTCACGTTGGCTGCCATCTTTAAGCAGTCCAGGGAATTGATGGGAAGTAATATTTGTGACTCAACTTAGTTGGTCTTGATTCTGTTTTATGCTGAGGAAGTGTAGAGAGACAAGAGGGCTTGTGGAAGGTCAAAATGGAAGCAAAAAAATATTTCGACCCAGTAAAAAAGTATTTTGACCCAGTGATAAGACAGTACATTCTTTAGCTCTGAGCTCTTGAACCAGGATGTGTTGACCTTTTCAGGGTGCAAGTCGTGTTCTCTGTCAACCTGGCTATTAACACGAGCTAAGGGGAGCTGGGGGCCGGGTGGGTGAAATATCCTATCACAATGCTTTCAACAATTACAGTTTAGCTAAACAGGACTCATACCTTTTTTTCTTCAGCATTAAAACCATGTTTAAATGATATAGAGGATGACATTTCCAAAAAGAATACATAATTCACTTTTTCTACAATGGATTTTATTTTTCCCATTCACATGAATACTTCTCAGCTCAGGATCCCTAAGCTGCTTTTAGCAAGTGAACATTAGACTTTGCATCAAAATGAGATTCTGATTTAGACTTTAAGCATCCACTGCCCTAAAATCTTGCTCCTCCCAACCTATCTCTATTTCAAGTCTGGACCTTGTGCAACAAACAGGTAAAGTGAGTCTTTAATAAAGTCATTGTGTACACTGCGGAACCAGTCAATTCTGGAAAGCAAAATGACAAGTAAATGTCAAATGCTGCACATTGACAGTTTCTTAGCATAAGAAAGCAGGAAGCCTACGGAGGAGATTTTAACTACTGGAGTAGCAGTGTGAGCTGCAGACCACCTGCATCTGAGTTACGTGGGGTGTTTATTAAAAAGGCAGATGCCCCAGACCTAATAAATCACAACCTCTGGGAATGGGGCCAGGTATTTACATGTTTAAGTCTCCCAAGTCATTCTGGTACGCATTAATGCTTAGACCTGCTACCCCAAACAGAAAGCCATTACAGGTAGAACTATCTTTGCTACCAAACTGTACCTGGCACTTCATAGACACTTAAATTTTAAGACTGCTTTGGAAAGCTAACCCTTTGTAAGGATAGATAAAGAAATTAGCAATGCAATTTCCATGCCATTCTTCATAATCCTATCACTTTGTAGAACAAGGGCAAAAAATGCTTAGCATGAGGTTTCTAAAGAGAATGTTCTATTTGATCAGGAAACACCCACCTTGAGTTTCAAAGGGTAAAAGAAATGAAAGAATTGAAGGGAACTTACAAATGTGGTTTTTTTTTTTTTGGAAAAGTATATTTATTTAAAGTATCAAATTTTCTGCTAGCCAGCATCACAAGATTGTGTATAAAACCTTGTTGAAATATTAAAAACCTAGACCTCTCTGCTATGCAATTCTTCCATATAACAAAAAACTACTTGTACACTCTAAATCTATTTGAATAAAAAATATTTTTAATAAAAGAAAATAGAAAACAACAAAAAATGCCATGTTAAAGCTGCAGACTAATAGCTCCATCTCAGAGCAGTGCCAAATCAAAAGAAATATTCACAATGAAAATGTCATCTGTTCCCCAGTGTCACAGCACGGAACCTGGGGAAGTCAGCTCCCAGCTGTCTCACAAGTGGGCAGTGCTCGCCCTTACTACCGGCTGATCTACAGGGAAGTATGTTTTGTTTGCATTTCATGGAGGTTTATAATTTTTAAGTCAGCCTCAGTACTCTTTTGCAGTGTGAATTCTCTTTACATAAATTCCAGCCAGCATGAAAAGAGAACTTCTGGTCAACTTTGTATTTCTATAACCCAGAGACAGAAAGTCAAATACCGCATGCTCTCACTTATAAGAGGAAGCTGAGTAATGAGTACACATGGACATAGAGAGTGAAAAATAGACATAGGAAACTCAGAAAGGCGGGAAGGGGAGGGTGGGAGGGGGTGTGTGGGATAAGAAGTCACCTAATGAGTAGTACGTATACCAATCAGGTGATGGTTATACAAAAAGCCCAGACTTCACCACTACTCAATATACTGATATAACAAAACTGCACTTGTACCCATTAAATATATAAAAATAATAATGAAAGAAAGAAAAAAAACCATTTTATTTTTGATTCCATCACTTATGCCCTGTTCAGGGAACTTGATTTCTGCACCTGGTATAATGTCACTCACAGAAGCCAAGGCTTGAGCTATATATGGCTTGGGCAAGGCACATCCAAGGTAAAAGGCAACATTTTTGCATTTATAAGCCACTCTTATAGACTGTCCAATTTATTTTACTGAATATAAAACATTCCAGTACAAGAGGGAGCTCAGTTGAGTGTTACAGGAATGAATAAAGGAGAAATCAAATGATTTGCCTTTGTTTACAGACTAATTTAAGTTTATGATGAAGATGCATTATATTCTGGTGCCATGTTCTGTCCACAAGGCTAGCAGTTCCCACTTCAAAATGACTGACTTCTGTTGTTACTGGGTCTGAACCATGAGTTCAGTCTCTAATCTTTGCCAAGGTCACCAGCTACTCATAACATTAGCCAACTTTCTCCCAGAATCAGCTTGTGGCTGTGAGAGCAATCTGGCAAGTGTTTGTCAGTAATTCTATGGAGAAATATCCTCATTTTTGGACAAACAACTAAAGAATCTTGCCTTTAGTTGTTTACATTGCCTACTGATGGTATGGCTTAAAAAAAGAAAGAAAGAAAGGGAAAGCTTTGTCTTCACGTTCAAACGAAAGCAGTATCATCTGGGTATCATACTTTCTTAGAAATCTCCGGAGGCTGCCTGGTGCTGCTTGGGTGTGGCATTCATCAACAACCCCAGGACCTTATGGGTCACAAGTGTCCTGGTACTTGACAACCAGACCTGCTCCTGCATGGGCAAGAGGAGGAAGTCTAAGGGGAAATTCCCTGTCACTGTCCCTTTCTCGACCATACAGAATGGAACCAAGTGGTCTAGAAGGAGGCCAGGGGATGGCAGGACATGTCCTTTATATTTTTTCACCTTGAAGTCAACAAACAAGGCTTCTACTACTTATTGTTTGGTTTGTTTGTTTTATACTCTTAAGAATTATAAAATAATACTCATTTATGTTCTTTCCAAATAATATGAAAGTTTATACAGCAAAAAACTAAAGTCCCCAAGTCATGGCCTCACATTCCATTCTACTCCTCAAAAATGACGAGCTGAATAAGTTCTAGACCTTTTTCCATATACTTACATTTTCAATATGAATATCAAGCCTTTTATTTGTGCCAGTGCTTTTTATAAAGCTTATTGACTTGAGTAAAGCACTGGTATTTTTTTCATTTTAAAATATTTAATTGTTTAAGATTCAATATATTTAAGGTATATCATGTGATGATTTGATATATGCATATTTTGTGTAATTATTATCACAATTTTGAATTAATATATCCATTACCATCCATACTGTGCATTAGATCCCTGAAACTTTTTCATCTAACTGAAAGTTCATATCCTTTGACCAACATCTCCTCATTTCCCCCACTATCCAGCCCTTGGCAATCACTGTTCTGCTCCTTGCTTCTATGAGTTTTTTAGATTCTACATATAAGTTTGATCGTACAAAGTTTATCTTTCTGCATCTGGCTCAGTATTGGCCTGGAAAAGACTGACTCAGTGAGTGAGAAGTCTAGTAGTCTTTCCAGGCCTCTAGATTCTGGATCTAGAAGAGTAACTGTACCAGGTACTATGGTTTTTGCAACAAAATTACCCTACGACTTTTTGGCTTGAAATAATTAGCCATTCATTTTGCTCACAAATTGCTATGTGGGCAGGGTTCAGCAGGGATGGCTCATCTCTGCTCCACTGACACAAGGTGGAGCGGGTCCAGGCTGGAGTCATCTGAAGTCTTACTCCCTGGGTCTGTTGGGTAATGCTAGCTGGCTGGGACGTTAGCAGGTACTGTCAGCTGGAACAACCACACATGTCCCCTCTCTGTGGCCGGGGTTCCCCCACAGCATGGCAGCTGGGCTCCAAAGGTTGGCATCTTGAGAAAGAGAGAGTAAGGCAGAAGCTATATAGCTTTCTATAACCTAGCCTCCCATAAGTCATATATCATTTCATCTGCTGCATTCTATTCGCTGAAGCTGTCACAAAGCCCCAACCAGGTTCAAGGGGAGGGGAAATAGACTGTACCTCTTAATAGGGAGTGGCAAAGTTCAGAAAAACACATGAGGGTAGGCATATTACAAGCATTACTGCAACACTTTTTGGAAAATATGATTTACTATGGACATGACACAAAACCAGGCTGTTCATACCCTTGCTCTCCCAGTTAGATGGGCTCCGACATTGCAGTTCACTTAAACCTGGGAGAAGACTGTGATGGGGGGTGTAGTGTGAGTACTTGGTTCCATCCCCACACCTGCTCTCTGAGAGGCTGGGGGGACAGGGCAGAAGAAATGAAATGGGGTGCAGGGAGCTGACAATAGTCCTTCCTTTTGCATTCACAGCTACACTGAACGTTTAACATTTTCGTAGGAGAAGGCTGGCATTTGTTGCAGGCATTTTGTTTATAATTGAAACCCTCTCTGAACACATGGGCAGCACAGTCATGAGGACGGTACCAATACTGAGATTGATAAGGTTCATCACAGCTCGAGATTAACTATAAATTCCTAATGTGTTCAGGTAAGACACATCTCTACCTCACCGCAGACAAAGAGGCAGACACAATGATCCATGAAAGGAAGAAACAGAGATGCTGCCCAAGTGAAATGAGCCTTGATATGTCACCGTCCTCACCTTGTGTTTTGTAGCCGTACCTCCAGACTTCCAGATCGCTGCCTGAGGTTTACTGATGGTTTCTTTCAGGGATCATTAAAAGTGATTTGTGGGCTGGCAAGGCCTGTATTTTCCGTGTTCAGGATTCAGTTTATAGCATGTAACTTGGGAAGGGGTGTCTGGAGGGCTGTGTCCCCATTTGGGAAATCTACCAAGGGGGCTTCAACAGCCCATCGGTGATCAATGACGCAAGGCTTGAGTGAGAGTGAGGGGTTCCCTGGGGATGGGGGCGAGGGTGGGTGGGGCCTTCCTTCTTGTCCGGCTGCCCCAGAGAGGAGGGCCTGGAGAGAACACGGCTGCACGCAGGGCCCTGGAGAGTGGAGCCAGCACTGCATGGAGACCAGCTCTGCCTCAGATGACTGGGCTGCACAACAAGCCCTTGGCACGTTTTCCTTTTTTCCATTACGGGAATGAGCTTGCTTCCTAGTGTCCCTGCTGGCCTCCTCTTTCCTCTTGGGTGGTGTTTTCATCTACAAATGACTGGAGCACTTAGATGCAAGGACTAAGTTAGCACACATCAAACATCAAAGTGCTTTCTTAAGACACCTGCCCTCTCTTTGGACCAGCTTTGCATCCTGGGATGTACACATTCAGCTTGCCCACGCTCAGAGAGAAGACCCTTTCCCCAGAATCCTCTAAGGGGAGAGCCAGAACGCCCCCCTGACCAATTACTTTCTCTTCCTCCCCTTACCCCCACAATTTTAACCAGCAAAAATGCTGGCATAGCGCCTCCTTAACCCACGGAGTGCCGCTACCGGACCTTATGTTTGTACGTGTGAGGCTTTATACTCATTAGCAGAAATAAATCCCACTGCACTGTGTGCTTCAGTCTCAGGTCAGGGTCTCACTCAAAGGAACCGCCCAGCAGCAAAACTGTAAAGCAGGTCTAATCTATACCAATGTGTTGGCCAATTTTATGTGTCAACCTGGCTTGGCCGTAACACTAATCTAGGGGTCGCTGTGGAGGTATTTTGTGTACGTGGCTAACGTCTGCAATCAGCTAACTTTAAGTAAAGAAAATTAGCCTCATCTCATCAGTTATAATAAAAGGCCCTAAGAGTAAAACTGAGGTTTCCCTGAGGAAGAAGAAATTCTCCTTCAAGACTGCAGCATCGGTCCTGACCTGCAGTTGCCAACCTGCCAGCCTGCCGGCCCGGCCTGCGGGTTTTAGCTTTGCCAGCCCCCACAGTTGGATAAGCCAGTCCCTTGACATAAATGTTTATGTGTTTACACACATACGTACGTGCCTATTCACATAAACATCCGCATCTACAGCTGTGTCTACCGTCCATATCTAGCTCCTACTGCTTCTGTTTCTCTGGAGAACCCTGACGCATACAACTGGCATTTACTGAGACAGAATAAACTGGTACCAATTCGTTGTCCACAGAAACCTTTGTGGAATTTCTCTATCTCCCTGTCACTTCATTCTCCAATCCGCAAGACCCTCGTGCCGTGCCATGCACCGCTGGCACCGTGTCTGTAGCCTTCCTCCCTTACACATCGCGCCCCACTGCCCATGAGGCCTCCCCCCTCCCTCCCTCTTCCCTCCTGCCTTTCTGCTGGTCTCTGGGGTCCACCCAGGCCTTTCCCACAGAGATCCACCCATCCTGGTGCCTCTGCTTCCACTCAGTAGCTCTGTCTGCCCCGTGCAGGGATGGCAGAAAGAACTGTGGGAACTGCAGAGTGGACCAGACACGCATGCGTATCAGAAAGAGTGAGGAAAAAGGGGGCATTCATAGCCTGCTCATTTTGAATTCTATTAAACTCTTTCAGACAACTTTTAAATTTAAATAGTTAAAAAATTCTCCTGGAATTCCTCATAGCAAGCTGTAAGATTTCTTTATTTTACCCTACTAAAGTAGATTGGTGAGGTATTACCCCTTTTTTAGAGAGAAGAAAACCAAAAATTAAATTAAAAGAAATTAAAAGTTATATCCAAGAGCTCGCTTTGCTAATAACAAAGTTGGAATTGGAATTTAAGATTTCTGAGTCCACCACATGATGCTGGCTCTTTACAAAAGAGAACAGACTTGGTTCGCATGAATGAATTCATTTCACCAACATGCATCAGAGATGAAGGAGCCAGGATTGGCTGAGTATAAAGTTGAAGACACAGTTCCCTGCCTTCAAGGAGCTGACGGTACAAGGAAGTTGGGGGCTGTTAGAGAGATGCGGCACCCCCTCATCTGTCTCCACAGTCAGGAGAAAGGCCATTTGTGGAAGGTGCTTCCTTAGGTATTTTCTTCTGCCTGCCTTCCCTTCCTTTCTCATGGGGCACTGTTGGCCCAGGGTGCCCCAAATCCAGTGGCTATATGCACCAGGCACCTTGTTTATGATCTTATAGCTTCCCATGAAAGGTCCGAATGCAGAGTGTCCCAAGTTAATAGTGTTCCTACCTACGCACGCACAGGCCATCACTGTGGTCAGAACTTCTGTGTCCCTGAGGGCTGGGGCCCAGCCTGGGAAGGAAACGAAGTCCTGGAGGACAGTAACCGCAGGGCAGCTGGACAAAGAAGGCTTCCAAGCTCCCTTGAGCATCACGAACTCTCCCCACCCTCACTATTGTTGTTCCCACTTCTCCCCCTATTAGTTTTAAAATCATCAAAAAAGATAATTAAAATCAGCAAAGATGATTTTCAAGAGAAATAAGAAGGGCATAAAAAGAAGAATTATAGGAGGCAATAAATGATTGTAAAAAGAACCTAGAAAGGCTCAAATTAGATAACAGCAATTATAAAAAGTGAGAACAAATTGGAAAGATTAACAATTAAAAATAGATATAAAGTGGTTTAAAGAAAAAAGTCGTAATTAATAGTGTAAAACAAAATTGCAATTAATGTTACAAATTAGAATTATAATTAATTATACATTTTAAAGATTAATAATTAAAAAGTAGAGATAAATAGCATTAAGTTTAAAAACTATAATTAATTAAAATAATATTTTAGAAAAGATGAGTATACCAATAGAAAAAATGGACAAGGAGCAAGAATTGACATATGAAGAAATCCAAATAAAAATATGTATGTGAGAAATGTTCAACCTCACTGGCACTAAAGTAAGTGCAAACTAAAACTTTGACCTATTGATTCACTTACCAAGTTGGTAATGGCTTGAGAAACAATGATATGCAGTGTAGTCAAGGATATAGGGAACAACCAAACCCATGTCCCACAAGTGGAACTGTAAATTGTTTCAGCATACAGAGGTTGGCAAGACACATGAGAGATGGGACAATATACATACTCTTGCTCCCAGTGATTTCATTGCCAGGAACTTATCCTCAGGAAATACGAATATGCACAGTGAGTTGCCTACAAAGATCTTCATTGACGTCATTGTTAATAATGTTCTAAATATTAGAGAAAAAAAATTCCTAAGTGCCCAACAGTAGGAAATTTGATAAATGAAAATGCATTACACAAAGGAATCCTATATAATAATTGAAAGTACTATTGTAAAAGAGTATTTAATAACATAGAAAAGAGAGTTGCAATATGTTAAGTGAAAAACCCAACAGACAAAAGAATAGCATATACTCTAGGCTCCAACCCACTCTATATAGTTTTTGTTCCTGGTCAGGGCCCTAAAAGACCCCCCTCATCCCCAGCCCCTGACCCTGTTCCTACCTTCTACCCTAGGAAGCAGAGGGACCAAGCAGCCCGGCCTTGTGCAATGACCACCCGTGCTACCCTAAAGGTTGGGAAAATGTGGATGACTTGGTATACAGAAGATGAAGCGATTTATCAGTTAGTAGCTTTATGTGGCAACTTGACTCAGAGGTAACCACTGTTCTGATATCTATCACTGTGGAGTAATTCTGCCTGTTCCTGAACATGTAAATGGCCTCGCGCAGCATGTGTTCTGTGTCTGGCTTCCTTTGCTCAACACTGCACCTGTGTAATATTCGGCCATGTTGTTGAGTATAGCAATAGCTTATGCTTTTTTATTGTAATATAGCATTCCATTGTGTGAATATACCACAATTTATTCATCTATTCTAAAGCTGATGGACATTTGGATTATTTCCTGCTTGGGGCTCTTGTGAAGAAAGCTGTAATGCATATTCCTGCATGGGTATTTTGGTAGAAATAAGCACTCATCTCTGTTATTTGTATCTCCAGGAGTGAAATTGCTGGGTCAGTAATGAAGCCTCCAGTGTCCCCAGGACGAAGGTATACTGATTCATGCCAGGCCTGAGTCACCTCTGCATGAGACACCTATGTTGCCTCCTTATCACTGTGCACTGTCCCTCCTCATCTCCAGTTAATAATTATGTTTGTCATGGTTCCAGCGCTACCCTTTATCTAGCATGGGAGCTCTGGTGTGTAGGGTTCATGAGGGCAGTTTCCCATGAAAGAGGAACATGAGGTGGTGGCAAAATACTAGACTAAATGCCTGGAGATCTGGAATCTTGCCAGACTTTGGTGTAAACAGGCTGTGTAGCCTTGGGCAATTCACTGAGCCTCTCTGGGTCTCAGCTCCTTCATGTGTGAAATAAAGAGGAAGATTAGATGGTTGTGAAGTTTGCTTCCACTTGAAAGTCCCATGATTTCTAATATAGGAAATCGCCTTGTACAGACTCTTGTTCCAGGCTGAGGGTTGGAATCTACTTTGCTTTGGAACATGTGAGCAAAACAGAGTCTCTCTGGAGTGGAGAGGCTCACAAAATGCCCACCTTGGGTGCCTCCCTGAGCTGCTGGAAAAGTGGAACCAAACAAGGCAGCACACTCCGGTGAGGCCCAGTTGTGTAGAATGTGTACTTAGAGACATTTCTACACCATTAGCATCAATAAACAGGCATTTCTCTGCCTGTCCAACATCGCAGCAGAAGTGCTCATATAACCTTGATGCATTTCAAGCATTTGTTATTTGGAAGTAAAGAGGCTAACAGCCTGCATTTCAGAAATCTCTCAAGTTCTGTGACAGGAAGATATTGTTAAAGGGTTAGGAGAATGTCCCTGTGCTCTCAAATAAAAATGGCTTGAAAATTCATCAAGGCCACAGGAACCATTCAGGAGAGATGACAGATGGAATGTTTGTGCTTGTTTAAGGAATGGAGAGGAGAAATGAGTCTCTTCTGACTTGGGCTCTGCTCATCAGAGATGATCACTCTAAATCCAACACAAAGGGAATCAGAGGGCCTTGGGCCCCTGGCAGGGCTTGAGTTTAGAAGAGACAGGAACTAGGCTGGGTTTGCATGTCACTCTCTGTGCACACTTTTCGCTCCTCACTGGTATCCCTCCTTCAATGTCCTTAGATCCATACTCAGTATTATAGCCACTGTATGTTGATAAGTGTAAGATGAAAATAAATAAGGTGTCAGGGAAAAAACATAAAAATATTTAAAAAAAGTAAAGCAGAAGAATGTCCAGGAAATGATGAATGGCCTTGTAGAAACCTGCTATACATTTGGTGAGGCTTTACTTTAGAATAAACTTTATGCCAGAGATACCAGGAAATCTTCCTGGTGCATTGCCATGTTATGATCCACTGTAAGATTTATTTTAGCTGTGCAGTGTTAAATGATGTCTGTTAAGCCAAATTGTCACCAGAGCCCATCCTATGGCAAGGTGTGACACAGCACATGCAATTTACTGTGGACAAGAAATTAGTAGTAAAGGTACTGTCAGGCAGAAGCCAAAGAGAGATGGAGAGGTTCCTACAACACAGGGGAGCCCAGGGTAAAAGCTTCAGGGTTTTGTAGGATGCCCGGGCAGTGTGGTGGTCAGTTCTTCTTGGACAGTAATGGGCTATTAAAGGGAGACCCTGTGATTCATGCCATTACTATGGATATTTTCAAAGACATTTTCTTATGCTGTACTTGTAAATGGCTTCTAATTATTGCTGACTTGTTTTCATGCCATTTTGAGTTTTTAATCTCTTTAAATGTGTTGCCCAATTCTCATATTCAAAATATGTCACATAAGCACATGTGTGTACACACACACACACACACACACACACACACACCCCTACTGTTGTAGGACCTCATTGTTTTTATATAATTCTACATACAATAATTGGTGGAAAAAGTTTTAAAGCTGATGTTCTGTTATGGCTTGTCAAATATGTCTTAGTCTATATCTTCAGAATGTATTCATATTGATTGCACTACACATGAAGCACTTTTCAGTGATTTTAATTGGTTTGCTATAACTATAGCAACTGTATGTCCTAGATTTTCTAGGATGATCGTGATTTCAAGGACTGATCTTATTGTTCTGCAAGTACACAAGTAGTAGAGCAATTGTTCTAATTTTTAGCTCAGAAAACATGATCACTCTATCTATATGCTATTTTGGCACAGGTCATAGAATCTGAGTGTTCTGCCACTCAGAAGAGCTGGGGAGAGAGCTGTGATGAACAACACACTGATTAGCTTCTAGCTGGGGACCAGGAACAGATCTCTTTTCTCCCCAATACCACATCATCCATGTCATGTTCTTCCTGTTTTCACCTCCTGCCTCATCCATCTCTTCCTACTCTCCCATCTAATAGAGCAGTATAGCAGGGACAGTCAAGTGATGTGTGAAGGCATGGCAGAAGAGGTGCCACCAGGATTTTGCCTTTTGCAACTTTTTGTTTAAAGTTGGGATTGAAATATCAGACTATATAGTGCAAACCTTCTTCTTACATTAACACTTCTGGAATTTTGTTTGTTCTAGTGATTTGGAAGTCTAGGTGGATTTTTTTCAGGGGAGGAGTCTCAGTGGAGATGATTGAAATTTTCCCTCCTTCCTTTCTTCCTTCCTTCCTTTCCTTCTTTCCGAGTGTTATTTATTCCAAAGGTTTGACATGGTGGGAAAATTAAAAATCCCACAGAATGAAGGAGTTGGAAGGCACTATTGCTTAATGGCCAAGCTAAGGTTTGTGAAGAACTAAACTGCTGCTCAGTTCTCAGCTCTGCATTAAAATAAATTGTTGACATCCAATATCTTTAGAGTACTGGTTTCTTGGACGGAGACTGAAGAAAATATGTTGTATTATTGTTAATATCTGGGTAGGCTCATGTGATTAGGAAGACTCTTTGGTAAGGCTATGTGTGCCCTAGAACCCAGGAAACATTGCATAGCTGGGCCTCAGGAAGCCCAGGAACTTTGATAAAGACAAAGACTGCAGTTGGGAGGCCCTTCTGAATCCTAGGCAACGCTAGAAGCTTCTGAGTTTGTGAATGGGTCTTTGCTTCAGTGCTCTGTATTTGCGGGGCTGAGCAAATTTTTGAGAGTCTAATTTCTGCTGGTGTCTCTTTTAATTGGCTTATATTTTACTACCTCAAAGCTTTTCAGTTTCTTTTCTTCCTATTTCCTTTTTTTTAAAACCTATTTTGGACTTCAATAAGTGATAAATAAATTTCTACCATGTTTGGATAACTTTAATAGCTTTATTGATATGTTATTTATGTCATAAAGATCATTCATTTTAGGTGTACAATTCAATGAGTTTTAGTATATTGATAGAGTTGTCCAACCATTTCCATAATCTAATTTTAGAACATTTTAATCATTCCCTAAAAAAGAAATCTTGTACCAATTAGAAGTCTCTCCTCTTCTCACACCCTCCAAGCCTAATCTACTTTCGTTTTCTATAGATTTGCCTATTCTGAAGATTTTATTCAAATGGAATCATTCAATATATGGTCTTTTGTGTCTAGTTTCTTTTGCTTGGAATAATGTTTTTGAGGTTCATCCATATTGTAGCATATGTTAGTTCTTTGTTCCTTTTTATTGCTCAATAACATTCCATTGTCTGGATATATCATGTTGTGTTTATCCATAGAGAGATGAAGGAACCACTAGTTATGTTGAATATATTTATCTCCTTAGAATATTAAATGTGTTCTTACAACTAAATATATTAAAGTTGACAAAGGTCTGTATGCTCTGAATTCTCAAGTTTAAATCTGAGAAAGTGATACAAGATAGAGAAAAGGAAATCTGAGTGGCTCAAGTTTTAGCTATTATTTTTGTTTGGGCAAAGCTTTACATTCTAACTCATAGGTCTCTGGCTAGTAAATGTTGCATTTGGGTTAGATGACCACTTATAAGCTGTAGACAGTCAGAAGGAGAAGCCATATGTTCTGGGTAGCTCAGGAAGGGGCTGTAGACATGATTGGCCTTGAAATGGACATAGATAGAGAATATTGTTATAGGATATATTTTCCCAAGAATGAGATGTATTGTTTTTTAATGCAGAAGATGTCTTCATAATATTGTTGGTTGAAGTGGTCTAGAAATTCTAAAGTATTTTTAGATTGTATACCTGATAAGACTACTTACATGTTTTTGTACCATAAAAAGTAAAGGCACCCCACTACTTCTTAATCTTAGCTTTTGTCGACTTTAATATATTTAGTTGTAAGAACACATTTAATATTCTAAAGAGATAAATATATTCAACATAACTAGTGGTTCCTTCATCTCTCTACTCTCTCCAAGAAACATTTTCTTTGTGATTAGCTATTTTGGTAAGCATTTACTGAGTATCTGTTTTATGGAGAACCTCCAATATGTGCTATATATTGGGATAATAAGTAGGGGTATATTTGTAGAGGGGGAGATCCCTCCAAAATGAAAGACATAATTCCTTGGCGCTTTAGTTCACTGTAGAAGAAACATTTAAATATATTATGTAAGTTCAGAATAAGTACAGAGTAACATGTATTCCCATAACTACAAAATAATATAGTACAATTTAGATGCATATATGTTGAAAAGAACAACATGATGAGATGCAATCAACACTCTAAATCAAGGATTTAGATATGATAAAGACATAGTTTATGCCCTAAAGATTCTTACAGTAATAGATCAGCACATAGTTGAAGCTCAAAAATGTTACTGCATTGTTGTGGATGGATGTGGCGTAAGAGGATGCCATGGTGTGTTGTGGCCTGCTGCTTTTAATGTTGAGAGGGATTAACTGGAGATAGAATCGTCGTTAACCTGATTTCTAATGTGAATACATCCACCCCTGTAAGATTAAGGTTATATGACTAAACTTATGTGTAACAGTGGTTAGCAAAAAAATAAATATTAATATATACATGGATAACCTAAAAATCATTTACTGGTCTTGCAGAGGTGAAATATTGAATTCAAAACTTTCCACAATAGATCATCTTAACTTTGACCCATCGTTTTAATTCCTCCACAAATTTATGCAATCTTTGGCAATTATTTAACTTTTCTCTGCCTAACTTTATTATGGCCTAACTTATGTAACTGAAGTAGAAGGAGACACAAATGTGAGAAGTGAACACTGCATGCTTGGCACAAATAATTTTTTATTTTTTAGAGACGGAGTCTCAGTATGTCCCCCAGGCTGGAGTACAGTGGCATGATCATAGCTCACTGTAACCTCAAATTCGGGGCTCATGTGACCCTCCTGCCTCAGCCTCCTGAGTAGCTGGGACTACAGGTGTGCACCACCACACCGAGCTAATTTTTACATGTTTTGTAGAGATGGGGTCTTGCTAGGTTGCTCAGACTGGTTTCAGACTCCTGGCCTCAAGCGATCCTCCTGCTTCAGCCTCCCAGAGTGTTGAGATTATAGGCATGAGCCACTGTGCCTGGCCAGTGCAAATAATTTATTTTCTGTGTTTTCCCATATCTGAAAACCACAATATTTTCAAATTTTCAATATTTGCATATTTGAAAACCACAATATTTTATTTTACTTTATAAAAAGAAATAAAATAAGCGCATAGTTCCTGAGATCAGAACATAGACAAAATGTAGTTTTTTTGTTGCTGTTGTTTTTAATGGCTTAAACTAAAATATAGTCATGGACCACATAATCTTGTTTTTGTCAGTGATGGACTGCATATACAGCAGTGGTCTCTTAAGATTATAATGGAGCTAAAAAATTCTTATCCAGTATTTACTATACTTTTTATCACTATTTTAGAGTATACTTCTTTTACTTATAAAAAAAAGTTAACTGTAAAACAGCCTCAGGCAGGTCCTTCAGGAGGTAGTCCAGAATAAGGCATTGTTGTTGTAGGAGATCAGAGCCCCACATAGAATGATACTGATGATCCTGACCCTGTGTAGGCCTAAGCTAAGTGTGTGTTTGTGTTTTAGTTTTTGACAAATGAGTTTAAAAAGTAAAAAAAGAGGGCCGGGCGTGGTGGCTCATGCCTGTAATCCTAGCTCTCTGGGAGGCCGAGGCGGGCGGATTACTCGAGGTCAGGAGTTCGAAACCAGCCTGAGCAAGTGCGAGACCCATCTCTACTATAAATAGAAAGAAATTAATTGGCTAACTAATATATATATATATATATAAAATTAGCCGGGCATGGTGGCACATGCCTGTAGTCCCAGCTACTTGGGAGACTGAGGCAGAAGGATTGCTTGAGCCAGGAGATTGAGGTTGCTGTGAGCTAGGCTGACGCCATGGCACTCACTCTAGCCTAGGCAACAGAGCGAGACTCTGTCTCAAAAAAAAAAAAAAGTAAAAAAAGAAAAAATTAAAAAAGTTTAAAAGTTTATAAAGTAAAAAATTTACTATATGCTAAGGTTAATTTATTATTGAAGAAAGAAAATAGTAAAAAAATTTAGTGTAGCCTAAGTGTACAGTGTTTATAAAGTCCACCGAAATATACAGTAATGTCGTAGGCTTTCACATTTTACTCACCACTCACTCTCTGACTCACTTCAAGCAACTTCCAGTCCTGGAAGCTGCATTCATGGTAAGTGTCCTAAAGAGGTATACAATATTTTATCTTTAGTGCTGTATTTTTACTGTATCTTTTCTATGTTTAGATACATAAATACTTATCACTTAGTATGTACAACATTCAGTACAGTAACATTCTGTGCAAATTTGTAGCGTAGGAGCAAGAGGCTATACCATGTAGACTAGGTATGCAGTAGGGCATACCATCGGGGTTTGTGTAAGTACACTCCATGACATTCGCACAATGATGAAATCGCCTAATGATGCATTTCTCAGAATCCTCAGAAATAGTCCTTTGTCAAGCAATGCATGAGTGTAAGGAAATACTAAGTTGTGGGTCTGGGATATGTATATAGGACTCTAGCAATGGCTTCATGAGGAGTGTGCATCTCCCTCATTAAACTGTGAGTTCCTTTAAGAGAGATTGTGTTTTTTTAAAAAAATTAATTAGGTAATTATTATTTTATTCTTTTTTTAAGTTTCAGAATATTATGGGGATACAAACATTTTGGTTACGAGATTGTGTCTTTTAACTCAACTGGCCTAAAATTCTAGAATAAAGTCCTCATAGCATGTGTGTTGGATGAGTGAACTCTCTTGAAAGTTGCCCAGTTAGAAGCCTTTTAGACCACAACTCCCAGAATGCCACGCGCTCCAGGAGTAAGGCGAGAAGGCCCCAGAGCCCATCGTGCCAGACCAAGACTACAATTCCCACTATTCACAGGGGCTCCGGAAACCTTGTCAGACACCACCTGTTGCCATAGCATCCGGGTCCGGGCCAACCAATGCGAGCGCCCTCGCTTAATAAAGGCGGGCAGTTTGCATCTCCGACCAACCCGAGGTGTCCTTGCTGTGGTGCGTGACCGGAGGAGGCGGGAGCTCGAGACCGGCGCGTTCTCCTTGCATCTGGGGTCGTGGCCTTGCCCCTGCTGTGCAGGGAGATAATCCCGGCGCCTGCACGCGCGTGTTCGCGCGGGGGCTCGGAGGCGCTCGTAGGTCCGCACTAGGTGTCTGCGGGGGCAGGAGCGGGAGCCATGGGCGGGACCGCCAGCACCCGTCGGGTCACCTTTGAGGCGGACGAGAATGAGAACATCACCGTGGTGAAGGGCATCCGGGTGAGTGCCAGTGGGCGGACGGGGTGCCAGTACTCAGACTCGGACCCCAAGCCCCCGACCTTCCCGGGACCCGCGCAGCATGGTTTCTCCTGTACGGCCCTCAGGCCCTCAGTGTTCGGCCAGAAGGCCAGGTCTCTGGAAGGAAGCCCAGAGTTTCAAGACTTGGGACATTGATTCAGACATAGTTCCTGGTTGTGTGCCAACTGCCAGGCACTGTTCTAGGGCGGGTGAGAGATGCCAGATTGAATTAGACCTTCCAGGGGCTCCGAGTCTACTCCTAACTGTGCTGTTCACCAGTTGCAGGACTTTGTCTGAACCCCTGTCTCACTGTACCTATCTGTGAAATGGGTCTTGTTTTACTCCTGGCTTCAGAACCCAGACTCTACTTTTTACTGCCCACATGATCTCTGTTAGGATGAATTGGCTTTTTAAGGAATGCTTTTATTTGCCCTCTGTCATTTAGTGTTCTCCCTCTGATATACCAGCCCTCCCCATCCCCAGCCCTACAATGTTTTTTGGTCTACCTGGGGTGGCTTCTGGCTTCTCCCTCCTTCACTTTCACTTGTTATCTCCTCTTTCCCAGGCTCCTCCTCTGTGGCCTACTGCACCCAAGTTTTGCACTAGGCCCAGTTGCTTCAGGACTAGTGTCTGCCAGTCTGATAGAGGCTGAGATAGAGGCTGAGATAGGTTTGCAATTTTTCGGACCAGTAGAAATATAGTCATTTCTGACCAACGCCCTAGAGAACTTTTTTACACCTTCTGCATGTGCTGATACATAAACTGAAAACTTGGTTTTTCTCTAGGGTGTCAGTATACCAGCACTACATTAACACAGTCTCCGCTGCACCTGAATTTGGAGCCTCACATTTTTGGAAGTATGATGCCTGAAACTAGTAAATAAAACCATTTTGACTTTAGAAAGTTTTATAATACTTTATATTTTTTCTTCCCTTGTAATTATACAGTCAGCATAAATAAGCTAAATTTGTAAATTACTTTTAACATTTGTTATTAGGGAACGAAACTTTTTAACTCCTTAACGTGTTTAAAAACGTTTTCCTCTGAAATTGTTACCTTGAGAAGAATTTATTAAAGTTTTCTTTATAGAAACTTAGACTGTTGAATTCAGTTTTTGGTCTGTGACCAGCATTTCTTTATAGCATATTAATTAACAGTCGTATTACATTTTGTAATAAAATATCTGAGGCTGCATTCTTTGTGTTATTGTGGTTTAATTGATCCGCTCTGGCGTAAAATAAAAATTACTGTAAACTTTGAGTTTTATGCAGAGATTTAAAAAATTGTGCCTTTAGGCCTTGGGTGTACCACACTAGAGAGTGAAAAGGAATTTTATAAAAAGCAAAATAAATTTAGGGTGAGAAGACATTGGTTAGAAAAATGCATAAATACATGTTATCATAGTCTAGTACAGACAGTGATGATAGCAAACAAAAGAGAATTTGGCCACAGCTCAAAGATTCATATCAAATATTAATGTTGAATAGGATAAGTATGACAATAGGAATATGGAAATGTATTCCATTAAAATGGAAAGATTATCCAAAAAACCTTTTTAAAGAATGTCTTTAAGAAAGAAAGTATGCCCTTATACCACATAACTTGAGAGAACTATTCTTCATTTTTCTTCTTTCTCATATAGTGCATTTTATCTGTATTGTTACAAATCAAGCACACACCATGCTCATTTTGACCTCTATGCTTTTCTTCAGAATATACCCTTCACCTAGAATGCCCTTGCAGTGTTGCCTCAAGTCCTTTTCAAGGATGATTTGCAATCCCTGAGCTTCAGTTTTCCCATCTGCAAATAACGGAGCTGAGTACTTCGCTCAGATCTCTGATCTTTTCCAGTTCTGAAATCCTGTGAGACTAGTGGCACTGTAAGTTTCTTGTAAGCCATTGCAGTTTCCTCCAAAAGTGGCATGCTGTTGAATTGTTGAGTACACACAAGTCATTCTCATTTCTTTGAGGTCATGGTCAAAGGAATCAACTTGGAATTAAACAGACGTCAGTTTAAATCCCAGGTTGGATATTAGTCTGTGGTCTTCCTTGATTGCCTCTGATTTTTTGTCTAGGTCTTTGGTAGATGTTTTTCAGTTGATTTTAATATTTTTCTTAGCTTGAATTAAACAGACTTCAGTTTAAATCTTAGGTTAGGTGTTTATTAGTTTGTGGCTTTGGACAAGTCACTTCTCTGATAATATGTCCTTATTAATAAAGGGCAGTAATACCATCGCTTCCCTTGATTGGTTGTGGCAAGAAGATGAGGTAAGGTATTTAAAGCACCTGGCACATTGGAGATTTTCAATAAAAGGCAGCCATTATGTTATGATAGTGTGCCTTTCATATCTAAAATTCCAGGATTCTTTGAAAGTGTTGTGCAGTGTAGTGGAAAAAGCATGTGCTTTGGAACCAAGCAGACCTGGATTTGGAATCTAACTCTGCCTCTCACTAACTGTATGGCTCTGGACAAGTCACTTTTGATTGTGTTTTTCCTTATTCAGTATATCTGGAAGGTGCAACCTACTTGTGAGAATTTGGCTTTAAGTAACCATCTAGCACACTGCCTAGTACTTTGACAGAGTTTGCACTTGTGAGTAGTAGCAGTTATTACAGCTGTTCAAGAGAATGAATACATAAACTTGTATGAACTTAACATAATTAGATAAAAAGAAGAGCCTGTTATGTCCCCACAGGTGTACCTAAAGGGTTACGGATTGGAAGATGGGAGTCCTGGGTTCTACCCTAATTGCCTGGTGGTTTTTATTTTTTTGTCTAGGTCTTTTGTAGAGTTTTTTAGTTAATTTTTTTATTTTTCTTGGCTTGAAACAGTCATCTTGTTTCCTTCTGAGGCATGCAGAAGTATAAGGAACAACATTCTCAGTAAGTGTTTAAGGTCAGGTGTTTAAAACATGGTGCTAATAAGGTCCAAACTTCAGTTATGAACTGTAGATAGGCTAGTTGAATTTGGCTGAAGAAACCTTTGCAACTTTGCTCAATTGTCTAACATTATGTCAACAGTTGTAAAAAATGAAAATGTACCAATGTTTTAGTGAAGTCAAACATTGCTGGAAAACCAGTTTTGTGTTCTGTTCTATGATAAGGATGGTACAGATGGTGCCCTTACGATGGGATTTATGATGGTTCAATTTACAATTTTTCAACTAATTTACAATTGTGCAAAAACTATATGCATTCAGTATGCTCCTCAACTTAAGATGAGATTATGTCTGGATAAACGCATCAACCCCATCATAAATTGAGGAGCATCTGTAGTTTCATCTCCACATATCTTAACATATAAACAATAACATTTAGTGAGCAACATAAGGCTTTCAGTAACTAGTCTGAATTTATTAATAGATCATATTTTTCTGTATTTTTCTTGAGGTCCTTAACAGCTAGTAATTAAGGGACCTACTTATTTTAAGTTTAAAGTTTCTTCTCACCTACCAAATGTTATTTTCATGATATTTTTAGGGTCTTGTTTTTTTCCTTTATCTGTAGCAATTGATAGCTTTTCTGCCTTCTTCCATAAAATAACCTGTACTGTTATACCTGATTCCAACTTTGAGTCTGAAACTACTCATATGGGTTGCATGAAAGGTCACCCTCTTGCCTTGCCCTCCTCTCCAGGCCTAAAATAAATTTCTAGTGAAAGAAAGACCGAGCATTTTCATTACTGATATTACATGCGCTTGATAGGATTTTTGTGAGCATCTGCTGTGCCTGCTTGGAAAGTGTGCTTACGACTCAATCTTTTGCAAGTTTATCTGAAACGTCAAAGCAGTGAGTGAACTCTTCTAGAGCAAATGTCAACTTCAGTGAGTATCATGTTCAAAGTAATGTTTATCATGCTTTCCAGGCATACATGAATCTCTGCAGCTGGCCTTGAAGTTGCAAGCTAAAATTTACAGGAGCCAGTTATGGCAGTATGGATGCTTACATGGAACACAGCTCATGCTTTGGGAAGTGTTGGCAGTTGAGGGACCCTAAATGAAGAGGTTACTTAATGTGACATGTTATTGAGGTTTCTGGAGAGAGTAGGTTAGCAGAGGCTACAAATTGTGTCAGCCATTGGGAATGTTGATGAATGTCCAAGTGATTCAGTTAACTAGTCTGATAATTGATCTCTTTCAACTTTAGATTCCATGGATCTCTTGGGCGGAGTACTATTAAATATCTGAAGCTTTCTAAGATTTTATAAAGACAGAAGTTAATGGTTTCAACTAATGACAAATGCAAAGAAACACAAGTGACAAATACAAACATAAACTAAGAATTACATGTTTTATATGTATCAATGTGTGTATGGCACTTTCCCTTTTCTCCATGCCCTTAAGTAAGTATTTAGGAGTAATTTCGCCCAAATAATGCAGTTTTTGGAGTCTAAGTCTTAAAAAGGTAGTTGAAAAGCAAATCAGTACTCACACAGAAAGTGACTTATGCTATGTGGAAAGAAGACCAAGAGAGAAAAATGGGTCTGAGTTCCTTAATCAATTTGATAAGACACATCTGGAAGAAGATAAGTATTATGGGAATGGGGGGTTCTGATTTATTTCTGTCTCATATGGTTCCTAACTTCTTAGAGAAGGATCACTTAAGAGTTCCCCTCCTTTTACTGTATTCTTTGGGGTTAGAAATACTTTATCCAACTCACCCAGTCTCCTGTTTCTGAGAAAATACTGGCTTCTGGATTGGTAAGTGGTGTGTTTGTACTAATTTTGGGTAAGACCAAACAAGGTGGATAGGAAGAGATGAGTGGGGAGACTGTAGAAGATGACACACATCTTTTCCTCTCTCTGGAATGCATTGGTGTGGTGAATAGTACAAATTTACACTTAGCAAGCTCCATTGGATTAAATTTGTCTTTAGGAGCAATAGAGAATAGGGTGGATAGTCAAGGTGAGGCAACTGAATGTCACCAGGTCTGCTTCTCTTGATTGCCTTTTATATTAGAACAGTGGTTCTTAACATCTTTTAGTTCATAGACCACTGCGAATCTGTAAGCTGTGGACTCCGCTCAGAACAATGCACTAAACAGGCAGTTTTGCATATAATTGAGGAATTGATCCATGGACTGCTAAGTCCTTAGACCTCAGGATGTAATTCCTAACATTAATATGTATGTGGGTTATTTCACTATTCTTTGCTACATACAATTTCTGTAAATTACACTTGGTATTTGCCTTGGTGGAGATTACAGAGAGGTGGGAAAGCAGGTGTAGTATATATAGATCAGTAAAAAGGCTCTTCTAAAAGAAGTGCCATAATGAAGGAAAGATGTGTTTCTGGCAGAAGTTGCTTCTTACACAGAGACTGCTTATCCAGCTCTTGCAGAAGCTTATGTTGTACCGTTGATCCCCATTTTGGGTCACTTTTCATCACAAGGAACAATTATTCTACAGCTACAGATAGTGTGTATAACCCTGGCCAGCATCTCTAAATCTTGTCACCTGCCTTACAAGTGAACCCCAGTTCATAGGAGATCAGGTGAGTGTGCAGGTCTGAACTTACTACTGCAACTGGAAGGTCAACTCAAAAAGTGTTAACTTTCAATACAAATGATAACACAGCAAAACTATTGCCTTGTAGCAACGTAGCTATGAACAGACTGGGATAAGGTAATAGTGCTTGGAGTTGGTAGAGTAGCTACTGTAGACTGCCATGGGTGCTCCTTTGCAAGGGCCTGAGGATATAGTTGCTGAAAGATTGCAGAAAGAAGGAAGAATGACTTTCAATAAGGCAACCCTACAATATGTTTATCATGTGCTCCTTTGGATGACATGCTTATAAATTTACTGATCTATAACCAAAGACTGCATTGGGAAATAGTTTGAATTGATGTTAGAATCTGACACTAAGTAGCAAATTCTGAGGCTTCAGGGAAGCCACAAAAAAAATAAAAAGTTAACAAGAAACAATGTTGAAAGAGACATTCTACCGTTAGTACCTAAAGAGTGTAGATACAGATAAATAAGCTCCTTATGTATGCATACCAGAACTTTGGCACCTGCTGTCTGCAAAAGCTATAGGCCTACTCCTTATGCACCGTGAATAGAAGGAGCCCCCTACAAGCTCAGGCTCAGTTGATGAGAGTGAACAAAAATGAAATAAAAATCAAAGTCCTCACGGTGGAGTCGTATGGGCAATAGCTTTATCAAATATTTGTGTAGCCAATTATAGTTTATGCTGTATAAACTATAATCATCCTCATAACCCCTGGGGATAAATATTTTTATTTTTCAGTTGAGAGAAGTGAGGCTCATTGAGGTGACTTCCCTAGGCTTAGCTAGTAGGTGGCCATGCTTTTTCTTGTATTCTGGGCCACCTTTTTAAAATTCTCCCAAAGGCTGGTATTTTTGAGGCTGCTTTAGGGATTGGAAGGATTTTTTGTACCAGTTAGTATAAAAGTAGCAATAGATAGTATCAAGGTATGAATTGTGATGAGAAGTAGATGAAGTGGTATTTAAAAGAAAGGGTGGCTTGTCTTTAATACAGGTGAAAGTTTATAGCTAACACTTGATTTTTAGCAAACACATTCACTTTCTAATTAGGTAGAATATATTTTTTGTGTTGTTCTTTGACTTTAGCCTGAAATATAGAAATATAAATTAAAATATAAAATTATATAATAACATATAAAAATTATAAGCTTAATTAGCTTTATACATGTAAGTTCTATTGTATATGTAACAGTGTATGTTGTATATAATAGTATAGAATACATAGCATTTATGTAATATGTAATATACGATGTTATACACTAGTAAATTGTAACATAGTATATTAATATAGTATATTAAATATAATATGTAGCATATATAAGTTAAATGAGTTTTATGTATTATATATCAGTTAAAATAGCTTTAAGTTTCTAAAATGAAGTCTTATTTTATATCCCTTTAAGAGGAAGTGATATATTTTAATTATATACATGGGATTGAAGGAGTGTTAGGTTTAATAGTGGAACATTGAACTGGAGTTTGGGGGTTATTCCTTCTAGTCTTATTACTACCAGTAAGTGGAAATTGCTCAGGGTCTCTTTTTTTCCTCACTTGTAAATTGAGGGGATTGGGGTTAGTCTTCCAGGGTTTTTTCTAAGCTGTATCTCAGCTTTGCAGATGAGTTTCAACAACATACCCAGTGGCTGTCAGTTACTAGAAAAGATGCAGCTCCTGGCATGTTCACATAGCAAGTCTCTTGGCACTCACCTTTCTTTTTTCCACTTGTCTTCCAAGAAGGGAGTCATAGGTTTTTCCTTCAAAGAGCATAACTTTTGAGCTGTGGTCTTTCCCTTTGCCATCTCACCTCAATTCTGGTTTGGGCCCTGAGAAAAAAGTACTGTTCAGCTAAAAACTTTTGTACACTGATGTATCACAGGGCCTTGATTAGTGCCTGGCCTAGGAAACCTGTGTTGAATGAATGACTCATTAATACATAGGAGCTCACGATCTCATGGAAATGCAGAAAGGCAAATACTTATTCTTTCACTGTAGTGCTGTATTAGAGGTGCGTGCAAGGTGCAGTTGGCACAAGGAAGGGTAGTGCTAAGGCAGGGTTGGAATGGACTGGGGAACTGGTTTGGTCAGTGAAGCCTTTTGGATGTTTGAACTGCATCCTGAGAGGTGACTGTCTCCTAAGATGGGTCAGGAGAGAAGGCAATGTAGGCATGAGTGTAAAGGCAAAGAGATGGTAACAAACAAGTAGCCACGTATGGGTGTAGAACAGGGTATGAAATATTAAGGGACAGACTGTGGAAGTTGAGGTTGGAGAGTTAGGCCATCGCCAAATAATGAATAAGTAATTCTTCAGTGCCCTGCAAAAGCATTTGGACTTTCCTGTCAACAGAAGGTAGCTATTGAAGAATTTAAAGCAGGGAGTTACCATGATCACATTTGCATTTTAGGATGATTATTAATGGTACCAGTAATTAGGGCAGGAGAAATGGGATGGCTGAAAAGATGATGAATTCCTTAAATACTGAGCGATTAAGGAAGTCATGGCTAAGAAATGAGAGAATAGTTAAGGACAAGTCCTGTGTTCTAATGTTAAAATTTGGGTGTAGGTCTTGTCATTAATGAGGTAAAGAAAACAGGAGAAGGAAGAGAATTTTGGCAAACAAGTTCAATTTTGGCCACGTTGGACATGAGGTGCTTCTGGTCTATCCAAGGCAAGGTGTTCATTAGGCAATTCAGTGTGTAGGCCTGGCTTCTGGGATATAGGTCTAGGGCTGGAGATAATGGATTTAGAACTCATTATTTATCAACAGCAATTAGAAATCAAGAGATTGGATGAGAGTACCAACAAGAGCACATGGAATGAGAAGAGAATAAGGACAAAAACAGAATGCAGACACTTTAGCATATAAGGGTAGGCAGGAGAGAGGAAGCCTGCAAAAGAGATAAGACATGGCCGGAGTCCTAGGAGAATCAGGACAATGGGATGTCTGAAAAGCCAAGGGAGGGGTTTCTAGAAGAGGGGAGTGACCAAAGGTGTTAGATGCTAAAAGGAAGCCATATAAATAAGGTGCCTTATAAATATAAAATATATTTATTTATGTAAATATAGAAAGTTATTTGGCTATTGGTGACTTTTACCAGATACTTTCACTGTTGCACTAGGGGTAAAAAGCCAGACAGTGGCGAGTTGAAGTGGAAATTGCAAGCAGGTCCTTGATCCAGGAGCAGGGAGGGGGCCCAATTACTTGACCTGGAAACCCTGGGTCCTTCTTGATGGTTTCTGCTTTACTCCCACGTCTAGTCAGGTACTGGGTGATAGTGAACAGGAGTATTTGAGAGTGATCTTGAGGCTCAGACTTCCTGGGTTTGCATCCTTGCTCTGCTACTGATAAAACGTATGATCCAAGGCAAATTATTTAATCTGGCTATGCTTCAGTTTCCTCACCTATAAAAGAGATAATGAAAGTATTAGGGATTAAATGAGTGAAGTGCTTAGCTTAGTGTAGTGCCTGGTGCATAGTAAGCACTCAGTGAATGTTAATTATTTTAGATTCTAAGTGTCTTTTGAAGGTGTTCTCCCCTGGATTGCCATAATAGCTTTTTTTATTTTTTTTATTTTTTTTGAGACAGAGTCTCACTTTGTTGCCCAGGCTAGAGTGAGTGCCGTGGCGTCAGCCTAGCTCACAGCAACCTCAAACTCCTGGGCTCGAGTGATCCTTCTGCCTCAGCCTCCCGGGTAGCTGGGACTACAGGCATGCGCCACCATGCCCGGCTAATTTTTTATATATATATCAGTTGGCCAATTAATTTCTTTCTATTTATAGTAGAGATGGGGTCTCGCTCTTGCTCAGGCTGGTTTCGAACTCCTGACCTTGAGCAATCCGCCCGCCTCGGCCTCCCAAGACTAGGATTACAGGCGTGAGCCACAGCGCCCGGCCCATAATAGCTTTTTTTTTTTTTTTTAAACTTTATTGCAGATTAATTTCCATGCTAATGAAATTCATCTGTTTTAAGCGTACAATTCAACAGTTTTTAATGAACTTACTGAGTTGAACAACCTTTACTATAATCCAGTTTTAGAATGTTTTAGTCATCCCAATAAGATCTCTTTTGCCCATTTGCAGTTAATCCCTATTCCCACTCCAGCCCTAGGCAACCACTTATCTATTCGTTCTATAGAGTTGCTTTTTCTGGGTGTTTCATATAAATAGAACCATACAATATGTGGCCTTTGTGTTTGGCTTCTTTTATTTAGCATAATGTTTTCTAGGTCCATCCATATTGTGGCATAAATCAGAACTTCATTCTTCTTTATTGCAAAGTTTTATTCTGTTGTATGGATATTTAGAGTTTTGTATCCATTTGCCAGTAGATAGATATTTGTTTGTTTCCACTCTTGCTATTATGAATAATAGCGCTATGAACATTCCTGTGCAAGTCTTTGTGTGGACATATGCTTAATAGCTTCTTAATTGGTCCTTTAGCCTCCTTCAGGGATTCTGCTTCTGTTCTTGTCCCTCTCCAATCTGTTCTCTACACTGTAGCCAGAGTGATCTTCCTAAAGTGTAAATCTGATCATGTTATTACCCTGCTTAAAATCCTTCAGTACCCCCAGGATCAAGTTCAAACTCATGAAACAGAAGGGTTTACTACGTTTCTTCAAAATCTGAAATCTCTACCTTCCCTCTCCACCTTCTATTTCACTATGCCCCCTCTGCAGTTTCTTACTTCAGCCGTTCGTTCATTAATTCATTCATATTGTTTAATTCACTCATTTAACATTGATACCTTCAGTTAACCAGGCCTATTGAGGCTCTGGGGATATAGTAATAAGACAGCCAAATCGTTGCTTTCATGGAGCTTTCTAGTGAAAGGCAGATGGTAAACAAAAAGCATCAGATAGTGTTAAGTGAGTGCTATGAAGATGATGCGACAGTAACTGTGAGGCTGGAGACTCTCAAACCTGCAGGCCTGTGTCCTCATAGCCTCTGCCCTATTGCCAACTGCCTACTTTATATCTCCACTTGGATGTCTAATGGTGGCAAACCCTGTTTCTTATCTATACTTAATGTGGTTTCCTTGCCTTGAAGCACTATTATTACCCTACTGCTTCTCTTCCTAACTTCTTTTCATCCTTGTTTCTAAGTCTTCCCTGACCCTCTGCCCCAGCCCCACCCCCAAAGCTGGGCTAGACCCACTGTCCATTAGGCTTTCCATGTACCCCCACTACAGCCTGACTCCTGTAAGCAGTACCCCTCACATCTGATGTAAATGCCTAATGGTTGTCTGTGTATTCTACTCCACTTTAAGCAACTTGATGACTTTGAATACTCAAAGTCTAGTCTAGCTCCTGGCACACAGTTGGTGCATAATAAAATCTGTTGAAAGAATGATTGTGTGATATTATAGTTGGCATTGAACAGAGGGGGGAGTGAGTGAGGAACTCTTTCTATTTGGACTGGAGGGAAGGAAGAAGCTAAGGCCTGTTAATACAAATTTGTAGATTTAGGGGAGGAAAATTGAAGGAATTCAGATGGCTTACATTTTCTCAGAGATTACATTTTCATGCACAGTATAAAATTGAGGGTATTTATAATAAGCAATTAGCAGTGCATTAGAAGAAATAAAGGAGTAGTGCTGTGGGGTGCATCTTGAAATCTTAAAACTATTCTTACTTGCTTCTAGTTTTATGGCTATTAGATTTAGCCTAATTTCTTTAGGCCATTCATTATACATATTGATATGGATGACTAAATTACTTGGCTGTTATTGCACTGGCTTTCTTTCTTGTTCTTTTATAATTGATTTTATTTTGATGTTGCTTTTTCAGCTTTCGGAAAATGTGATTGATCGAATGAAGGAATCCTCTCCATCTGGTTCGAAGTCTCCGCGGTATGGTGCCTCAGGTATTGCTGAATTTTAATTTTAGGGTTTTAAATAGAAAAATTATAAGTGGAAAAAGTTCACTCAGTAGTTAAGTTCTCAGGCACTTCTGTCTTTTGTTATTTGGATCTTTGGCTTTTTATAGGGAATATTAGAAATCAGTATCAGGTTTTCTTTTAAAATGTTTTGTACTAAGAATGAATCTACTTTCAACAGTCTTAGGAAATTTTGTTTTTTATCAAAACTACTGAACCTATACTAGGCTTTGGAAGTTTATACTTCATATCTTTTTGTGTAAAATGAATTGCTTATAGGGATATTAGAAATTTAGGGATAAATATAAAAAACACTGACTTAGAAAATATAGATTTACTATTTCTAAATTGTAAAATATTTCAAATGATTTTATTTTCTAATCAATTTCTTCTAAGTTTATAAAAGATTTAATTCATCATAGTCAATGTTAGTTATTGATGAGAATATGGTGGTAAATGAAATCTATAAAGAATTATTATGCTTCATTTTGTCTGTAGGTTCTGCTGGATAAGACATAAGAGACTCAACACTATTTTTCTTCCCTTTTTCTCTCCCACCACACCCATCTGTCCAACAAATATTCACTGAGCACCTGTTATGTGTCCAGCACTGTTCTTGATACTGCTCAATTGATAGATAGACATGCCATTTATTGTGAAGTGGCAAGGAGAAAATAATTGAGATGATTAATTTTGGACTAAGTGAGACTTTTCTATATTTATTAGCAAGGGGTAAATCTGGCTATAGACTGTGGAATTGAGAAAGATGAAACGCTGCCCAGATGTCATTCACTTAGAGTAGTTGTTACCTCTCCATGACTTACATTGTCAGTAAACATAAATTGAGTTTTTAGTATATTCAGAGCAGAGGGTACCAAGATGAAGAAGAAATAGTTATTGGCCCTTTTTGAAGCTTCCTGTTTAGTAGGAGAGGTGAGTTAATACTAGGTAGAAAGTGAGCACTTGCTCCTTGCTGGAAACCGTCTCTGGCTTCTGAGCCACACTGGTTTTCCTCCCACCTTCCTGCCTCAGTCCAGGATTCTTTGTTGATTCTCATGAAATAATCTCCAGATGTATGGCTTTGCAGTCATTATATGGATTGCAGTAACTCCTGAAACTATATCTCTAGCCCTGACCGTTCCCCGGAACACCAGACTTCAATAAACTGTTAGAAATCCCCACTACAAGATTCCTTAATATATCCCAAACCTTTTTATTCCTCCCCAGACTTGCTGCTTCTTTCCATCTTTCCCAGTAAATGGCACAGGTAGTCAAGCCCCAAACTAGGGATTCAGCCTCTTTTCCTAACTCTGTACATCAGGCCATTAACTAGTGTTGTCAGCTCTGTCTCTAAAACACATCTGAATATATTCCTTTCCAGTCCATCTCTTCCACCACTCCAATCCAGGTAACCACCATCTCTTACCCTACCTTCTGCAGAAGCGTCTTAACTGGCCCCCTGCATCCACTCTTGTCACCCTGTGCTGTACACACAGAGGTCCTCACAATCTTGACAAAAGTAAATCAGTTCATGTCATGTCTCAGTGGTGGCTCTCTAGGCACATAGAATATATTGTAAGCTGAACTACTTCCTTTGGCCTCCAAGGCATACCATGACTGATCCCTGGCTGCCTGTCCAACATCATCTCATTACTCATCATCTCCTGTGACCCTTCCCCTGCTGTTATCTTTTCCAAAAGACAAGCTCCAGGGACCTTATCCCTTGTCTGTTTGTTCATAGTTGAATTCTTAGCTCCTAGGATATTACCAGCTTCTTAGTAAATGCTGTTATTAAGTGTCTGTTGAATTCATTTAGGGCAAATCCTATTATTCATTTTAACAGTAGCTACTTTTGATCATTCTTGATAACTCTATAAATATAATTCACATGACATTTATTGAACGTCTACTATGGAAGTAATTAAGTTAGGTATTTTTGAGGGGACACAAAAATAGGAGAAAGATCTGTAAAGAGTTTAGAGGTTTGGCCATATACAACTAAATATATAACAAGACTATAAGGAAGGTAAAAACATAGTATAAAAGAAACTTAGAAGATACTGAAATTAAGTATAATGAAGTATTTTGGTTTAAGAATAACTTTTGATATATGGGTATTTTTAAAGTTGAATTTTGTTCTGAAATATACTTTGTTGTAGGTAGGTTTTTTTTTTCCCCTACTTTCTGTGTTAAGGAGATATGACGATGGTGGAAGAAATAGTGATGAAATAATGATGGATGACACTTAAGTGTTTATTATATGGTAGGTACTCTGCTAAATGTCTTAATCTCATTTAATCCATATAGCCCTATGAGGAAGGAACTGTTAGTCATCCATTTTACATAGAAGAAAACTAAGATTGGAAGTGATTAATTATCTTGCCCAAAGTCACAGAGCTGGTGAGCAATGGAGGTGAGAGTTACATCCAAGTCTGTCTAACTCCAGATTAGATGCAGTTAGGCACTCTGTTTTGTTATCATTTGAGTGACACTTTGCTTCATTTGTAGAAAGGATGTGACAGAAACTAGTTGGAGGGAAGAAGCAACTGTTTAGTGATTTTCTGCTTAAGCTTAGGAAAGAGCCTCCTGTCATAAGTGATTGTTGGTTCTTCTAGCTTTTCCCCATATTGGCTTTCATTCAGTAGTGAGTGGAAGGAGTGGAAATGTTTTCCTTCTTGGGTTGTTTTCTTCAACCAATATTTTGAGAGAGTGGGCATGGTTGGGAGGCTTTCTCTGAATGCTTATGGTGTGTATGGCCTGCAGAGCGAGTCCCTGACATCATGATAAGCTCTGGCTTTGCTAAGGGATCTGTGTCTTCCCATTCCAGGTTTGACATGACTGATCAACTCTTTGGTCCATGCCCAGCTGTGACCAGCCTGGGCACTGGAAGCTCTTAGAATGCCACCTTGTGTTTCGGTGGTTAGGCTAGACCTGCACTCGATAAATGGTAGCTACTAGTCACATGTGGTTATTAAAAATTAGATAATAATTAAAACAAAATAAAAATTACAGCTCCTAAGTTGCACCAGCCACATTACATGCTCAATAACTGCATGTGGCTTATGATGCCATGTGGCTTATGACTGGACAACACATATGTAGAACATGTCTATCATTGCAGAAGCTTCTGTTTCATAGTTCTAGTTTCGAATACACCAGTGCTTGGCATCATGGGCTTCATCAGATGGTTTTAATGATGGCGTGCCTGAAGTTACGGGGCTAGATGGCTCTGTATGTTTGTGTTTGCAAATCTTATTTCCTGCCCCTTCTACATCCCAACTGTCTCAGCATTATCCTCAGGGAACATTCCCCTGCAGTATGCAATCTTTACCTCAGTCTTTAGCATAGCTTCCCAACCTGTGTGTTTTGGGTGTCCTTAGACTTAGAGTAGCTGGGGATCACCTGGGTAGCCCTGTGTGCCACACAAATATTTTTATTTCTGTCACCACCATGATGTGAAAAAGACCTAATGAGGATAATAGGACAGGCTCTTCAAGTATCTGATTTCCCTTACCCATTCCAACCTAACTCAGGCAACAGCTAAGGTTTGGCATGCCATTTTGAAATGATCTTGCCTTTGGGTTAATAATGCAATTAGACTGTGATTGTATAAATTACCAAAGGTTTAGTTTTCTTAGAATTAAAAAAAATATGTTTATAAAAGTAGAAAGCCTCAAAATTTATGTTCTTTTCTGACTATGTCTCATTTAGGGGTTTTAGTTAGTATTCAATAAAAGATTTCTTATGATTTATAATTTAGATGTGTCATGAAATAATTTTTCAAGCCTATGAAAATGTATTGATAAAAATGTCACTTGCCTTTTCTACATTTTTTCAATGTCAAGTAAATTATATATTAGATGTGAGTTGAATTTTTAATATTTATTAAAATGCTTTCTTCCTCATAGGATTTATTAAAATGCTTTCTTTCTCATAGGACTCTTATGCGTACCCGCCCTAGGCTATTCATATGTGTGAATACAGGGCAGTGTATTTGATGGACTGAGAGCCCTAGTATTTCTGTATATAGGAACTAAGTTTTGTCACGTATATAATTTTGAGAGTATATTTTATACTGTAAGAAAGCGGGATCTGAAGGCTTTACTAAAACTATTTTTTGCCAAACCTTGAACCAGATCAATGACTCGTTGCAATAAGTATTTGCATGTAAAGCTGTTCGGGCAAAATAATATACTATGTGACACACAGCAGATTGTAATGCCACTTTAATAAATGAATGTGCTCTAAAGAACTTAACTGTGTCCTCGCTGCCTCAGATTCATTGCTGCATTATCTAAACTCTGTTGGTTCGGTTTTACACTAGATAATTTTTTTCTTAGGTTGACATTAGGGGATACCATTGCACATAGTTATAAACTTACCTTTTCATTAACATCTTGCATCTTTTGATTTTAAAAATCAATGTTGGTATTGATTTTTTTCCTTTCCATCCTGATCTTACAGTTTTTGTGGCTTATAGTGAGGTCATATCTCTCATGTTTGACCCTGCCTATTGCTGAAGAAACTGTCCCCAAATCAATATGAAAAAAACAGATAAGAAATGATATTAGGAGGCTTTTGGTTGTTTTCCTAAGCCACTAACCAGATGAAAATGATGAATCTGGAAAAAAAGACAAATGAACTCACTTTTATTATTATCTTCACCATGCAAGTTTCTCTGTAAATTTCTCGTCATTGTAAAAAATGAGAAAGATTTGCCGATTTGTGTTAAGTATATCACTGAGATCACTAGGTATTTGGCAGCCTTAACAAATTGCAGGAAACCAATTTGAGCAGGAAATAGCACAGCCCAAACTAAACAGACAATTTAGAGAAACAGATTCATCTATAAGTTCTATGTAGTTTTCTCCTGGAATCTGGCCCTCCTAGTTATTTTTAAACAGCTCTTTAAGGCTCATTTAGACATAACACTGGAGGGAGAGTTCAAAGAAAACAAGCTGTGCTTATTCCTTTGACTTGAGTTATAAGAACTGAAGGAAGTTGCAGTGTCTAGGTTTCCAACCTTTAATATATGAAACTTTGTTGATGCCAGTGTCTCAACTCTGTAATTTTTCTGTGTGCTGTAATGGATAATTTGCCTGACAGTTCCTAATAGAAAGAAACATAAATGCTATTGAATTAAAGGCATTAAATCTAATTCTCTAGTCAGTATTTTCTGTTCTTAAAAAGAATCCATAAATAGTCTATGTTTAATAGATGGTTGAAGAACTCATTATTTGTTCCATCAGTCAACAAATATTAGCATGGCAGCCATCTCTGACTTCAGGAAACTATTAATTTGGTCAAAGTGTATTTAACATTATAGTATAATGAATGAGTACTAGTTTAGTACCCTTTAACTTCCTTTTTTGAGTAAGTGAATGAATATGTAAGTGAGATAGAATATTATATATAAGAGGTATGGGAAGTGTTTTAGATGAGATCAGGTGTGTTCAGGGTGGTATGGCTGTAGACAGGAAAGTGTTTTAGGACTTCAGAGAAAGAGGATCAAGTGGTTGGGTGTGGGGGAAATGGACTGGGGCCAAACCTTGGGAATAAGAGCCATGGGAGGGGTCTGGTATAGAAAGTATTCCTGGTAGAGTGAGTAAACAGACCAGATCAATTCAGGCAAGGTTTCATGTAGGGGGTCTAATGGGTGAGTAGGTTGGGGAAGTTAAGGAGTTTAATTTCTTCCTATAGGGTGGAGACAGTTACTGAGCAGTTTCATCTAATTTTAGGACACAAAGTTAGAAAGTTCCATTGGTTGCTACTTCACATGTACCCAGATATTAATAGCATTTTTTAAGGCTAAAAATGCAGTGTTGATTTTCTCATTGATATTTTTATATTCAACAAAGAAATCTGAATGGTAAGAATATGTATTTTCCACCATAGTACTAAATAAAGCCATTTTAATTTTCAATGAAAAAAATAAGCAGCACCATAAGCATTTTTATTTGTCCTTAATTGGCCTGTAGCAAAAGGGAAAATAAAGTTGCCCTCAGCTGCTTGGGACAGTGTGGCAGTGTAGGGTCTAACAGATGATTTCAGAGCAGGGGAGGTGAAATGATGGTTCTTGGGAGGATAATGTAAAGGGTGGGTGGGAAACTAGAGCCAGGGAAGGCCAGCTGCTACGCACCCTAGGTGGAAGTGGCAAAGGCAGAGAAGGACTTGATGGTGTGACTCGGGTGACATGGCTGGTGAGTGGCAGTCCTTGACTCATACTTCAGTCCTTTCTCCCCTGGTCCAAAGCACTTTTCCTCTGTGCCATTTGATTCATCACTCTGTGTTGTATTTATTTTTGAGAAACTAGTGAAAATCTAAACTTACTTTATTTTCAAATTGAGAGGAGGGTGTAGGAAACTTTCTTTTTATGTAACAACAGATCACTGACAAGGCAGTTTTATTTTTAAAATGGGGTTTCATTCTGTTGCCCAGGCTGTACTCAAACTCCTGGGCTCAAGGGCTCCTCCCACCTCAGCTCCTGGAATAGTTGGGACTACCTGTAGGTGTCACCACTCCTAGCTAGACAATACAGTTTATTTCCTTAGGTGTTCGAGGATGGGGAAAGGGGAGTCATGTAGAAAAGAAAAAGCTGCAGTGGGTGAGAGAAGGCATTACAAAGAGAAAAGATTGATAAGTTCTGAAATGTAGTGAGTCACGCCTTCTACTAGTTTTTTGTGACTAGGAACTTCTGCTTATCAATTTCCTAGTTAATGGATTAACCACTGGCCTCAGCAGCTTTTTTTTAAGTCTTCAGACTCTCTACCCTTGTGACTACTGTAGCATAATTTACTTTGCAGTAGTGTTTCCAAGTGGTATGAAATCAAGGGGCCAGAAATTCTTTAACTTGTACGTAAGTTACTAGAAAGAAGCAGCTGTTTTGTTAAGTGCGTTGCATAATGTAGGTTAGAAATATAGTAATGCCATAGAGTCATAGTACTCAGGAGCTGGAAGTTAACTTCCTAATAATTTCTGTGACCACAGGGAAAAAAAAGAACCTGTTTTAAAGCAACTCCCCATTTTTGCTGCAGTAGATTTTGGACACTAACTTTAAAGTGAATTGTGGGATAGTAGATTGTATTGTCTCATAGTACAAGTGCTATTTGGCATAACCAAGTAAATCATGGATATAACCAATAATATATTTTTAAAATTAGATAAAATGACTATGTAAATTTTGTAATCATGCTTTAAGATTTGCAAAGTAAAATATGACATTGGTTACATAAGTAACTCCCATGGAATATATGGCATAGGACATATACATAAAAATACTATTTTTGATTTAAATTTAATATGCCAGTTGTAAAATAAACACTTAAGTAACAATATTTTTTGTCTTTCTTGGAATTTGACAGACTTTGAGGGCATCATCTGGATGGCCCAGATCTCTGAAAATAAATTGCCCAAGGGAGTCTCAAATGTACATTTTCCTATTGCAAGCAGAGGTATTCCGAATCAATCCATTGACCTCCCAGCTGTCAACCAAATAGTAGGTTATTGTTGTTGATGATGATGTTTTTCCTTGTAAAAAACATTTTAAAAAGTAAGGTCTGACCCAGCATTTCATTTCTTCCCTTTACCCTTTCCTGTCACCCTGGTTTATTCAGAATTACTACTACAAGCCTCTGTATTAGACCAAATCAGTGCTACCAGGGAACAATAAATTCTTTTAAGTTATTTTTTTAAACCTGTTCTGCCCCCAGGGCTACTTGACACTTTGTTGACAGCTGTCACTGTACTTGAGTGTTCCTTGAAAAGCCTTGGGAGCCCATGTAGATCATTATAGGAAGGATGTTCACACTGTTCCACAGAATTACCATGGCATGCTTAAGACAGTGTTCTGGTTCTGCATGCCCTGGTTCCCCTGAATGAGCAATTAATTGAAATAAAGGCAGTAATTAGGCAGTATCAAATGATTGGACCTTGAAAGTACTTTAAGTTACAGGATAGTGGTGATAACTCACTGTTACCACAAAGATATAGGTGGTTGGAACATCTCGCAGGTTGTATGGTGGGGAAGCACACGGCTGCTTAAAGCCGGCACCAGTGTACTTACTTTGTTGGCAGGACTTACATGCTGTCACGTAAATGAGTGCTGCTACTCTGCTCCTCACTTCATGTACCCTTGCTTTTATTTTATTTTTTTGCCTGTCCACTGCCATTGTTGCTATAGTCCTGCAAGGGACACCCACAGGCCCTGTATTTAAGTGACAGTAGAGCTTTGCTCTGCATTTTCCATTCTGTGGTTTCAAGTTTTACAATTTCTCCGATCCCTGGTGTCATTGCCCTAGTGTGGCTATCCTCTCTCTCTTGAATTGCTCTAACAGGCTCTTGCTTGGGGTCCCTGCCTTCAGTCCTGCATTCCCTAATCTATTCTCATTGTGGCTTTAGTTATCCTTCCAAAGTGCCAAACCAATCATATCATTCCTCTGTTTAAAATTCCATAGATTCCACCTTCCTCTTAGGATGAAGTCTAAATCTCTTTTTTGTAGCCAGCAAGGTCCTGCACAATCTATTCCTGCTCTAGTCTCTTATATCTTCTTGTAGACCCTCCTCTCTCATGTTGAACTTCTTTTCTAGTTATATTGAAGTTCTTGAGTGTCCTTGAACTTGTTCTTTTGGGGTTTTCACTGTGTAGTTCTCTTCTGTCTGAATACCATTGCTCCAACTGTCTAGCCCAGCCCTGCTCCCACCTCACCTACTACCTGCCTTTTGTCTGACTGACTGGCACTCATTGTTCAGATCGCTGCCTAGAAACCATGCACACTGGGAAGCTTTTCCTGACTCCCAGTCTGGGTTAGATGCCCCTTGTGTGTGGACCCATGGCATCTTGTGTGCACTTTTCCTGTAATGGCACTTGTCACATGGTACTGTAGTTGCTCATCTACTTACCCCAGTCCCTCAATACCACAGCTTTTCTCATTTGTCCTCTCAAGACTTCTTTTTATGGCATTTCTTTCTTTCTTTTTGCTTGCCGTTGTGCTGCCCTCTCTTTGTTGAAGTGAAAAGCAGTTATAGGACTGTGTTTGCTGTACGTAAACATTGACCTGTTGAGGCCAGATGATTAGGCAAAGTAGGAGAGAAGAAAGTCTCAGAGCGTCAAGGGGATTTCTCTTCCTTCAAGAACACCATTTCCCTATCTTCTCAGTGTGTACGTCCCCAGTTGATACCATTCTGAAGAATCTCCTTTTCTTGTATCACTAATTCTACTTAGTACTGACGCTGGTTACAGCATGTACTTGATTGTATTGTAATTACACGTTTTCTTATATATTTTTTCTACTGGATTACAAGCCTTTGAGAGTGGGGAATGTTTGTTCTTCATCTTCTGTGTTCTCAACCACAGTGACTATATTGCAATGTTAGGTGCTCAGTCAATGTTTGTGGAACGAATGGGCTAAAGCGGATCAGATAATGAAGGCTGATATGTATAAATGCATGTGTCAACTCAGAGGCAAGGAGGACAAGGGCTCTTTCTCTTAGATCGGTCCCATTGGGCGTGGTTGTGAGGGTCTTCACCAAGTCTGCATGGCGCCCATACAACGCTCTGCCAGTTTTAGCTCTCAACCATAGCAGGCCCAAGAAAGCCCTGTTGTAAGAGGCAATTTCTTGAACACCATCTCAGGAAGAGTGTGAGTTTGTGGAGCTAGTGACTAGGGAGTGGGGCCCTGATTTGGAAACCTCATTGTGGAGATTTGTGTCCTACTCCTGGTTATTAAGTTAGTTTATAAAGGAATTAATATGTGTAGACTTGTCAAGTTTTAAGAGAGGACTGTAGTGAGCCAGGATTTCCCCCTCTCAAATCCTTCTGCTCTCAGTTCCTGCTCCCTCCTCACTTTCCTCTCCATTGGGTTGAAGTCAGTCTGACATCATACCTTTGGCCCTGGAATTTTATGTTAGGAGTGTTAGGTTAAGTAAGGTTAGGGTGTCTGGGCCTAGGCCTCCTACTTGGAAAAACAGTTCCTTAGCCCTGGCTGTGTCCTCTAGTAGGACACCCCTACTCTCTTCCTGTTGTCAAAACTCTGGGACACTTGAAAGTAGAGCTCCTCTTTACTGTATCTTTTCTTTGCAGCTGTTCTCATGCTGGATCTCAACTTCTGACTTGAGGATTATAACTTTTTTTCTTCATGAAAGGATGGTCTTTCTGCTATCACTCGTTTCCTCAAGTCTCTGGGCCCACTCTTTTTTTTTTTTTTTGAGACGGGGTCTTGGTCTGTAGCCAGGGCTAGCGTGCAGTGGTAACAACATATAGCTCACTGCAACCTCAGACTCCTGGGCTCAAGGGATCCTCCTGCCTCAGCTTCCCGAGTAACTGCGACCACAGGCACATGCTACTATGCCTGGCTAATTTTTCTATTTTTTTTTTATAGAGATGGAATCTTGCTCTTGTTCAGGCTGGTCTTGAATTCCTGGCCTTAAGTGATCCTCCTGCTTCAGCCTCTCAGAGTGCCAGGATTATAGGTGTGAGCCACCGTGCCTGGTTTCTGGGCCCACTCTTTAAAGGTTTGGGGTTCTGATGTCTGGAAATGCAGGAATTGAGGTTTGGTGTGGCTTTGGGTAGGGGGTTGGAAGGAAGACCCACTGCTTGGTTCTCCTCAGGTCATTGTAGGGAGGACTGAGAGAACAGGGAGCTGGCTTTCCTGTGTGTCAAACACACAGAAATATTATAGCTGCATCCTGACTGACAAAGATACAAGAAAACCTCCAAAAGATTGCGTTAGCTCATGTAGGCTTTTACCCAGTGCTTCCCATTTTCACCTTGTTGAAATGTGCTGCAGTCACAATAATACATATATACCTATATCAGATTGGCTTGGTTCTACTTTTTAAATAAATTTGGTAGTTACACTGATTTGTTTAGATGTAATTAGTCTTGCTGTTGACAGAATGATTATCTCATGACTTTAGAAAATATTTATTGCTGCATGTCATTTTTGAGGATGGACCTGAGGAATGATATGAAAATCTATTACTATAATCAGGATAGATTTGATTTAAATAAAAAAAAATATTAAAGCAGAATTTAAGGCCCAACAGTTGTTCTCAAAACATTTTTATTGTTTTATGCAGCCAGCTAGGTTATGGATTCTGAATGTTATCCTTATAATTATTTAAACAAGTTATTTTAACAAAATATAATTATTTTAACAAAATATCCACAACAGTCCTCAGTTCATTCCCTTCTTGAAATTTGTGCTTTAAGAAAGAAGAGATGGCTTTTAGGAAGAAGAGATTGCATGCACACTTGCAGCAATAGATAATAAAAAACCTTTTTTGCTAGTTGGAAAAATGAGGCTGGCTAAGCAGCTTTTGTTTAATTTTGTGGGACAGCACAGATATCCACTGGGTGCAATGTTTCTTTAATTTTTCTAAATAATATGTTGACTTCTCTGGAAATCCCAGGGGATTGAGCCCTTAAACTGCTTTTAACTTTTCTAAAAATGTTGCTTTAATATTCTATCCCAGAAACTTTTTAGAGTGAGTATTACAAGATTATGGAAAGTTATAATCCGCTTTTCATGATTATTCTTTGACCTTTGACATATTTTATTAGTTTTTTAATAAAAAATCCTTAAGAAAAACTTGAACTGGAAAAATATTTTTATCAATATTGATGAATATACAACTGATAAATTACTTCCTCTAATTCTTTTTCTCTGTCCTGTTAAATATCACACCCCTTCTAACACAGCCATTGTTTTATAACTCATGTTTAACTTTTTGCAAAAGTGACATTTGCAAAATTGATGAAGTAAAACTTTTAAAAACAGTGATTTCTTCATTATTCATTTTTATTGCTCATTATTGTTTATAGGACCTTGAACTGAAGCTTTTAAAGGCGGTGTATTATTATGACTGAGAACTACTCTCTTCTCTAGATCCAAGTAAAATTCTTTTACTTGAATCATCACAGAGACCTCTTAGTACTCAGGCCGTTAGCACCATTTCTGATGTCCCTCAGGAGGCAGGATTTGTGCTGGGGCCAATCAGGCCCGGGTGCAAAGGCCGACTGAAGTCATCACCTCTGCTTCACTGGCAGTGAGGTAATGTGGTTGTGTGCTTTCAGAAAGAGGGCTACAAAGGAAATGAACCTCACTTCTTCAAATAGAAAGGGTGGTCTTTGAATCTCCTTTGAATGAAAGTGTGTGTGTGTGTGTGTGTGTGTGTGTGTGTGTGGTGTATGTTTGATGTTCAGAGAGCTTTTGCCACTTAATACTTGTGTGATCTTGGGCAAGTTTTCCCATTTTTCTTCAGGATAAAACGGAGAGACTAATGCCAATGTCACATGGTTGTCATGGAGACTAAATGAGATAATGTACAGGTGCCGAGTGAAATATAGCAGGTGATCAATAAGTATCCCTTTCTTTTTTTCTACTTTAGCATAGCTTCCAGGGACACAATTTCACTGCCACCTTTCACCTGCTCCAGGTTGATTCTTGCCAAGTGAACTACTTTCTGTCTACCCTCTTTGCCTTTCACTTGATTTTCTGTGCCCCTGTTCCAATTAACATTTGTTTATTTAGTACTGGCCATGTGCCAGCCACTATATTGAGTTCTGGCATTGCGAAGATGAATAGAGCAGAGCAATGCAGCATGAGATATAATGGAGATACACATGTAGCATAGAGGATTGATTGCAGACTAACTCTGCTTGGGGAGGTCAGGGAAGACTTCTTGAAGGAGGTGGTGATGTTTGAGCTGAATATTGAAGGATGAATAGGAGTTTGGGGAATGATGGGAAGGAGGGATGATGGGAAGAAGGAAGAAGGAATGGTGGGTGCATTGGTTAGAGGCCTATAGGGCTGGGTGATTTCTGGGAATTATAATTAGTTATATTTATTTGAAATACAGGTACTTAGTGGGAGATGAGGGTACAGGGAGTAAATGTGGGTGGAATAACAAAGCTAGGAGTGTGGATTTGCTTCTATAGGAAATGGCTCTATGCCTACATCTTTACGTCTGATTTTAACTAATTAGCGTGTGTCTATGAGAGAGAAAGAGAGAAAAAGCGAAATCATCTTGAAGGTTGTCTTATCAGAACTTTTCTTGATCCTATTTATCTTGCCTTCCTCTAAACTCACGTGATATTTTGTCTATATTTTTCTCTTGGCAGTCACTACTTTCTACATTTTAAAAACAGATATTTATGTAAGCCTCCTCCAGGGCAGAATGCATACGCGAAAGCACCTCCTTCCCCTTTGTGACCCCTATGGCATCTGCCTCACCCGTCGAAGGTGCTCAAGAAACATTTGACAGTGGAATGAATGAATCGAAGGGCCAGCATCTCTAGCTTCCTCAAAATACTTTTGACTTCATAAACATCATGTTTAAGAAGCCAGTCACAAAAGACCACATGCTATATGATCCCATTTATATGAAATGTCCAGTATAGGCAAATGTATAGAGAAAGACAGTAGTGAGTGCCTAAGGCTGGGGGTGGTGGTGCTGGTAGCAAGGACAGGGAGCTGTTGCTGATGGCTGCACAGCTGTATGAGTATACTAACAACCATGTGTACACTTAAAGGGTGAATTTCATAGTCTATACATTTTTATCCTAATAAAGCTATTGAAGAACTTTTGAAATTTTCTCAAATATTTTTAAGTGAATTTTTTTCTGTTTTCATGTTTACCATATACACTTAGGACTTGCATTATAATATTTATTATTATTTCTTTAAAATTTTGGCTGGGAGCTCATAGATTGAGGTTTGGAAATTGGTTAACCCTTTCAGAGATGCTAGGGAGTGTGAAAAGGAACTTCTAGTGAGCCTATGCTGAGTGACCTCATTCTCTCCGTGAAAGGAATACTGCAGGAAGTTATTTTAGTATAAACAGAATGGCATTGGTGGATGTATTTGAACAGTGTATTTTTATTTTTCAAGTCTTTGAAGAGGTTTTTCTTTAGGGAGTAATGCCTTGCTTTATCTTAATAAAGACATAACATTGGCAGAAGTATAAGGAATGGTGCTGTTTTTCTGTCCCTTTCAGAATAAAGGGTAGGAATAGCTTGTATCTCATATTTCTCATTAACAGATACTTTATTTTTAAAGTCTAGTTTATATTAAAATAACCTTTATGGCATTTATGAAGCCATATGTATTATGGCATTTATGACATTTATGAAGCCATACATATTAATAAAACATATGCCCTTAGATAAATTGTTTAATGTGGTTTTCTTTTTTCTTCCACATTGTAGAGACTAGTAGTTTTTGTGTTGATGAAACAGCAGGGAGCATCTATTCTGGTGTGCTCCTTCATATAAAATTTTGCCCTTGAAAAATGAACAAAGATCATAGCCAAAAGGTATTCATCATGCAGTCTATCCACAGGAAATCTTGAATGAGATCACCATCAAATAACTTAAATAAAACTGTTATTTTTCTGACACTCTATTACCAGAATAATCCTTTAGGACATTTGCCATTATTATGTGTGCATTTTTCTCTTTCATATGATTGCCAACTATCTTGAAAAATGGATGCTTCATATTAATGTCTTGGGGAGGTGGATACGATCTGTTTGACTCTGATTTAACATGAATAGTGGCCGTGGGTGGCTCCTTACCACAGATCTGATTGTTACCAGGATATCTTCATAGACTCTGCAGTAGTGAAAGTATTATATTTGGTTTCTCTTCACTTATCCCACAACGAGCAGAGTGTTGCTCAGTGCATTGGCCTGGGGCTGGGTCAGTAGGTCTTTCCAAGTATGAATTGGAGGGCTCACTAGAGAGTTGCAGAGGTCCCAGGATTTGGTGGGAGGTTCTCCCAGTTGTCCCAGATAGGCCCCCCCACCTCTCCTGTGCTTGACTGAGGAGGTTGCCTCCGCATACCTATGAAATAAATGCCCATCCAGCACTATGGTTAGGTGGAAGGAGCATGGATATGGACAGATATTTAAGCCCTGACATGACTGAGCCTGAGTCTTCAGCTTTGCCTCTTACTGTATTTGTGATGTCCAAAAGTGATAGGGGCTAACAGAGCTATAAATAACTATTTTTAAAATTTAGAAAGTAGTGATTGCTAAGAGAAAAATATATGCCAAGAGAAAACTATAGGCAAAATGCCAGGCGAGTGTGGAGGAAGTTTAGTGATTAGGGCTACATGCTAAAGCCACTGTTCTTTCTTGGGCAATCCCCATTATTGAACTAAGGGACTCAAAATGTATTTTCCCAAAGAAGGAATGAGTGCAGCTGAAATAATGTTATTAGAGTAATTCTTCAGGCTTATAATGGGTTTTGGGGTTAACTTGGAAACTCAAATGGCCTCTTTAATGATGAATATGCAGATGAGCTTTGGCACCCCTAAGTTGTTGGCACCTTCCCATAGCTTGCAGTCAAGGTTGGCTCCTCTCTGCCCGTTTTCTGTGTGCCTTGTGAGAGGGTTTATAATGTCAACTTTGGATTCCAACATTTGGATTCAGTTATTGTCTCTATGTAGTTCCTATTGAAACAAACATTTTTGTACACATGTGTGTTTGTATTAGTCACGAAAATAACATGTTAACCATAGATACATTAGTGTGGACAGTTTAACAGTTTAGTAGTCAATTGATGTTCCTTGCAGTACAGGCTAATGTGAAAGGCAAGCTTTCCCCCATTTGCTGTTTTGCGCAGGGCTGGCATGACTGGACCGTGAAGCAAAGGGATTGAAATAATTTACAATAGTTTATATGATTTTGGTTGGCTTTTGTTTGTTTATTTTTCTAAGTGTGATGATGGTAGTTTTTTTTCCCCCTCTACTTCAAGACTATCAACTATTGCATTCCTATTTTGCTCCTCCCTCTCCACCCCTCACCCCAACCCCCAATTAAACTTTAGAAGGGAGGCTTTAGTGCATGTACAGGGAACTACTTTCATGCTTTTTCTGGTCATTTTTCAGGGAGAGGCCACAGTCTGTAAACATCTGGTTTTGCAGAGCGGTTGGCTCAGAGGCAGTGTGGTGCATTGAGGAGGCTGGGCTTCAGGACCACCCTGTCCTGAATCACCATGGGTTACCTTTGCTATAAAATTGGGTAGTACCTCCTTCAAGGCTAACCTACTGCCTAGAACATTGTGTTATAGAGGCTAAATTGGCATGTTATTGAGTTGCTGATTGGAAATGCTTCTATCTCAACCTATGACCAACTAGCCATTTGCCTTGGATAAGATTCTTTATTTCTCTGGGCCTTAGTGTTCCTATCTGTCAAATGGTGGAAAGGACTGTTATCTCTAAGATTCTTCTGATAGATTGTGAGATTTATAGATAAGAACCATTTTTTATTCACCTTTGTATCCTAACACTACTACTCGGACAAAACATTTGTTGAAGGAAGGATGGAATTTGCAGCTCTGTGTATTTACCACCTGACTCATAGTTATGTGTAGTTATAATTATGAGCTTATTTGTATATGTCTGTGGACATTTATAAATGGGAGTTGTCTTTTTTTGAAGTTTATCTTCAAGCAGTGTGACATGCACCTTTATCTCTAAATATTCGTTCATATATATACATATGTGTGTCTGTATGCCTAGATCTCATGTATAAAATTTAACAATTAGATAAAAATGCACACAATGATTAAGGTACAGGAATATGCATTTTAAAAAATCTGTTGCTTTAAAATCATTTATTTATGTTTCATTATTTGGATAGGATGCTTAGAATAACTTGGCCAGCAGAAAAATACTGCTGGCAGCATCTACGTTTAAAAAAACCCTCCTGAGAATTAGGGACAAAATAGTAATTAAAAGGGTACTGTCAAGGTTGGTAGGTCTAAATTTAACATACCAGCTGTGTTTTGGTTTGTAGGGGTATGTGTGTCATGCTGTCTCCCCACGCTGTTTGCCTGCCCTGTTAAGAGCCAGAAGCATGTTATAATGAAGATAGACATCTTGCCTTCTGAAAGGCAGCCTGTAGAAGTGGCTGCTTGAATATTGCATTGCCTTGCTGGCTTGCAAGAACCTTGTCAGGGCCTGGAGAAGTTTAAAGCTGGCGGGTGTAAGGTGGTTAGGCTTTCTGGCTTGGTTGTAGTCTGTTTCTGAAGGAACTCTTCAAGAATGTTGGCTAGCATTCTCCTCTTACTTGAAATACTATTTTATTGCATCTAAAATGCCAATAATTATAAGATTTTATGTTCCACTGTCAAGAAATAACCTTGACAGTTAAGCTATGATAAAATGCTTTCTTATCCATTAGAATGTTCATTTTATATTTATTGGAAGAACACAGATAATGAGGAAAATTTAAGTGAAATGAATTGGTTGCATTATTCTTGAAACTTACATTCAGAGTCCAAGTCTTCTGAATCATTTTCCAAGTTGTCCATATGAATGTTTTTCACATATTATCACCCTCTATGCCATTAAGAATACTAGTTATGTAGCATTTCTTAAAATGAGTGCTCAACTATTGACTCTGGAGTTTTCTCCCAACCTGCTGACTCTCGTGCATGTTTTGATGCCACTGCTTTCTTGATCTTACATAGACGATGCCATGAACTATGTGATGACTACCACCTGACCCACAGCAACAGGAAGATGCCATCCATATCAGAGATGTTAAAATGAGAATAAATGTGCATCTTAGAATCAATACGATGTGGCAGTAGCACACTAGCTGTAAAAGGGACATTGATCAAGGAATAACTGTCCAGAGGTTAATAATGGAGGTGTGGAATATGGAGTATTTCTTTATTCTAAATGGTTAACAATTAAAGATACTGTTTCATGTTCAGACACTATTATTCTCTAATTGTTGTAATGTATAATTCCTTTTTCTCATTCATGGAGAATATTAATGGAAAGTTTAACCTGAAACGAATAGCCCTGCTCTCTGTCTTGTTGAAACATCTTTCAAACATCAAACATACTTTGCCCTTTAAAGTTATGTGTAAATTATTAGGGATACAAAGATGACTGAGACTTGCTACCCTCAAGGTATTAGAGGTTAAATGAGAAATGGGAATAAACACAACTAACGAGAGTCCAGTATGGTATTGTGAATCTTATTATAGGTGGTAAAGAATTTACTATGCTTCATATACTTAAATAAGTAAGCCTCTCTAAATTTTATTTTTTAAAAACATAACGGAGCATGTAAAAAGAGCTAAAAAATGAAGTAGGGCAATATTGTTGGGCGCTGTTTACCTTGGATTTATTAAATTTAATTAACTTTGCCTTCAATAAATTAAAAAACCACGTGTCTAAAGAAATATGATAACCAAATATATGTGATCCAGGATTGGATCTGAATCAGATTTTTTTTCTCTTTAAAAGCCATATGTGGACAATTAGTAAAGTGGAATACTGTCTGTAGATTATAATATTATATAGATGTTAATTTCTTAATTTTGATCACAGTACAGTAGTTATATAACAGATTGTCCTTGTGTTTTGGAAATCACATTAGAATATTTAGAGCTAAAAGGCATAATGTCTGCAACTTGTCACGTGTTTCAGAAGAAAATATTCATGTGTTAATGTATGTGTGTATAGAGAGAATGATCAAATATATCTGGTGAAATGTTTATTGGGAAATGTGGGTGAAAGATACATGGGGAATTTTTTTTGTACTATTCTTGTAACTTTTCTGTAAGTTTGAAATAATTTCAAGATAAAAAGTTACAGAATTGAAAACTATTGCTGAAATATCAAGTGTCTAATACTTTAAATCAACACATTTGTTTTATGTGACTTTAGGGTAGACACCTTCATATTTTTAAAAAGTTCCATTCTCTTGGCAGAAACTTGCTAAGTGTCCTCACTCTGGTTCCTTGCTTTCAGATACCCTGAAGTGCTCTCTCACTTTGTGGATTTATATATCTTTTGAGGCCTGCTTGGGGGGAGTATTTGCACGTATGTTTCTATGTTACTGCTATTCCCTAAGTACTCTATTATCTGAGGGGCTTTAAATTAGTTTTTGAGACAGTTCCCTACACTTACCCTTTGATAGTGATTTTCCGGTGATCTATGACTGGCTATTTTGATGATTTAATTCAGAAAGGAGGTTTTCTCTTGTTACTTTCTAAACTCGTCCTTATAGTTCCTGGTTCCCTTCTGCCTCTTTACCCATACCCCCCTTTGTTTCCTCTCTCCTCCATTAGGCCCGACTCTTCTTTACAATCAGTAAAATCCTGCCTCTTCCAGGAAGCCTGCTCTGATCATCCCTATGGGTCTCCTCTGCTTAATTCTTAGTTTGCCACTTACCACACTCAGTTTTACATAGTTACTTTATTGCTTTATATTATTCCTGGGGATGGATTATTGTTGCTTTGTAGGCATTTAAAGCTATTTGTATACATTATTTTTCCAGCCCAGTGTCAGAGTACTGGCAGTTGTAAATTGCTTTCTTTTTCTCCCCTGAATTTATCCCCATGGCTCATGGCTGCTCTCTCCACAAAGTGGTTATTCACTAAGTGATTCAGTCTGAGTGGGTATCTCTTACTGAATCCAAAATTAAAGCTACTGTGTTCCACTTTTGGGTTTGTCTGTGTCTTTCCTCTCTTCCTTTCAGTCTAATTTCTGGGGTTTAAATATTTTTTTTTCCTGCATTAGTTGAAATAGCATTTCCATAATATGGCCAATTCATTTGCTGTTTTTTATTCAGAATTACAAATAATTTGGAATTTTTTTCTACCTGTAATTAGATCTGTGATTGTTGAGACATGTAAAACATATTTGAACAAAAAAGCATTCCAACACAATTTATAAATGTCTTATCCTCTGTGGTAAAGGTAAAGTAATGAGACTGATTTTTTGCTTGAGGATAGATACATCACATTTGCATCTTAAATGTAACTGTTAATGTTCTCTTCTTGTTGATTCAACTCAGGTAAAGTTGATTTTCATGAGTGACAAAAATTTAGATAATTATGTGAAATAATGAACTGTGACTCTTTGAGTTTGGTTCATATCTTGATTATCATTTTGGTTTTTTGGATTACCTTTTTAAAATTACCTGAATGCAAGATTTTTTTTTATAGGGTAGGGATTATAAAAGTGTAAAATGTTCTCTTTTACCTTTGTTTTGACCCTGAAACACTTTTTTTGGTTAAATTCTTTAAGGAAGTCACATTGACTGCATATGTGTTATTAACTTTAGTATCTTTATCATAACGTGGCATCATCTAACATTCGATTCCTCTTCTTTCATACATTATCACATCCCAACAACTCTCAGAGGAGTTTGCAAATGAGGGAACTGAGGCTCTGAGAGGTTAAATGACTTAGTTTTGGCCACAGGTGACAATGCCTGGGTTTAAGTTTGGGTCTTATACCTTATTCTACTAGATCAGAGGTTCTCAACCACTCTTGTGCCATGATTCACTTTGGCATTCTGGTGAAGCCTGTGGATCCATTCTCAGATTAGTGTTTTAAATAGAGCCGAGTTTTGTGGCTCACCCCTGGAATCCCAGCGACTCAGAAGGCTCAGGTGGCAGGATTGCTTGAGACCAGTAGGTTGAGACTAATCTGGGCAACGTAGCAAGACTTGGTCTCTTAAAAAAATAAGAAAAAATTATTTGGGTGCGGTGGTGTGCATTCATAGTCCCAGCTACTCAGGAGGCTGAGGCAAGAGGATTGCTTGAGCCCAGGAGTTTGAGGTTGCTGTGAACTATGATCATGTCATTGTGCTCCAGCTTGGGCGAATGAGTAAGACCCTGTTTCTTTAAAAAAAAAATACATAGCATTACAAAGGATATCAATTATAATGACATTTTCAAAATATTAAAAAAACCTCCAAATTTGTAATATCCTTACTTATTAGCACATTACATAATAGGATCTGGTGTTGGTTGTATTAACTACCATTACTTCAAAGTAGTGATGAGCATTAATATTTGGAATGTCTGAAACTATTGTAATGTGTTATGAAAATGTGTGATTTCTATTCATGACAAATCACAGGTACTGTGGCTAATACTACTTGGTTTTAGGCCATCATTCATAATTGAAGGAAGTGCTTACTTTATTTAGAAGTTAGTGAAAATAAAGATTCATTTTTTTTCCCTATCCAAGTTTATAGATCTCTTGAATTCCCAGGTTAAGAACTACTATATTAGGCCATTCTATCTTATCGTGAATGCCTTAAAAGAGAAAACAAACAAAATAACAAAGAAAAAAATGGTCCATACTATCTCTCATGCCTTATATATTTTTATGCCACCTGCTGGATCTGGAATGTATTAGGCACTTAAAGTTGAATAAACAAATTATGAAACTAAAAATACATGCTAACAATATAAGGCCTCACTGAAAAAAGGAAGAATAATAAGGCATACATATGTTGTGAGATTCTGGAGGGTAAAAATTAAAATTTTATTTAAAAGGATCAGAACCTATAATTTAAAATTATTAGTGTTTCTTAGTATTCTCATCAGCTCTATGCCCACCTCTCCCCTAAAGGTAAAATGATTATATTGGGGTTTGGTATTGTCTTCATTAAAAAGCCCTTGCCTTTTGTATTTCAGCATCTTTGGGCAATTTGTTTTAATGAGAGTGACTGATTGTCATAGAGAGTTTCAGTTCTCTGTCAGTGATGACTGGCAGATGGGGCAGAGACAGGACCTAAAATAGAATGTTAGAGAGCACTGAAGTGGTCTGGCTCACCTGCGCATCTTGTAAGTGTGCGGAGATTTTGTTGTATTGCGTCTCACCTGGTGAGTCTGAACCTCTTCATCAGTTGTCAGGACGAATGAATAGCTTAAGTGTATTGTCCTTGCTTCTGTCCTTACCTAGTCATTCTTTTGCTAGTTTAATGGGAGGTAATTCCTTAAAAGCATTCCATGTCCTCCCTTAGCTGGGCAATAGGTAAGCTGTTTCTTCTAAACTGTGAGGTCCTTCTGTCTAACTCAGTTGCAGCTCCAGAGATGCTAACCAACTTAAGTGGTATTGACAGGGAAAACTTTATGTAGAGGAATGAAACCCATTGGGCACATTTACCACCTAACAGGGATGCCAAGATTCCTCAACCCTGCTGCATGTTAAAAGCTTTCCCCAGGCCAGTGTGCTGGGTCAGAGCTGCAGGACTTGGGAGGCTGTGATGCAGCCCTATTCTCAGCTTCATCTCTCACCTGGGGAGGGGGTCTGCAGACCTGGTGTACTTCCATGCAGCTTCCTGAATTCCCTCTTCCAAGTTGGCCCTGCAGAACCATCTAGGGGACTGCTTTTCTGCCTTATGCATTTTCTCCTGTCTTTCCAACCTTTAATTTAGTTTTCTGATCATTACCGACAGAATTTCACACAAATAATATTTATGATAATGTATTATTTATAATATAAATCATATTTTATAATTTATAATATATAATATTTTATAATAATATGATATCTCACACAAATATAGCTTATGAAAACTCTTGGCTTGAATTTTTGTAACAACCTTTTGCTTACAATAGGGCTGGAGAACATTAACTTCTGATTATCTGAGGACAAATTATTTTACATTGTGTTGGATAGTACTTGTTTTTCTTTTAGTATTTCTTTTATAATTGTTTTTCTTTTTTTTTGATAACTATTCTTCCCACCCATTAACTTTTATTTTGCTGCATCCCATTAGGAAACTTGTGAAACCTAAAAACGTATGCATTTATCCAATTATAGGGAATGTTTGAAAAAACCAGGGCTGCAGGTATTTTGTACCATTCCCAACTGGGGACTTCACTGACAGTGTTTTGGAGAGTACATGCTGTTAAAAGCTCTAATGGAGAATATTTTAATTTCCATTAAGAAATCAACCAATAAAACAGTTATTTACATATTTTCTTTGAGTGTCTAATGAGTTTTGTGATTGTTAGTGGAGATCAGGCAAATGGGCTTCAGCTCTTCAGCTGGTTTATCACATAGTTGGTTCATCACACATACTGCTACTTGCCATGGTGATTAGGCATTTATATAGTTTAAAATTTTTATTTGTAGTCGTGTAGTATTTAATTTATGCTCATAATGAATTATTGGTTAAATTCTGGAAACATGGGATACTGATGCTGAAAAGCAGGTTAATGAGCATCATAAAAGTGATGATGGCTCTGAAAATTAGCTTCAGGATGCTTTTCACTAGATTGGTAAGATGCACTCATTCACTAAAATTCTCATATAGTACATTGGGGTATGTCTCATAATTTAATATTTAGTGTTAGAGAAAGTATGGTGATTATTGTATTCACTTTTGCTTTTCATTTATTGGGAATAAAAACTATCCTCCACATGTCTTTGCATTTGCAAACAATACTTTGAAATCTTTTCTCTTGTCATTTAGAAATAAAACACAAAAGTTCCTCAATTAAGCCAATTAATTTCCTTAATTCCAAAATATAAAAATTCCAAACATTAGGTCATAAAAATAGGTTTTGTCTATTTTTGATACTGTGACAGTTAAGTCAGTTTCATCTACATTTTAAAATACTATTGGTCCCCAAACCAAACATAATACACTATTACTTTTGAATTTTTTTTCATAATTAAAGATTGGAACGTGCTGATTTTATTTTAATATACCATAAATGCTTTAAGGAGGTTATTACTATAAATTTTCTCATGATCTTAAAAATAGTAATTTAAAATAAAATGTTTTAAGCTTAAAATCACTTATGTAACATGCAAATTATAGATTTAAAAAATCACCAGAGGGTATGTTAAGATTGTATTACTGCAAGAAGTGCAGTTGTCTGGTGGCATGTGTGGCAGAGAGAAGAGCTTTGGTAGGGAAATAAAACAGTTTCTGCATCAGAAAGTAATTGTAGTTTGAAAATGTGTACACACTGGCACAGACCAGAGCAAGCTTTGAATGACTTCAGCGGTATATTGCCCTAGCTTGGTCCCCTGTTTTATTGCAGAGCTGATTGTTATGATGGATACCACCTAACAGGGATGCCAAGCTCCCTGTATCTTTCTGGAGTAAGGATGGTTTGAATAAGAGGTTGCCAAGGTTGTCTGAAGGCAGCAAGCAATATAAGACTGTCTCAGAGTGTGTTCTTTTGGTGTTAAGCCTCCGGAGGTCTGTCCTGTGCTGTAAGATTCAAAGCAACAGTATTTGTGGGTACTCCAAGGGAAACCTAAGATATTTGAGAGAATCTAAGGGAAATGCAGAAATATTACTGTAGTGTGATTAAGAGAAGCATTTTTAAGATTATGAAAGTATAAGTATTGCTCATACAAAAATAATTGATGTGTTTCAACCAAGCTTGCTGTTAAGTGAATATGTTTAAGTGGATTATAGTTCTCCATTTACATCTTTTATAAAATTGGACATGCTATATTGGGGGAAAAAAGGGCCCCTAGATATAATTTGCATTTCTTAAGAATGTGGCAAATCTATCATTGAATGCCTAAAATAATTACTTTGCTACAGAACCTTACACCAATGCTAAAAACATTACCAGCACCTCTAATGTATTCATATTTTACCTAACTTAAGCTCTAGCAGACTGCTGCTTTAGACCTAAACTAATGTTTATTTTTTAGCTGATAGCTGAAGTCCTCTTAGGGACTGTTAGCATATCAAAAGGAGTATTGAGTGAGTGCAGTTGTTTGCTTTGCCCATTGGAATTCCCAAAGTTTAGCAGCAGAACATAGAATAATGGAAGTAGGTTTTTAGATAGGTACAGCTAGGGCAGGGTGGTCCCAAATCACATTTAAGTTTGTGTGTATGACTGGAGGGGGTGGAGATGGGGGAAGATGAAGCTGTGACTCAATCAGTCTTTTTATTTCAAATTTTGCTTAGTGAATTTGGAATAAAAGAAACCTGTGAAAAAGGAATATTTGGAGGGTTTTGTGTTAGACCCTTGCTGCCCTTATATAGAATGTTGCATGAGAAGAGAAAAGGAAAAAAATCAAGAGCATTGTTTCAACTAGTCTGATTCTCAACAAATTTTGGGATAGCTGAGACTTTTTCTCATAAAGGTTCATTCAGCTTGCCAGAATGGCAGTGTAGAGTCAGTGGATTATTAGTCTGTAGGTATCTGTAGGTAGTATGATTATGGTAGGCTGTCACTAAACAGGAGGTATTAATAGATGACTGGATAGAACCTTGAAGAATAGCCAGAGTAGAAAAGAGAACTGAGTCATAGTGATGTTTAATCTGTAAATTCCTTATAATTTGAAATTTGAGGATTGCTTCTATAAGGTTTTAGTTAAAGTAGGTTTATGGGAGCTAAAATGTAATCTGATGAGCTATTGGTATTTATCAGAAGGTGATATATTCTCACAATAATCATATTATGTGGTTACTTTTATTTTATTCATTTTACAGGTGAGGAAACTGAACTTGGCCAAATTTATGCACATAACACATGGCCAAGCAATTTGACTCTAGAGCAATTTGACTTCAGCTGCTCTGCTGTGATGGCATGGGTAGAGAGTCACAGTTTCAGAATTATGTTAACTGAAAGGGACATTAGAGGTGATCTAATTCATGTCCCTCATTTTAGAAATAATAAAATGGCTCTTACACAGAGATTGAATAACTTGCTTTATGGCTTATTTACTCTGGATGGACAAAGCATTTTGATGATTTTCCAATTTACTCTTATTAAGCATGTTTGTAGGGGAGTGAGAGATCACCTCTAACTCCCCCCTTTAGCTCTTAAGTGGGCTTTTGGGCTAGATCTAGAAATGAAATTGACACCAGGCAGATTAAAAAGAGAAAACCATACAAGTTTTATTAATAGTTTTACATGTACATGGGGATCTTCACAAGAGAAAGAAGTGCGAAGAAACGGCCAAAGCAAAATGTTTTAATACTTTTTAGAGAAAGAACCGTAAATATGAGAAGAAATGACAGGACAAAGAAAATCTGGCTAAGGGCAATACATTTCTAGTGGAGTTACTAGGAGATATATTGGGGTGTATATGTAAAACTAGTGGGAGATAAGGTTACTTTGATAAGTATATTTATCCAGGTCCTTTGCAGCCTCCAGTTCCAGGTCTGGTGGTGAGAGGTCTGGTAGGGGAGGGTACCCTTCCCGGAGGAATCTTTATGGCTTGCTGCATGCTAGAAGAGACAGGTCAGCTAGCTCTTTCTGAAACTACAGTTTCTCCAATGTTTTCAGCTCGAGATAATCAGTAACACACCAATCCAGCGTATTTGGAGATGGCACATCCTTCATTGCTTTGATACGGATCATTAAAAGGAGACTTTCCTGGGGCAGCATAGGCTTCTGCCTTAGGTCTCTTCCAGCTCTTTCAAGTATACCCAACATAGTTTTTAAAGCTTATTTAGCTTTTTTTCTTCCTAAGTGTGCATGTTTTTGAGACTTTCTTTTGATTCTTTTAGGTTTGACAAGGGGTAGAGTAGGACTTTGAATTTTTGCCAAGTTTTAGCAAGATAGGTGAGATAGAATGTAGGTTCCACTGTTCTAATGGAGACCCTAAGTTACAAGAGGTTTAAAAAGTTAGATTTTATTTTTCTGTCATGTAAGATTTTGGGTAATTTGATGATTTCTTTGTATGAGGACCCAGTCTTCTTCTGTCTGATTGCTCTACACCCCTTGGTTGTTTGCCTTATCTATATAGTCCACAGTGGCTGTGCCATGAAAGATGACTTGGAAGCTGCACACACCACATCCAGTCACACCTTGTTAGCCAGGACTTGGTCACCAGCTACGGAACTGCAAGGAAACTGGAAAATGTATTCTTCATTCTGACCAGCCATGTGCTCCATGTGCTTTCTGTTAGAAATCCAATTTTTGCTGGAAATCTGTTGGAAATTTCTGTTGGATTTCTGTTAGTAGAGGGAATGGGAGAACGGATATGGAGACAACTCGTACATAGCCTGTGCTGTGTTATTTGATAGTCATAATTTTCTTTGGATTCCCAGATGAGAGTGGAAAAGGGTAATGGTTAAGACTGTTTAAGTGTTGGAAATGTTGGCGGCTCTGAGATACAAGTTCTTTTCAGAATAGAATCGGGGTACTTTGGAATAGTTGGTTACAAAGACTTCATTTCCTTACACATAGTCTGCATTCCTGTTTGGATTTCAGTTAGTTTGGATTTATCAACATGGATGAAAAGTTGAAAAAGACTTCATATTTTCAATTTATATCCAAAATGGAACAAGCAGTATCTGAGGATTCCTCTGCTACTGCAAGGAATGAATAATTTAGTTTGATTTTTCCTTTAAATCCAAATAAATACGATGAAGATTAAACTCAAGATAAAATTGTAGTATCTCTTACAGTGTTCTGTCATTTGTCATTGCTATCCTGTCTTGAAAGCTTTGTGGAAGGTGATGTTTTGATATATGTTATTGAGATACAACTCTCACACATGGGCATTTCAAATCTCTTTGTCTTAGCCAGTTGATTGCAATGTGTGCATGGACTAACCAACTTAAAAAATGAAGTTTGTTGTGTTGAATAAAGTTTTCACTAGAGACGCTTCAAGGCTACAAAAGCCCAGTGGGAAGTTGTCAGATTCTGTTTTAAGGAAGGAAAGCTAAATTCTGATATGTATTTCCTACCAAGTATAAATCTAATCAACAAGCAAAGAACATTAAATGTTTTATTTTGCTAGTGGCAGAAAGAATGTGATGATGAATATAATATAGTTTAAATTTACAGTTGGAATTATATTTTCTTTTAGCTTATGCCTGTGTGGAATAAAATAAATAGGTCTCTATATTTATTTCATAGCCCAAATGGAGAATTTATAGAGTTGTTTTCCAGAACACCCTAAAATATAGTGACTTTAACTCAGTGATCGCTACATGTAGGAAGTGGATGTCCATAGAGCTTTGCTGCCATTATGTTGTGGTATATTCATTGCATGAGGTAGAAAATGCTATCCTTGGTTATTTTTCATTCTTTTTATCTGACATAGCTTAACCTCAGCTGATTGCTTAAGTCAGTGGCCAAGAATTTTTCATCAGCTGTCCTTGGTAACATATATCATTCATCATACTAGGATGATTGGTGTTATCAACTGAAAAAGTCTAAATGGAAGACAAAAAATTAAATGCTACTTGAAAAACTGGAGTGAAAAGAGAATATTTTGGCTCTCTTAGATTCCTTCTATTTTCTATCTATATTCAGTATAGCCACTGAATCCTTTTTGAGATACTTTGTATCTCATCATTGTGAGAAAGGAACTCTTCAGCACATAGCCCTTGTGTGGTATTCTCCTAGACAACAAATGTAAGAAACTGTGTTATAAATTCTGCTTCCCCAAACGTTATTGTAATAAAGGTGTGTGATTGTATTGGTTGTATTTTCTTTGAGTAATTTACCTTTTAAGAACATACAGCCTTATTGTAATGGCACATGGGCAGGATGACTATAGGGTAAAAGGAAAAAAAAACATGAACCAATTTTGTTTTCTTGGATCTTGTGGTACTTGGATCTTGTGGCACTTTAATCTCAGCCAGTTCTATTTTGGTGTAAGTATGATTTGAACTTCTGTTAGCTAAATTGATATAATTTGTACATTTGATGTTCATGATTGATTTGATAAAGGTGTTTTTTAAAAACTGGAATTTTGCATATTTATGCATTGTTTAAAAATAACTTTAAAATGATGAAAGCAAAAATGTTTTTGGCAATAAATACAATTAAGTATGAAGACAGAAAGGAAAATTATACGTTTCCTCCCAATACAAAGGTAATCCTTAATATCATTTTGGTATATATCATTCTAGGCCATATATATATATATTTCTTTGTGATGGTTTCCTTATGCTTTTTTTCAGTCCTGTACAAATACAAAACAAAATGAAGATTCAACACTCATCACTTAGTTCAGCTCACACTTAATTGTGAGAATTGTTTCATGGGATTAATATTCTTTAAAGCATGTTTCTTAATATTAGTTTAGTATTTCATTATGTTGTTATACTGAATTATTTTTTTTTATTTTTTTTTTTTGAGACAGAGTCTCGCTTTGTTGCCTAGGCTAGAGTGAGTGCCGTGGCGTCAGCCTAGCTCACAGCAACCTCAAACACCTGGGCTCAAGCGATCCTTCTGTCTCAGCCTCCCATGTAGCTGGGACTACAGGCATGCGCCACCATGCCCGGCTAATTTTTTCTATATATATTAGTTGGCCAATTAGTTTCTTTCTATTTATAGTAGAGACGGGGTCTCGCTCTTGCTCAGGCTGGTTTTGAACTCCCGACCTCGAGCAATCCGCCCGCCTCGGCCTCCCAGAGAGCTAGGATTACAGGCGTGAGCCACCGCGCCCGGCCTATACTGAATTATTATTTGACCATTTCACTGTTTTTGAACATCTAATTTGCTTGTAGTTTTTCACTGTTTTGTATATAAAATGTATACTGCTTTTTCCCATTGTCTAAATCTTTCTCTTTGTTACCAGCTTTCAAGTTTCTAAGAGAAAGATTTAATGGTCATTTAAGCTGGTCATGAAAACGGATTTTTGGAAAATGCTTGGTCAATATCAGTTTTACTTTACCCTTTAGTCTCCTCATCATTCATCATAATCTTTGACTTTAGCAGTATTCAGAGACAATGAAAAAGATTCAGATTAATTCTTGTTACTGTCAGGTCAAATTCATTTACAATAAATATGTGAATCTTGGCAATCAGAAACTAAAATATTTTTGTAATTCTATCTGGACATCAAGCCAGATCCTAAATCTTTATGAAAGCTGCGCCACAAATTCTTTTTGTTATATAATCTTTTCTGTAGGCTTAAAAAATTACAAATCTTAGCATGTTGACTTTCTAAAGAATATATGACTTAAAACAGTCTTGTAAAATATAGTTTGGCTCAATGAAATGTTATACAGTATCAGTCAGGATTTTTAAAAATCAAATGCTGGTGGTTCTCCAGTTGAATAGAATTTCATTCTGTTTATGTAATGATGCTCTCATCTTTACCTCAATACCTCTTCATTTCACTACATTTCATCTTTAAGAGAAACCTTATTAGTGATATATAGGTAAATTAAGTCACAGAGGGTAGAATTGGGAGAACGCAGGACTCTCTAAACCTGACTTTTTAAATTAAAATTACTTTGCTGTGCTTTTCATTGAGCTCTGTCTTTCTATTTAAGACAAATCAATATGTGATTCTGTATTTTATTTGATAGTCCTGTGGCATATAGGCATACACACACGCACAATGGTTGTGGTTGTATGAAAAATGAAAAGTCTTTTTATGTGTAGCATGCCATGTCATTCTCATTATTTCACAGCCATGTTTCAAATGCTATAAACTTAAGTCTGAACATTTTATACTATTCTTTTAAAGATTTTTTTATGTCATATAAGTGTAATGCCTTATTAGATTAATTTATTTCTGTTAAATTCTCTATAAACTATGTAACTGAGATTAAAATATGTTAAAACTATTTAAAAGTGTTAAAACATGCAGTATTAATAAAATTTTATTTATTCGTATTTATTTAACTTATAATTTGTCACAGAATAGAAAAGATTTATGTTAAATTACACTAACAGAATGGGGGATGGGGCATGGGGTTGGGGGAGGGTTTGATAAGAAAATTCCCCAAGAGGAAACTCAAATTACTTAGCAAATTATTTTATGGAATCATCATGTATGTTGAAATTTATTTTTTATGGAGAATAAGTTGGTATTCTAATTATTACTTTCAATAAAACAGTTCCCCTAAGGAGTTCTACCTGATAGCACTTTTTTTTTTAAAAGACTGGATCCAATTGCTCAAGGTACTTGAAAAGAATTCTAAGTACATTTCTTTTTAATGTATCATATGTGTTTAGGTTTTACTCATTCTGGCTGCTTTTCTATCATTCCAGGTAGCTTCATATTCTATGCTATAGTGAAAGCTAATTTATTTTTGCTGTTTATAGAGAAATTATTTTCTTACTATACTCTTCACTTCCCTTATTTCAAAAAGTAATCTCTGTGAATTATTATAAATTAATTTAGGGTGAATAACTTTAAATCCTTTTCTCATTTTCCTTGAATATAAAAATGTGGCCTTATTGAGCTGTGTGTTATTATTAATTATGATATTATCACCTGTGAAACATATACTTTAGTTGGCCAAGAGCTATCCAATGTAGATAGTTTTGATGGGAAGTGTGTCAGGTCGAAATAAATCAATGTTTGAGAAATTGTTCTTTTAAAGACAGTCATGTGAAAACATCTGAACAGTTTGTGGGTAGATGCCTTTTAATCTGTGTCTCCCTGGCATCTATGTGCATCCTTGTGATAGCATCACAGAGACCTGGGATCTCCAGGCTGCAATTTGTACACCCTTTTCCCATTTCCATTGAATTAGTTAAGGAGCCCTCATCCATCTAGGACACATCTTAAAGCATCAGGAGAGAAAAAATAGACAATTTGATGATTAGCAGAAAATAATTTTGTTTATCCTAAGGAAAAACAAGGTGCTCCCTAGGGAGTAAGTGGGACTGGGCAAATGCGCTTTTGGTGAATATGAAGATAGAGGAAGCTAGTAATATTTGGGTACCTTAAGGCAGAGATCTTATTGGGGGAAGACATTTTGGTTTCATCTCCAAATTTTTATCTGTGTTTGAAAAATCTGTATTAATTTTAGTGGATTATTTGTGACTGTCAATGGCCATGCCAACCATAAAGTAGCTAGGTTTCCTATGTTTTTTCTTTTATTGGGGTGAATATTTTAGTCCAATCTAAAACAGTGGTGCTCAGTGGTGGGGCAGTATGACACCACTGTAGAAGGCACTGCCCCACTCGAGTACTACTGCACCAATTTAGGCATATTAGAAATTTGTGGGGGAGCTATGGTGTTTAGTGGCCTGGGTAGGGATCTAGATGGCTGGCAATGCATGGGGTAGTTTTGCACTTCCAAGAATTGTCCTGTGTCCTGGACTTCTGAATGGTTCATCAGAAATTTGTGCAGTTGAAAAACCTGGTTACCTGGCCCAGAACTTAGTATAGCAACAGCTATAGCTTTTATTTGTGGCAATTTAACATGTAAACTCAAGATTCAGACTGTTTTATTCTATCTTCTACTATAGTTGTGTTTGAACATGTTACATAGTCAGATGCCATTATTTTATTATTAATTAGTTTATTATATTTCTATTTAAATATTACACTTAGAGTATTATTGATTATATTTTTCATTGGATTATTATCTGTTTCATTTCAGGATGGTAAAGGGAGCATTATAAAATATTTGCTTCCAAAAAAGCAGAGTTGAATCTGATAAGGATGAGGACCACTGGTCTGAATGGAGGCACGTTTTTTTCATTGCTATTTTATGCAGTCTCAGGTATTCTGAAGGATTTATCCCCCAAAACCTTACTGGGATAAATTATAGAAATGAAATGCTACTTAAAGATTAAGAAGGAATTTCACCACTTTTCTCTATATAACACTAGTATTGAGGAGATTTATAGATTGTTAGGAATGTAATCATAATAAGTGTTTTTTACTCTTATTTTTCTGTTTAGGTTAACTTTATTGTGGATAATTTATTTTACTTTTAGAAAAAAGGTTAAGTACATTCTTGAATTTAAATTAAAGACAGCACAACACTTAAGTGTTGAAATCCTTGTGCACAGTCTTGTGACTTAAACATGGTAAAATCAGCTCTGATGGGCTAAGTCGTAGAGATTCCACAGTGCTTCACAGGAAATTATTTTTATTTTATTAGAGATTATGACTACTTTATGAATACCTTGATACGGTGTTTTCTGAACATTAAGTGGAGATTTGTTACTTAGATGAGGGAAAACAGTAATGACTATAGGTATTATAATCTGACTTTGAAACAGAGGCTGATCTCATTATCACAATGTGAATTAAATAAAAAACAAAGCTCAGGATATTGCACTATAGCTTAATGAAAAATATTAAACCAATATGTATTATGCTGTCTCACCATTTTAATATATTTGAACTATCATAAATAAAATATGAATTAAGGATGGGTGTAAAATCTGAATTGCTTTATTTAAAACTTCCCAGGAGAGGCCATTGTTCTGCAATGGTTAGCTCCTATCTTAAATAAGTCCTTTTTGGCACCTCAGCCTCAATGGGCTATAAATGAAGCCACTAAAATTCAGAGGTCTGACTATACGTGATCCTCCCACTATTTCTACTATCTAGTAGTAGGCCAGTATCTAGGAATAGGACTGTAGCTTTCTTCCTTATAAAAAGGACTGTAATTGGGTCACGAATTTTATTTTCATTCATTCAGAAGAGAAGTCTTGAGATTTGGAGTTAGCCGACTTGCCAGGGTTATAGAAAGTTAGGTAGATTAGGAAATAGATTTTATTTTCAGACTTTTGAGTCTTGTCTTTGGCTTGTGCTTTGACTACATGCAAAGATAAATTTAATATTTCCCTAAGGAAACAGTGTTGGTCAGAACTTAAAGAACTAAATATCCCAGTTGAATTTAGGAGTTTTATTAGTGAGTAATGGATTTTGGGATTAAATACAGCTATATTGCTGAAAAGCACACACTAATTCATAACAGTAAGAAAGGGAGATTGATTTATGAATCTACGGATTGGAGTGGTATTTGACTTTCTCTTTACCAAGCAAATTATTTGGCTAAGGACATTAGTCTTGGCTAAAGCTTTTTAGCACAGGATTTGGGCTTGTCCACTGTTTCACTATCATGAAATACTCTTTAAAAAATGTTCTGTGAACCCTGCATCAGGATGGTTATTAGGAAAGTGAATAGAGTATAATATATAAATATTAATTGGTCTGTGTTACCATGTGTCAAACAACCAGATCTTTATGAGTAATATATACGTAATATTCTCCAAATTCCTTTTGAGAAACAGCTAGCATTCATCAGTATCTTACAAGTTAGAGGTTATTGATTATGGCTGCCTTCAAATATGCACAGATCTCCACTATTTGTGAAAATCGTCTTTTATTTATAATTTTTCCACCTCTTTCCTTCTTGTTTCATTTCTCAACTTGTTGAAGAGAGGCCTATAATTGCTGCCTTCTGTTGCTGTCCCCCTACTGATTCTTGAGGCTCACCCATCTGGTTTCCATGCATTCCACGGGGTAATAGGTAATTGTAAGCCATGTGCCAAATCTTTCTCCTGTACCCGGGGTAGACATTAATTCACTGAACGTGGACTTAGCCTCAGAGTCCTTCTCCATACAGCACCCCAGGCTACTACCAGTTGATCAGAATTGGCACATGAGATGAAATCTATTTATCATTTTTACACATACTATCTTGGTTCATTTCTTCCTTTCCATTCCATTTCTTCTTTGTCTCTAATGATGTTCCATTCTCTCCCCTCTTTTATCTTATGACTTTTTAAGGCTTAACCCTTAGCCTTGTACTTTTTTACTCTTTACCTATTTTTCCCCCAGGAGAATTCATTGAGCTCAGATCTGTAATAGTCATTCCTAAATCAGCATGTCCAGCAAAGTCTCAAATATGAGTTTCATGTTCAAATATCTAATTGCCTATAGTTCCATGTGGTAGTTCTACCATTACCTTCAATTAAATATGTCTGAAATTGGACTTATTATCTTTCTTCTCCAAACAGTCTCTCCTTCTTTCATTAATTGACCATCATGGATATTAATTTTTTGGCATCTGGACATACCATCAACTTCTTTTTCTTTCATCTCTCAGTCAGCCTCAGATGACAGTGTTTCTTATGAAAAATCTTGAATCTTGCACTCCATCTTCATGGTCATTCTCCTACTCAAGCCATCATCACATTTTGCCAGTGGCTGTCAAACTTCAGTGTGCCTCAGGATCACCTGGAGGGCTTGATAACACAGATTGTTGGGACAAGTCCCAAGAGTTTTTTATTTGGTAGGTCTGGATTGGGGCTGAAGAATTTGCATCTATAACAAGGTAACTTCACATGGTTGATCAGAGAACAGAAAACTGATTTTAAACATTGGAACTGAAACTTTATAGCCAGAACATTAAGCTTGTAGTGAATACCTGTTCTCTCTGTTATAAACATGCTGGCGGTAGTGGTGGCTCCATATTTTCTGTAAAGGAGGGTCCAGGGCCCCCAAACCTGGTGGTGGCAGTGGCATTGGTGTGGAGAATTTAGAAGCAGGGATTTGCCTTGAAGTTATTTTTGAGTAGCTGTCACAGTCTTTATACTTAGATTGTATATGCTCTTACAGTGTGTGTATGTGTTTTGTTTAAATCTTCCCAAAGCTACTCCCAACATTGGTGACTTATTTTACTTAGTGACTGATGTTTGACTCCACAAGTCAAACCATTAGCAAGTTTTTATTGGACATTTGCTGTGTGCCAGAAAGCGTGCACGACATTGCTCTCTACCACCCTCTCTCCCTCTCTCTTTTTTTTTTTGCTTTCTCTGTAAAGCCTAGAGGCTGTTTTTAGTAGTTCTCAGGTAAGTACCTGAGAGACAATTTCTCCAAATGAATATTGTCACTTAAAGGAAAACAGCTGACAGTATGTGTTGCCAGTGATACACCATTTTATTCCTTTACTTTCATGTTGGTGGGCTTTCTAGAGGAAGTGGAGGCTCAAGCCGGAATCCAATTCACCGGTCTCCCATTTAACACAGTTATATGAGGGGAAGGAATGTTCGAGATTTTCTAGTTTGGGCCATCACTTTACAGATGAGATAGTCATGGCCTAAAGCAGTGAAATGTTTTGAACAAAATCACAAGAACTAATTGTGGCAAAGTCAGTACTAGACCTGACCCTCCTGCGTTTCCAGCATGGTCTTCTATGCATTTCATGACTCCTTCTGGAGAAACCTTTTTGAATACAGACACACAGGACTATTTGAATTAAATGGAAATAGAATTAATAGAATTAACTCTGTTTAATTTATAGGTTTATTTCCAGTGAATAAAATATATCCATTTTTTGAAACAAATAAAAAAAATTAAGCTATGTATCAAAAAGCAATATCCAGAGGTAATTATTATTTTTTAATTTAAATTATAGATCTTATTTTCCTAGAGGCTTTGTGAGATCTTGCAACTATTATTCAGGATATTAAGACATGAAATACTAGATGTATCTGATTCTCAATACTGGTTTTATGAATTGTCTACTTAAAAATGTGGAAACTATGGAATATGAATTACAAGCTTGTCCATTGCTATACAGCTTCTTCAGCCCAGTACTGATGTTTGTTTTTACTTAGACTGGAACAGGGAGCTGGTTTCCATGAATGCTTATTGTGAAGCAAACAATAAAATGGAAGTTATTTGCATATTATGCCAGTCAAATTAGAAATTTACAAAGGTATATAAATCCCGATGGAGCAATAATATTACAAAATAGACCATTAACTTGATGCTGTTAATGTTTAGGTTGCCAAACTCTTCCTAACACTCTGCCTTCTGATACAATATTTATGATTATGAATGTGCAGTTAAGAATTTTCATTCTCCCGTCTTCATTAACTTTAATGTGTAAGTAGCCACGGTTACCCTGCCAGGTAGTAGACAGATGGCTTTTTTTTTTGAAGGCATTCTTAAAATACATTATCCTTACAAGATGGTGAAGGTAACTGTCAGCTGAACATACTTATATTTTGTGTGTGTGTGTTTAAATCAGGTTTGTCTGCCAAGTAGATGGTGCCACAAATGTATCATGGCAAACTGTTACGTATTTGTTTCTAACCCCTAAGATTTATCCTACTCATCTTTCAACTTCCTCCAACCAAATCCTGTACCTTTTAGAGGATAAGGAGCAGGACAAGATTTATCCTGCAGCCTACACTGTGAGTCATTTAGTTCTAATATACTATGTATTGTATTTCATTGATTGCATGGATGCTTCCATTATTATTTTTCTAAACAATAAATGATCTTTTCATATTAATGAATTTATTGAAATTATAAGATTAATGGGTATTTCTATGGAGCTGAAAATTTAATTTGGCTATATCTTCCGGTATAAGCTTTAGCTCAGCTATCTCAATCCTGGGAGAGCCAGAGTCTTTATCTAAAATCTGCTGCTTGTATTATGTAATTATATACATTTATTTTCTTCTCATAGATCTTCATAGTTTCTCTTCAGTGTTTTTAAACTAGCATGTGAAAATAATAGGCTTTATAAAATTGGCCATGACCTATATCAGCAAATGGTGAAATCAGAAAGAGAAATGCAGTAAAGGGAAAAATCCCAAAGGTACAAACATTTTTTCTACGTGTCAAGCTGTAATTTTTATTAAGCAACTTATAGAGATTGTTTAAGAAATACTGTAATTGGGGAGGGAATTATAATATAAGGATTATGCAAAGAAAACAAAGGAAAGGGGAATTATAAGTGGGAAAAGTTACAAAGGAAATTAATGTGTCCCTTGAGGTCTAGGGAATCTATGTATGTTTCAAATCATGGTTGAATTTTCAGTCTTTTTGTTTTTTCCTAGTTGATGAGTTCATAAAGTCCTTTCATCTTTTAGAGTCTTTTCTGTTCACCATTCAAGGACCTATCTTAAATGTATGGTAGTGTCATCCCCTTTCCTTCCCCCCACCTCTAATTTAACCAGTTTTTATAAACATAGACATTTGGGCATCACCTGTCATATAGAAGACTGGTGAGGTGTACTGAATTTATGCCACACTTTGAGGAATAAAACCATGGTATTCACAGTCCCTAAGAATACTCAGAATCAAGTAAGTATAAGGTTAGCAATATTGAAGTTTCTTATTTGATCCTGAACACAAATTTATAGCTTAGAGATTTAGGTGACTTAAAGGAGATCAAAAGATTCCTAGGCAATCAGTAAGAAGACTCTTTGGACTAGACAAAACATTTGTTTAGAATACTGTTTAGTAAAAAAAAAAAAACAAAAAAAAATCTAGGAATCATGAGCTGCTTTCAATCATACAAGTATTTATTATTTTCAATAATGGTTTCAGATAAAGGGTTTAGAGCCATTCTTGCTGTAACTAAGCAATTGCAGTGCTTTACTTTTTCTCACATGTTTTATGGTCAGTGTCGATCATCTATAACTAATTGACAAAATGCCAGTGTTTGTGTTCATTAAGATGCATTTGCCATTGAGAAAGAAATTAAAATGGTTTCTGAGAAGAATTTAAAAAGTACAGGGTCCAAGTATGTGAAGAAAACATTCTTTTGTCTTAACACATTTTAAAAGGAGAGTGTGTATCACTGTAAAAGCCACGGAACCATACTTACTGAACTTTAATTTTGCAAATTTCCATGGCAAATCGGATTTTATATGGCTTGAACATTTCTTGTTTTTACTCTTTTTCTCATTTCACAAATTTTGCCAGTTTCTAAAGATCTGCTTGGAAACTCACTGTGCTAATAGGCGAAGTTGGCCTTTCCTGTGCTTCTCTTAAAGTAGCCCATCCTGAAACACTGACCTTTCAGTTTAATAACAGTTTTATTTGAGAAAATGTTCAGATCCTGAGAGCTGAAGAGTTTTTTTTTTCTTTTCCCCCCAGAAAGGCCATTTTAAATAGTGGTCTCCAAATAGTGTATCTTTTTTCTTGTGCACTTTGGATCAGACCTATCAGAAGAAATATATTGTTGCTTTTTGTATTTTATTGATTTAAAAGCAAATAACATGAAGCTCAGATTTGCTCAAATCCCATTACCACACAGGTTTATTTTCCTGCTTGTGCTTTGATTTGCTATTTTAGATTTTAAACTCTTTATGCTAGGCCAGGGTTTATCTTTTGTTATTTTAAATTCTCTATTGTATCTAGGGTAATTACTTTTTCAGTTGTGACCTTGGACTTGACCCAAAAGTTGTGATCCCCCCACCAGCCTCAATAGGCCATTAGAAAGACAGCTGTACTTTGGTCCCTTTATGTTCTGAAAATGATGCCGACTATCTGGTCATTGGGGCATGTCTTTTTCAGTGGCCATGGAGCTTTCTTGTCCACACCTTTCTCCCTCTTCTACCTGGATGATACAGAGTATCTGCCTCTGTTTCTTACCTCACCCCATAGCAGGTGGTAGGTGGAGGGGTATAGAGAAATAAATGGCAAGCCTCCCAGCTGCATTTTCTCCCCACACCACTTTCTCTCCACAGTCTCACCTGCATGGCTTCCTTCCCATCCACCCACCCACCTCATCACCGTTTGGTAATGGAGACCTCACCATTCATTTCAGGTTGATTGTATCAGGAAGCTCGCCGCTGAGTCTGGCTTTTCCCCAGTAGGAAACCCCTGTGTAACAGGCACAAAGTGCACTGTGAAGATATGACATTATGCTGTTGAAATAAGCCAGACACAGACAAATATTATATTTTCTCACCTATATGTGGAATCCAAAAACACTGAACTCAAAGCAGCAGAGGGTGGAATAGTGGTTATTAGGGGCTGTGGGGTAGGGGAAATGGGGAGATGTCAGTCCGAGAGGTCAAACTTGCAGTTATCAGATGGGGACTTTAGTTAATACTATTGTAGTTTTTATTAGAAATTTGTTAACAGAGCAGATGTAAATAAAGTATCCTTAAACCCCCCTCCACCCCAAATGGTAACTGTGTGGTGATTAATGTGCTGATTTGATTGTGGTAATGATTATACAATATATATCAGATTATCATATTGTTCACCTTCAATGTATACAATTTTTATTTGTCAATTATACCTTGATAAAGTGGGAAGAAACAAACTTAGTCCATTTTTATGTTGCTTGTAAGAATACCTGAAACTGAGTAATTTATAAAGAAAAGGAATTCATTTCTTACAGTTATGGAGGCTTTGGAGTCCAAAGTTGAGGGGCCACATCTGGTGTGGGCCTTCTTACTGGTGGGGACTCTTTGCAGAGTCCGTAGGTGATGCAGGGCATCACATGGCAAGGGCTGAGTGTGCTAGCTCAGGTGTCGCTTGCTCTGCTCATAAAGCCACTAGTCCCACTCCTGTGATAACCCATTAACTCATTAATCCATAATGGGTTATTCCATTCATGAGGGCTCTGCCCTCATGACCCAGTCACCTCTTAAAGATCCCACCTCTCAATACTAACACATTGAGGATTAAGTTTCAACATGATGTTTTGGAGAGGACAAACATTCAAACCATAGCACCAACGAGCAACCCAAAATGACAACAAAAAAAAATGTGATACAAGACTATTTTAGCCACTCACTTGGAAAACTGATCTCTGTGTTTCATACATAGACTTGGAGGTTTTACAGAAGCCTACTTTTAATTGAATTAAATTGAATTTTGGTTGAGAATCTGATTGAATTTTACCTGAGAAAAATTTTGTTGTTGATTTTGAAATTATCTAGGTGAAGTGACATGATTTTATATATGCAGTTTGACTGTGTGTTTATCCTAATATATGATCTGGTAGTCCTAATTAGGTAAAATATTTGTTTCAATTTTTGCTACTAATGGAGCTACTGGTTGTGTACAAGTTGAAAAAAATTTAGTGTCACATTGTTTTGCTTGTTTATGAGAAGTAGATGAAAGTGTGAAAATCATTACCTTGTGGAGTGTATAGTCTAGAACTTCATAGTGACAGTCTCACCCATGTGTGCTATTTTTAGATGAGGAAACCAAAACTCTGGGAAATTAACTGATTTATCCAAAGTCTGGCTATTAGAAAAACAAAGATTGTTAAGACTCTGCTGAGCTATTACTATTTGCAAATTCTCTGCTGTTATTTGTGTTGTTTTAAAATCTTTAATATGGAAAGAATTCTAGTGTTTGCCTGAATGCATATAGAATTGTCTGGTCTGGTGTTCTTCTAGATTTTGTTTGATCTCTTAAAAGTCGAGACTTGTATTTTTCTCACGCTATGGAGTATGAAGTAAGAGAGAAGCAAAGCAGAAGCCTGTATAGAGTTGGAACGGTCCCTAGGCAGTAATCACTTGGGAGAAGATTGTTCTCTTGCTGCCCAGAGAGGATAGTAACTTTCCCAGGGTCTTCCAGATTGTTGATGACCATAATAGGAATAGACCTCAAGTAGTGTTTCCTCCAGTCTCTGATTACTAGTGTTCTTTTTATTATATTCTTTCCTTTATCTCTCTCTCTTTTATAGCTTTATTAAGATTTATTTAGCATACCATAACGTTCACCCATTAAAAGTATACAGTACAGTGGTTTTTAGTATATTTATAGAGTTGTGTAACCATTACACAGTCTAATATTAGAATATTTTCAAGATCTCAAAAAGAAATTCTTTACCCATTAGCTATCATTCCCATTATTCCCTTTCCCCAACTTCAGTCAACCACTAATCTACTTTCTGTGTCTGTGGATTTGCCTATTCTAGAGATTTCAAATGAATGGAAGCATGCAATATGTGACCTTTTGTGTCTGACTTCTATGTAGCATAATGTTTTAAAGGTTCATCCACGTTGTAGCATGTATCAGTACTTTATTACTTTTTATGGCTGAATAATAATATACTGAATGGATATACCACATTTTGTTTATCCATTCATTGGTTGATGGGCATTTAGGTTGTCTCCACTTTTGGGATATCGTGAATAACACTGCTATAAATATTCATGTGCAAGTTTTTGTGTAGACATATGTTTTCCATTCTCTTGAGTCTATACCGTACCTAAGCATGGAATTGCTGGGTGATACTGTAACTCTGCTTAGCATTTTGAGGAATTGCCAAACTGTTTTCCATGGTGCCTGAGCCATTTTACATTGTTACCAGCAGTATTTGAGGGTTTCAGTTTCTTCACATCTTCATCAATACTTGTTGTTTGTCCTTTTGATTATAGCGGGTTTGAAGTGGGTATATTATTGTGGTTTTGATTGGTATTTTTCTAATGGCTAATGTTGTTGAGCAACTTTTTATGTACTTATTGGCCATTTGTATATCTTCTTTGCAGAAATGCCTAGATATATCCTTTGCCCCTTTTTAATTGGGTTGTCTTTTTACGGCTTGAATATGGGTTCTTTATGTATTGTATACTGTGTATACTTGTATACTCTGGATACATATACTTTATATACAAGTCCCTTGTCAGCTGTTTGATTTGCAAATATTTTTTACCATTCTGTGAGTTGTCTTTTCACCTTCTCAGTGATGACTTTTTTTTTTTTTTTTTTTTTGAGACAGAGTCTCGCTTTGTTGCCCAGGCTAGAGTGAGTGCCGTGGCGTCAGCCTAGCTCACAGCAACCTCAAACTCCTGGGCACGAGTGATCCTCCTGCCTCAGCCTCCCGAGTAGCTGGGACTACAGGCATGCGCCACCATGCCCGGCTACTTTTTTTATATATATATCAGTTGGCCAATTAATTTCTTTCTATTTATAGTAGAGACGGGGTCTCGCTCTTGCTCAGGCTGGTTTTGAACTCCTGACCTTGAGCAATCCGCCCACCTCGGCCTCCCAAGAGCTAGGATTACAGGCGTGAGCCGCAGCGCCCGGCCATCAGTGATGACTTTTGATGCTGTTTTTGCTCACTGATAATTTACAACTTAGAGACCTTCTGACCTTTCATATATCTTCTTTGTTATTGCCCAATGCCAACTAAATATTTTGAAAGGTTTTTGCATATTCCATTATAATTAATGTTTTTGCATACACCCTGAGACAAAGGACTTATAATATCTGGGTTATTAATTAACGTATTCTTGAAGAGCAGAGGCAGTACTGTCTAGTTTTCCATCTAATAAGCTCAGCCATTTGAAGTAATACTTAGATCCTGTGGGTATTCCTAGATCCTCCCAAGTGCAGTGGTGCCTTCTTGGTTGTAATTTTGGATACTGAGTTTCTGGTGAGAGGAGGTAATCTCTGCTTATTTTTTATGGAAGCATGTAAAATCTGTCCATTTTATTTACCATTATAGCTGTAACAACCTTTACAAAACATATCGTACACAGTCTTCTAATTGGGAAGACCAGATGTTTCAAATCAAGTCACCAGGTATTTAGAAAGCTCCAGCTGTGTTCTCAGTGCTGTGCTGTGTCTCTCTCCGATTACTGGCACTTGAATTTGAATGGCACGCATTCCAAAAAAATATGGTTTAGAAATTTTCATGAATCATAAATACCTCTTTTCACAAATCATGGAAAAATGAATGTAAATGGAAATGATTTTCTCTTTGTAATAAATGATTTTGTTAGGTGTTTAATTATTGAAGTGAGAAGATTTTGGTGTCATTTTCCTCTCCAAAGTACCTTCCTTACAGCCTCCCCTCCCCTTACATACCATTGTCAGACTTTAATGTTAGGGCGTCATTTTAAAGAATTTGTCAGTCCTCACTGGACAATAAGCAGCTCCTTGAGTTTATTATAAATTTTGGCAGGTGTGGAAATTTCTAGGTCACCAGGGAGCTCTTGATTAAATTACTCCTGAAGTGCACTAATTAGTCTTTTCCACAGGTCTCAGGAAGTTCCAAGGAGACACTGACCACCTGGCAGAACTTTGTCCATTCAGATCTAGTCTCAGCTTTGTTTTCCTGAGTATTTTCTTGCTTTTGTTTTAAGAAGTCACTTACTTTACCTCCTTCTACTGTTTATTGATTCTAGTTTCTGATGAAGAATTGAAAAGAAGAGTAGCTGAGGAGCTGGCTTTGGAGCAAGCCAAGAAAGAAGCTGACAATCAGAAGCGGTAAGTTTTGTGGCATCTGAAAGAGATTTTGGTGGACTTGTCATACTTGCCAAATATTTTTATAGAAGAATGAAATGGAATCCCAGACAGTTAAGTAGGTCCTTATGTATGTGCTGATCAAAGAGAGGTTGAAGAGCTGTAAACTGAAAAAAAGCCACCTATAAAACAACAAGACTAATATTTTTGGTAAAAAGTACTACTTTTGAAGACTTAAGGTATATTCTTTCCCATAAAAATATGGGAATACATTTTAATTCAAGATAGCATGAAGTGCTTCCCATCTGTGCTATTTCTGAAATTGCATATAGCATTATGATTATACGATCATGTGAATGTCTTTTTGCTGTAAGCACCAAGCATATTCTTACCACCAAGTAGATGCTTAGTTTGTATTTGCTTTGTTTTAGACTGCCCAACTATTTTGCTTGAGAGAGCTGAATGTAAGGAATCTTTGAATTGGATTGTAGTCCTTACTGGCCATAGGACCGTCAACATATAATTTAACCTTTATGGGCCTTAAATATTTCATCTCTAGAGTGAGGAGTGTGAAAAATGTTCTTTAATATTTCTTCCTTCTGACAAACTGCTAAGCTGACTCCCAATTTGTTTAAAACATATGGAACAGAATATGAGTTTTAGATTAAGACCACCATTTTCACAGGAAATAGAGAAAGCTTTTGGCTTAGGGTTTTAAAAATCATGTTGCAATTAGTACTGCCAAAAAATCTGCGTATATTTCAGTAGCTTCCCATGCAGCACTTTGTAATTATTTAATTGGGTTTGATATATATTAATAATTAGATAGTGAAGTTTAAATATTCAAAAAAATTCAGTTCACTTTGATTAAGAAGAAAAAAAAATCAATATGTTATGGTAGAATTTCTTGTCTTTGAAATTTTATTATTTTTAATTGAATTTTATTTTAATAAGGATTTTTTGGTTAGATTCTCATATTTACTTTGCTTATTATATTTCACATAAGATTTTTTTTTTTTTGTCTTCCTTTCTCCCCATATGGTGCAGGTTTTTTGTTAAAATAACTCACTGTGGTTTTTTTCTTCTTTTTTTTTTCTTCTTCTTCTTCTTCATTATTCAGCTCCCATTTGCTCTGCCTTGGTCCATGAAAAGGAAAGGGCAGATGAGATGAATAAAAGGTGCCAGTGAAAGCCAATTTCATATCTCAGGTGGAATGGGGTTGGCAGCCTAGCTGTAACCTGGACAAATGACTATTGATAAAGAATTTATTTTCTGTCACCTTTAAGGAGAGCAGAGGGCGGTACAGCCTTTATATTATTTTTTCTTTAAAAAATGTTTTGTTTGAAGCCTCCTTCATGAAAACTTCCAGCTGTCAAATCTTGGTAAAAAGTGTGTGTTCATCTATGTGATAGTTCTTAGAAGAATCAATAGCTTTTTTTTTCCCTGTTTCTACCAGAGAGGAAACTTTAGAAAAAGCATTAAGAAAGTTTTATGTGCAGTCCTTTAGAAGCAGCTTTTAGAGTCACAGAGCATTTATGCATTCTTATATCTGTTGCCTAAATTGAATAAACACTTGTAAGCAGTTTTAGAAAGTGATTCCTTGTGCCATTGTACAGTTATTTGTACATGGCCTGCTTACCAAGTTTTCTCTTTTCACCCCAAATGCACACAGACCTGTGGACTATTTCTCAGTACTTATCTGGACATAGGCACCTATCCATGTATGTTTCAAACAAACTTGTTCTACAAGGACTTTGGGATTAATTTTGATTGTGATAGTTTTCTTTGTATACTATCTATTAGCATTTTAACATTTTTTTGGTAGAAATTTTAAAGCTCATTCAAAAATGGAGAAGAGTACAATGAATTGTCATAGCCTATCACACAGTTTGAACAAATCGTGTTTCATCTACAGCCCAACTCACTCTACTCATGTGGTGAGTGGTGAGTGGTGAGGAGAAGCAATACAAATTTTAACAGGCTGATGAACTTTGTGGCAGGGAAATTATTCTGAAATGTCTTCTATCAGGATAGCTTGAGTAAGGACCTCGTTTTAGTTAGGTTTGTTTGGTTGAAAGCCTAAAACTTAACTCAGGTTAACTTAGGAAGCAAGGAAATTTTTAGAAGTATATTGGATATATAGCTTAACAGAAACAAAAGGAAAACTAGAGAACTGTTAGCAAGAGAAGAACTGGATATTACTAAAACTGTACATAATGAGGAAGTAATTCTTTCAAAGGAAATCAGGATGAGGGTTCCATAACAAAAGGAAATGGATGGTGGGTGGCTGCATTTCATTGAATTGGAGATTGATTTTAAGATTTTAGTATATTTGGTGTACCACTAGGGAAAAAATTGCCGCCAATTATAACACAATAGATTATTTTGTAAGATTTTCTTATTGAAGCAGTTCATTAAGACTAATTTTGAATTTTTAAAACATATATATGTATGTTCCTAAAAAGGAAAGAGTAGGCAGAGTAAATCGGTTAAAGCAGTGTGGTTTCAAATGGGGGAGATTTTGGTCTCCATTTGACATTTGACAATGTTTAGAGACATTGGTTGTCACAACTTGTCAGGTGTTATTGGCATCTAGTGCATGGAGGCTAGAAATGCTGCTAAACATTCTGTGATGCACAGGGCAGTCTCTGTGTTTCCCCACCCCAGAAAGAATTATCTGGCTCAAAATGTTAGTTGTGCCAACAGTGAGAAACCCAGGGTTAAGGTATTCTTTAAACCAGTTCACATTGGGTTTAATCCTTCTGAATCACTTTTGAACTCAGGGTCTTGCTGTCCTTGTTTTTCCGCATAATATCACATTCTGTGCCGTCAAAACCGTGGCGACACAGCATTCCTTAAAAGATTGTCCCAGTGTTGTTCCTGGGACTTTTCCAAGCTGCTGACACCAGTTTTGCAAATTTGAATGCTTATGTGCAAGCTATGACAACTATAGCCGGACTGCCGCCTGGCAGACGGCAGTTGTAAGATGCTTTTAGGCATGTTAAAATGTAGAAAAATATGCATCCTAGAATTGATGAAATATAGTCTATATACACTTTAGACCGTAAAAAATCAAATTGAAATGACTTCTTGTTTGGCTTGCCTTACCTTCAACCTAAAGCAGAAGCCCTTTTTCATTATTTTTGACTGGTAGTGTCACAAGCACTTAGATCCCATTCAGAAATATGTGTATCATTAGGCCATCTAAAATTTACCCAAACTCCTTTAAATCTCCATTCTTAAATCTAATGCAAACATGACATACTGAAAAGTTTCCTTGGAGATTTCTTACTAAGGCCACAATGACAATAAAGCTAATTGTAAGCACTATAACTATATATGTTATATTCTCATTTTTAAAAACATTTATGTGTCTACTTTCCATTCAGTTTATCATGGTTTTATCCTGTTTTATGGTAATCTTGAGTGATTATGCAGTTAAAAAAATAATGCCCCTCAAAACTGCTGACAGATTAGTCCACACTAAAATTATTGGGTTTAATTTGGAATCATGGTTTTGTTTATCAAATGTGTAATGAACAGAATAGGTGGGTGCTTGGTGCACTGAGAGTCCAGAGCAAATGCCTCTGTCAGCAGTCTGTTTTTGCTGTAATACTCTAGTGTGTGTTTGAATTATAGCTAACCATAGTTTGTTGTAACTATAGCAGGCCAATATAGCAAGGACATAATATCTACAGTTTGAGTACAGACTTTTAAAATGTGATTTACTTCTCCTCTGTGCCCTACCTCCAAAAGTCAGTCTCTGACAGCAAGAAAAATGTGGCTACTTCTGACCTCTGACCTTTGGCATTTGAATTTCACCTCTTTACCTAGAAGAGCAAGTGAAAGGGTTTCCGTTTTAATAACCTTTCTTCAAGAAACCAAGAAGAAAGGGGATAGCTACTTGATGTTGTAACTAGCTGTACATCAATGAAGATTACTTGCTTACTGTTTTTAAATGGACATCAGCTGAGATTTTCCTCTACTTTTAATTACTTAGAAAGTTACATTAGATTTGTAAGACTTAAAATAATTACTTTGGTTCAATAAGTGGTTTAATAAATTAGTCATAAAATTTATTAGCCATCTGGGTTAGTTAGAATATAGCATAATCCATTTATTTTTCCATTGATAGCATTATTAAGATCATCAAGTAAGGATTTAAGACTTACTTGGACCTTTTAGTTTCTCATGGTAATAGTAAAATTCATAGGGATGGCACCTTTTGTTTAAGTTCATTATATATAATAATTTATCTTGATTTTATTATTGGATATTTTCTGTCTTTGGAAGAAAAAGCTGGAAAAGGGAGGAGGAAAGATTCCACTAGAGATAAGCAGGGTTTTGGGGGTAGTATCACGTTTAAAATACATAATATAAGAAATCATGTACCTAGGATGGTGCCTTTCACACACTAAACTCTTACAAATATTTGTTTAATTGAATAATTACTAGGACTAAAAATTCTTGACAGCAACCTTTTTTATATGAAGTAGAGTTCTGTATTATGTATATGTGTATATACTTTATTAAAATGTAAACAAAATAATTATGCCTTTAGAATCAGTCATTAACAAGAGACTATAGATACTTGTCTTATAAATCTTTGTTTTAATTTAGTATAGTGTTGAAATTTGTTTTCCTGTCATAGACACAAATTACATAGTAGTTTATGAAAATTACATACCTTCAACCTGCTTGTAATTTTAGGTATATAGCAATTTTTAAAAAAAAACAACTTTCGTGGAACAAGTACTGTTGATAACTAATATTTCTCAAGGCTTATCATAAAAGTATGATTTTGAAGTGACCTTAAGAGATTAGTTAGCAGTCAGTATTTTCTCATGGTAGCCAAAACTGTCACAGACAAATGAATTTCATTTTTAATTTACAAATGTTTACAGAGAAGATTATTACAGGTATTTGAGTTGTAACTCCTTAGTGACACACGCCTGATGTCCAGGGGCAACCCACACCATCCTGCTGTGATGTGAGTATATTTCATAGTGTGTGGCTTTAGTGGAGGTAGTGGACAGTTTGTTAGTATTATTTCTAAAATATTCCTTTATATGCCCCAACAATTAAGAGATTACTCTGTCATATAAAAATCCCATTATTTTAGATTTATTTTTCTTATTAACCCCATTTTAGCTGGTTTTTTTTTTTCATGTTTGTTGCATTGCTATTGTTTTATGCCCATACTTTCCCATTTCATTTTGCTTAATAATCAGTAAAGACCTAACCAGTTCTGAATTTAACAGGAAGATCACATCCTGGCCGTTCAGTGCTTTTCACTGGAAGATGATTGGAAGTACTGTGTATGTACTAGGTATTGAAATCTTGTGCCATCTGCTGCTTTCATCTTTTTTCTTCAAGTGGTACTTTTCCACTTTTAATAGAGACAATTGCTTTTTTATAACCAACAATTATAGAAGGTTGGATTATCCAGTTTGTGTTTTATTCACATCTTTTTATTTCTTTTTCCAAATCCAATTTTCTTTCCTATTGATGCTTCACTGTTATAGAATCCTGTTTGAGAAACTATTTTTACATGTTAAGAATATCAAACCTGGAAAACCAGAATCAGTCAAGCATGCCATAGAAATCTAACTTTCTTTTTTACTGGTTGTAATAGCAGCAGTGATGTTCCACCACTTCTTGTTCAAATGTTTCTTTTCACAGTAATTATAGTGTTTTCTCTTATGAGGCATAGTGTTTGAAGTAATTTGTGCCAAACTTGGTTTCTGCATTTTGAAGTTTCTAGAAATTGATTTCTTAGTGTTCTATAGTCATAGTAGTCCTTGTTGAAGTTTCTCTATTATCTCTAACAATCCAGTTTTACTGTTTTTAGGAGATGGGGTTGTAATGTATTCGGTAAGTCATTTATTATTTCTTTCATAAATTATTATTGTTAATTGTCAGTATTCACTATTTTATACAAACAGATGACTAAGACAGACATATGTAAAGTTTTTCAGTTAGCAGCAGAACCAGACTAGAATTGGACTGCCATATAGCCCTACCTAGTTTATCGCTGAGGTGATAGAATCATATTGCCTCTCATCATTATATAAATATTTTTCTAAGGAATCCAACACAGAACAGGATATAAAGCTGATTTAAGTGTTATCTGGTTATAGCTAGGAAGAGGGACTTAGAGCTCTGTGAGCTCTTCATTTCGTTTTTCTGTCCTGGAGACTTGAGAATCATCTTTTCAGGCCCTTATGCTAATTGGGGCTTTGTTCAAGAAAACTTTAGTCAGGATCATTTTCTCTCAAATTTGGATACTATGTATGAGGAGTATACTTTTCTAATCCAAATAACATTTGTTGGACAGACTCAGTTCTGGTTCTGTTTGAGAAGGTGGGTGGGCAGTGTCCTGCTGTCCATTTCCTTAAGTCCGGAAGTCCATGGTTGTGGGCAGTGGTCCATGGAGGCTGGGCCTTGCTCTAGTTGGTCCCCAGTCCTAGGCCTTCTGGAAGCCATCTGCGGATCTGGCTGGCAATGCCGTGTTAGGAATAGTGTAGAAGAGCGTGAGGTCCTTCTGTGTGGGCAGTTCACTCTGGAAATACTAGAGAAATACACAGAGAGCCACCACCCCCGTCTTCTCCTGACCTTAATAGCTTTGGCAGTAGAGCCTGGGGCTGAAAAGGAGTGCAGGCAATATATGAATAGTTACAAATCAAACATAAGTTTTATCTCAGGATTATAATATTTATAAACATTGGTAACTTTTCCTGTTTAATAATCCTGCTCTCCTTCTTTTCCTTGTTGGAGAAAACTTAAGAATAGCTCATCTTAAGCTTTTGTCAAATATTTTATTGAAAGAGCCTATATTCTTTTTTATCCCATTTTTACCAAGGAGGAATTATCATTTGTCTTTGATGAAAACTTTCCTCATAGTTTATAGGTGACATGCATGTAGAACATGTACCCTGGAGTCACATATAATCTGTTAGAATGATTTCTGAGTACAGGACCCATATGCCCAACTGAAAAAAAACAATGAACAAAAAGCAGTGTTATCCTCCCTTTTAATTAATTAATTAATTAATTTTAGAAAAAGGATCTTGCTCTGATACCCAGGCTGGAGTGCAGTGGTACAATAATAGTTCAATGCAGCCTTGAATTCCTGACCTCAAGCGATCCTCCCACCTTGGCCTCCCAAAGTACTGGAATTGTAGGTGTGAGCCACTGCACCTAGCCATTCTCTTCTATTAACTGTGTGTTAAGCACTGTTAAGCATTTCATGTATTCTGACTCATTGCTTCCTTATAACACCTCTATTGGGTAGGTATTACAATTAACATTTTCTCTACTTTATAAGTGAGAAAACAGAGAGGCTAAGAAACTTGACCAAATTTCTATCTAGTAATTGGTGGGGCTGGGGCTTTGAATCCAAGTCTTTGTAGAGTTCACGCCCTTAAACATCCCATAGTATCTATTTCTGTGTGGACAGTGAACACCTTCCTTAAAATCTTTCGTTTACAATTGTGGGAAAGAGTATCAAAACATTTACTTGGATTTTCTCTTCTAAACCATTAGTAAATGAAAGGTCTCTTAAAAATGACCTCTGTTGTGTGCTACTGGTTATTACATCTGGACAGCTGCTCTGTATGATAATTTTAAAACTTCTTTTATTTTAGGACCAAACTCTCTTGAGAATCTTTATTTAAATTTAATATTCTTTTCTTATTTAGGCTGTACCTTATTTTCAAATGCTTGTTTATATACACGTTTTCAGTGATGGTGGCAGTTAGAATTTCTTGTTAGTTCAGTTCTTGTTAGCGTAAGCCTGGGACATTTTTCATGCTAGCACAGTGGGGAACATGTGGAAACAGATGGTACCTTGCCTCATGAACTTCAGAAATGAGGATCTACTTCTGGTCAGTGAGGCACACGTGTGCTCACTGGCGATCTGCTGAATTCAGTGGTGCAACTTGGGCACCTTTCACAGTGGAAGAATTTGTCAACCTCTCTCCAGGAGTCAAGAAGCAATAAAGAGGCACAGGGTTTACTTTAATAAATGATTGCAGAGGAGAAACATTTGCATTTCTCCTTCTGTATACATTCTTAGACCGTTTTTTAAAAACAGGAGATACTCGTTCTGTTATTTTGTATTGGTTGTGTCGCTAGATAAGTTGGGTTTTTTGCTTGAGGTGTTTGTCGTTACTATTATTTGCCTTTTGCATGATATTCACAGTTATCACCGGTAGTCTATGAACTTGTATGTTTTTAAATCAATTAAAAAACGAGCGTCTGGGACAATTTGCCTTTGGAATTGGAATATCAGATTTCTCTGTCGAAATGTGTGCAGCTAGCACAGGAACAATTTATTAGTTATATATTATTTACAATTACCTCCTTTCATATAAAGTAACTCCTCAAGGTTTTACCCATTTCATCTGGGAAGTTTTTCAAGTTACCTCTTTAAAATAATTTTGTATGATTTTGGTGTGAGGTCTAACGTATGAAAATAAAGGTTAACCATATAAAATTTTCAATTAATGATTTAATTTAAGCTCCTTTACAACTTTCCAGAATGGATCTTTTAAATTCTTCATTTCTCGGCACTATTTTGTGAATGCTGATTTAAATTAAAACAAAAATCTCTTAAAAATCTATAAATCATTAGCTGAGCATGGTAGTACACACCTTGTAGTCCCAGCTACTCAGGAGGCTGAGGCAGGAGGATCACTTGAGCCCAGGAGTTGGAGGTTGCAGTGAGCTATGATGTGCCACTGCACTCTAGCCTGGGCAACAGAGCAAGATACTGTCAAAAAAAAAAAAAGTGTGAATTAAAGTGCATTTTGGCTTCCTGATGGTATTGATAGATTAAAACCAAACCACACCAAAACAGTATCAAGAAAATTCAGCTGAAACCACTGATTTAATGTGAGAAATATCCATTAATTTAAAAACCCATATCTTTAAGATTTTTTGCAACTCTTTCATTATTTGTATAGAACCAGGTAGGTTTGACATAGAAAGGTCATTTCTCAGACTGTTGAAATCATGGATAATGTTGGTTTGTTAAAAAAAAAAAAATTCCCAAAGGCATGTATACCTATTGAGGAAATTCAGATAATACACAAGAGTAAAGTTAGCTGTCTTTCTCCTTCTCCCCCTCTCCTCTTACCCCCATAAAATCACATATACATTCATGTCTTAGGGGAAATATATTCTTAACAGTATTATGTATGGTTTGTTTTTAAAACAAATGAGATTGAATAATGTTGCATAACTTTTTTTTTTCTACTCAATCATATATTGGGATCTCTCTTCCTGTGTTAGTATATATAGATCTCAAGTGGACGTTAGATCTGATAATAAATGCCATTTAAGTCTACTTTCACTAAGAAAAGTAATATTAGTAATGATAATAATATGTAGTAATAAGTAATCATAGGTAATAGTAATAGCTAACAGTTTTTGAATACTTCCTTTGTCCCAAGCACTTGCCTAAGCACTTTGCACACGTCGATCATTCATTCCTCCCAGCGACCCTGTGAGGCACATTGTGACCTGCTGGTCCCCTCATTTTTGTAGATGAAGTGGCTGATGAAACATAAAGGCTCCCTTGCTTATAGTCATCTATCGAGATAGTAGAAGAGTTGAGATTTGAAACCAGGCAGTCTGCATCTGAAGCCACCCATACTCATCATTACTCCACTAGACTGTGTCTCAGAGGCTAAATTATTTGCTGGTTCAGCAGTTATGTTACCTATTATATGTCTGTCTGAATGCTCTATCTGAGCCTCTTTTGAAACTTCCTGAAGGTTTATGTTTTATAGGTTTCCGCACAGTCAGCTATGCCTTGATTATGGAGCTCAATAAATAAGGAACTTAAGTTTGAAAAGAAATTCACAAATGAAAGGCCTTTTTTGGTGTTTTTGTTTTTTTAATTCATATGACTATGTTTTGAAATAAAACTGTCAAAATGCTGTCAAATAATGGGTAAAATTAATATTTCTGTAGATTTGCTGTAATATGTTAGAAATTGTGCATTTCTTTATGAATACATCTGTCAACTGTACAATTCAGTTTTTATGAATTAAAGAAAAGAAGCTCAAACTATTATCCAAGTGAGCTTTTGTAACTTGTTATTTTTATAGACCTATGTAGGTTTGTCTTAGATTTTCCTCCAACTACTGAAAATACAGATAATGCTAGTCTAACAAAAAGTTGAAGGTAACATCAGAATTTTGATTACTGATTATTCCTAATTCCTTCTTCCTGCCTTTATGTCCCTACTTTCCCACTTGCAATTAGTTGGCTCTGATGTTTATGCTTTAAAAATATATTACAAATCCATTACCTCTAGCCATTTCTATCCCTGCTGTAGTATAAACCAGCGGTTCTCAGTGGCAGGAGATTTTGCTCCCTTGCCCCATGGGACTTTTGGCCATGTCTAGAGACCTTTTAGGTTGTCACAACATGGGGAGTATTGTTAGTATCTATCAAGTAGAGGCCAGGGATGCTGCTAAATATCCCACAATGCACAGGACGGCCCTGCAACAGCGAATCATTAGGTTCAAAATGTCAGAAGTGCTGAGGTTGAGAAACTCTAGTCTAAGCCATTATCATTTCTCACTTGCACTGTTACAAAGTCACCTGCACAGGGCTACTCTTGTCCTCTAGACTCTATTTTTCACAAAGCAGTGTGAGGTTAATGTGCTTTAAAAACTGTACTTTGAGTCATGTTGGTTTCTTTGCTTAAAACCCTCTAATGGCTTTTCATCAGATTTCACATAAAGTCCAAGCCCTTTCCCTTGCCCTTCTAGTCCCCTGCTACTGTTGTGCATTGAGACACTCAAACACCCATACCACCTCTCTTAGCCCCTCTCTTTGAGCGCTTCAGCCACATTGGCTGCCAAACCTGCCTGTGCCTGTAGCTCTTGCACACAGTAAATACTTGCAGCCCCTATTTTGCATGGCTGGCTCCCTCTTATTATCCACAGTTGTTCTCAAATAACCCCACAGAGAGGCTTTCCCTGGTCATTTTGTCTAAAATAACTCTTCTTTCTTTCCTATCCTCTCACCCTAGTGGTCCTTTTCCGGCTTTATGTTTCTTTGCACTACTTTATCTGTTTCTTGTCTGTGTCTTGCACTGGAATATAAAGGTCTATGGGGGCAAAACTTATTGTCATCATATGGGAGGTCCCCAAAATACTGTATTACTAAATTATAACATTTTACTGTTGTGGGTAAATAGATTGAACAGACTAGAATTTGTCCAAAAGGTAAAAGAGGCAGGAGAGTCATCTTATGACAACAACAACTGGCATTTAATGATCATCCATTGAGTACTAGGCACCAGACTGGTACATTTGCATACATTAGCTCTGAACCCTCTGATGAGGTCTGCCTTAGCCTGTATTGTGGACTATAAAATGATGACCCTCATGTCCCCCCCCCCCAGGATCCAAGATTGAGTGATGCCCCCACCCCCATCAAACTGGGGAGCAAATGGGTGTGATAGCCTTGCTATCTATGGGTTTATTTTACAATCAGAAATCAGGTTGCAGAAGTTGAGTACCTTACCCTAGACTGTTACTGACAAAAGGTAGCATCAGGATTCAAATCCAGTTCTCTTTTCCTCCAAGCCTCTTTCCCAATACTGTGCTGCCTCTTCAAGTTCTCATTGTTCTTAGGAAGCAACTGTGATTCATGTCTTCCCTTCTAGTAGGCTTAACTGGCTTTCATTTTTTGATATGGGGATTGCATTTGTAACTCCAGGGGCAGTATCTTTTTGGTTTCAGGTGGCTTACACATAAATGATCTACTTCTCCATCCTGTCCCGAGACAGTTGCTTAGTTTGCTTGATTTTTTAATGAGCATTGTCTAAAAATGAAAACCTGACAGTATGTGAATATAGTATAGGCTTTGGGATTATTTTTATTGTTAGCTAAAAACATACTCAAAATTTGTAACTACATGTGAAACATATATTATGCATTTTATATTTTCTATAAGACTGAACCAGAACATATTTCATGTAAGTCTTTGAGCCTTGCCTGTTGGGACAGAAGTCAGGAAATCTCTTGTGTCCCTATGGTCATATACCTCTGATTAGTTTCCATGAACCCAGGTGCTTTAAGTTCAAGAGAAGTCTGGAATAACTTGGATTTGCGTCTTGAAACTTTGCATTCTTTACCTGGCTTGGTGAGAGTTTTATGTTGCTGTTGTTGTTACTGAAACCTGACAGATCATCTCTTTCCTTATCTGCTCCCCTCAGCCTCCTTGGCTCCTGGGAATCAGGTCCCTCTCAAGGCACCAGGGAATGCAAAAGCGTACAGTGTTCTGAGATTCTTCCTGTTCTTATATATCGTGAATTGAAAGTTATCTCTTACCTCATATTCTCTTGTGTCTGTCCTCCTACTCACTACCTTTAAATGTTTTTAGGGATTTTTTTTTTTTGGTGGATTTTTTTGTTTCTTTTTTGTTTTTCATTTTCCAGCTGTTATGGGAATGACACATGCTCAGCAAACTCAGCTTTAGACAGCTTTTTGCAGACAAGAACAACAAATTCACCAGTCAGGGAACAAAGTGAGAGAAAAATGAAGAACAATATTAGAAAAGAACCCTTTGGGAAGCTGCACAAAAAATGTTATATTAAAATCGATACCAGGGCTTGACCTTTTGTGGTACTGTATATTTTAAAGCCGCCTATTGATTCTCTTTTAATAACATGTTTATTCTAGTTTACTGACATAAGCCTAGGGAGAATACACAGAGAAAAGATCAAATTCTTTATTAGGTGGTCATTTAAATTTGTCTCAGGCATTTTTTATGGTTAGTGTTATCTATATGTATTTAACATATTCTTATGCATTATAAGACTTTGAGATGTTACGACGGTGATAAAGAGAATTTTTTCCCTTTAATTTTGTTGAAAATACTCTTGGCCTTGCTATGACTTGTAAGAGTATCTCTTCCCCTCACCACCAAATTAGATATTAGATTTCTTTCTTTTTTTTTCTTTTCTGCATGTGTATAAAAGATAGAAAAGAATCATTTTGATTGATTTTTTTTTTCCAGTTCTAAAAACCATCAATGATTTAATCTGCCGAGTTTGGGGACATTTGGTGATGGTTGTGTGCATAAAGACAGCTGTCTTTTATCGTATAGCTAATGGCAAACTGTCAAAGAACAGGAAATCTCCTTACCTGACCCCTTTGATCACTCAGCCTTGTTATTTCAAAGACAGAAATATTTATTGCTTTTCACTGTGTGGGGCCATTCTCGTTTCACTGAGGAAAGCAATCACCATAAGGATGTTGTCTAGTCATGAATTGTTTGCACTGTGTGCTCATCTCCTCCAGTTTTTTCCATTAGGAAAAATACAAAGTTAATTTTCTTATTTCATTCACGTGATTTCCCCCTACATACAGATATTAAGAGGTATCCAGAACAACAGGAAGGACTTTGAGAGATATACCTGGAAAGGTTATCTTGTAAATGGCAAATTAAATGAGATTCAACCTGTAGAACGTCAAGTTAATAGGTTTGGGGAGAAATAAGATGCTTGGATCTAATCCATGGTTTTAATGTAATAGTGCTGTTGTTTATGGGACATCTGATATCACATGTTGAGAAGCCAGACAGTAATTCCAGGAAGGCTGTAATGAATTAAAGGACATTTTGAAAGGGCAAGTAAATTAATCAAGAAGCTAAAGAATCAGAAGGTTGGGCTACATGTATTGTAGCATGAGGGGCAGGCAGGGAGTCTCAGCAGAGTTGTAGCAGGGCTTCTGTAGGAGGTCCAGAGAATAGCTAGTTTCTCTCTACGCTTGAGTCTTTAAATGCTAGGGGGATGCAGAGTCAGGAGCACCAGTGGTGATATTGCTACCTTTCCGTTCACTGCTGGTGGTGGGCAAGGCATTTGGTAAGGAATTGGTTCCTGGCCACCAACCCTGCTTGCTGGGGTCACAAAAGGTAAGTGTCAGAAAAGCTAGTCATATAAGTAAAGGTAAAATTCAACTAAAACCAAGATTTCAAACTGTACAGCTTAGAGGTCAGGTTAACTATCCCATAGTAGGAACTGAGTTATAATATATGTCTGAAAAGAGACTGAGAACAACAGGACAATAACTAAAGACACTGGAACAATTAAGTGGGTCTCTCTAGGGTCTGCCTCCTCTCGCTTCTCTTACCTTGCTTCATAGTCAATTTTTTATTGTAGCCAGTTCTGCCTCCCTGGGTTTTATCATCACCACACCTGGTATCTTCCTGGTACCTAAGAATATCGGTAAATTAAAGTGAAAATCACAAGACACATGATAGTAATAAGGAATTTTTTTTTCTAATCCCCCAAATATTGCACAGTATATAGAAAATAAAAATACAGCTAAACAAAATGAAGAAAATGAAAACCACCCATAATCTAACTATTCACACAAAACCACTGTAGATATTTTGGTGTACAGGCATATACACACAGGGGAAAAAAACAACAGCAGTGGTGTCATATTGCCCTTATTGCTTTTATGAGCTGCTTTATTTTTGCTCTTAAGATGTATCATGAACGTGTTTGGTTAGTACATATATAACTTCATGGTAGTTTACTATTAGGCTTCCAAATAAATGGCTCGAATGTTTCACTATTATGAACACTTTGCATTGAATATCCTTGTTATTAAATTTACACATATCCAGTATTATTTCCTTAGGGTAAATTCCTAGAAGTGGAATTACTAGGTCAAAGGTTATACAAAATATTATTATTGCCAAATTGCCCTCAAGAAATTGTGCTACTTAACTGCCTACCAGTATGAGTCCCTATTTTTTTCCCTCACTGCTGCAAATTTTGAGAACATAACTATAAAAGCAGTGTTGTGTTGTTCCATGTTATCATATCTATCTGTTTGGCTAGTATTTTCATTAATTTAAATGGGTGGTTCCTAGTGGGATGGAATAGTCTTTTTGTTGTTTCAGCACTGTGAGAATTTAGGTACTTAGTAAATACTTTACATATCATTTTGCTTTGTTGTTAAGTCAATATAATTTAAAAATATGTAACTTGAATAATGTTCTCTTATTAGCTGTCTATAGACATAAAATCCCGTCACTGAGACCTGTACCTAGCTGGCGAGGTACCAAAGGTATACAGTAGGTGAGATACAATATTTAGCTGGTAAGACTTCTGTTGCTCTGGAGTGAGCTCAATATTTATAAAATCACCACAGTAGATCTGTCCTAAATGTGATTTAGTTAACTGACCAACACCGTGTGTATCTGTGAATGTATGATTGCGTCGTAAGATCAAGTGTCAGAGAAGAAATAAACCAGCTTTGAGATAGTTCCAGTTTTATAAATAAAACAATGCCTTGTACATCGTAGGTACTAAATAAATATTTGCTGAATATTGAATTTGACCATTCTGTCATCTTTTGAAGAATAACATGATTGTTTGCCTTTTGTTTGCTATACATAAAAAAAGGAAAATCAAATACTTTTGAAGACTGAAATGAAAAATCTATGGGAAGTCAAATCAGTGACTGAATTCTAGGCTTAAAAAATTGTATAACTTACACTTCTGTCTGTTTTTTGTTTCTTTATTCTGACCTGATATACTGACCTGATTTCTAAATTCCTTTTTAAATTAGCACAGTTCTCTATTACATGTGTTAATCTTATTATTCTGAAAATATAAATAAATATTTTTGCTGGATCTTTTCTTGACTCCAGACTAATAGCAGATGTGCAGGTCTATGTGGTTCGTTGTTCAAGTTCATCCTGGAGTGAGCATGAGCTTAGAGAGATACATACTCTTCTCCCTTCACCCACATAATGCTGATTCAATGTAATGAACACAGAAATAGCAGTTTAGGGATGGAAGAGATTTTAGTGCTTTTATTTCAAATAAGTGATTAACAATAACCTGGCATTGGGAGTCAGAAGACCCCATGAATGATTCACAGTTTCTGTAAGCTCAGTTTTCTGATATTTAAAGACATAACCAGTTATAAATACTATATTATCCTATTTCCATTCTGTTTTTATTATAGAGATAAACTAATACATTGAAATTTCATTGAACCTATGAACTTTTATAATGCTCTTTTTAATAATAATAATAAACATAAGAATGATTACTATTACCATGGCTACTTCTACTCTGTTAATCACTTGAATAAATTCCTTAGTTATTACAAATATGACAGTGAGGGTGTGATACAAATATTAAGTCAGCAATACCCAAAACGTACTTTTTTCAGTTTGCTGAATCAAGATCACGGAACCCAAATAAAGTTACCTGCATTTGAAAAATTTTCTCATTGTGGAGTATTATGCTATTCGAAAAGTTTCGTTTGCTACCTTTCCTTTCCTGTCCCAGTTCCTGCTTCACATTGCTTTTCTACTCTTATTCTTTCATCTAACACTTAATTGCTCCAGTATCTTTAGTTATTGTCCTGTTGTTTTCAGGCTCTTTTTGGACATATAGCATAACTCAGTTTTTGCCATGGGATTAGTTAACCTGACCTTTAGGTTGGAGAGTGTTAAATCTTGGTTTTATTTGAGTTTTAACCTTTACTTATAGGCTAGCTTTGCTGACACTTGCACTCACGGCCCACCTTTGCAATCAGTCCTACCTTTCATGAACTCTGAAGCTACGCTAGTGTTCTCCATGGATAGGCTGACTTACAAGATATATAGAAAAAGTGGTAAGTCTGGTTTTGTTTTGATAGTTTTTCCCTGGCAGCACATTGATTCTTATATTAAATCTTTAAGGTATCTTTCAGGTCCAAAATTCTAAGTGTTGACTTTCTAATGGAAACTGTTTTCATTAGGACTCCTTAACATGCCTGGTTTTGGAAATGCTTAATGTTTTATAATTTATAAAGGTGATGTCATATGTCCCTATTCAATCTATTTTTACTCTACTCAATCTATTTTTATCTCAGCAGGTATGTTTGTAGTAGTAAAACAGGTGGGCTGGGGAGTCTGCAGTCAAAGGTGGCATATCACTTTGGGCAAGAGCTTGAGTTAAAACACTCAGCAAGTGTTAAACAGAAGACTGTGGATTTGAATGTGATAACTAAATTTCAATGCATTGTCATGGTAAGTAAAAAAAAAAAAAACAAAATTGGTCTTTATAGCCAAATGGTGTTTTTCCACTGTCATACTTGAAGGACAGTGACAAAATTATCATTTCCTGACTTACCACATTTTGAATCATGTGAGATGTTTAGTTTTATATGTCTCACACAGATAAAAATACAGGCTCAATTGTGGCATTTGTTATTCTTAACTTTGCTTTTAAAAACTAATGGTCTATCTTGTCGTCTCATGGGACTGATCTAAACCCTGAGAGTTTAATTTACCATTTGAAGCCCATTTTTAAAGCAAACAGGTCTTTAGCTATTTTAAGAGCATGTTTGCCAACTCTGTACACCTTTAGCCCTATACATGAGTCTTGAGGGAGTTTTTACCAATTGGCACCAGTGTGAGTTTCACATTCTACTAGCAATCTTCTGCAAATAGTGTTGCATATTGCCTTGGAAACATTTATCTTACCTGAGATGCTGCCTTCTAAGTTTCATCTTGATTAGTTTTATATACACACACACACACACACAGATTCTTAATGCTTTTAGGATTTATTTTTTCATGAACTATCCAAATTGACCTCATTGGTTGCTTACATCTTTTTCTACCCCATTTCCTTCCTCACAGACATATGCAACTCCTAGAAATTTAAATACATATTTTATTTTTCATTAACTTGGGTATTTCATTTCACTCTGGAAACCATAATGAAACTGTATAACAATGTCACTCATTTTCACTTTTATTCTTGCTCAATCACTATTTAAAGAAGAGAAGTTAATATCATTGCAACATTTACTGCTGATATGAGTATAATATATATGAAGGTTTCAGGAAATGGTCATTATTGTGTAACATCAAATATAAGAACAATTTTAGTAAGGGTTCTATAGATATTTGAAAAGAAAAAGAATTTGTAAATGTGTCCCTATCTAAATAGTACTCCCATTCTGAGTTAATTCTATTAAGGCAAGCTAAAAATGAATTAGAAATTGAAGCGTTGTTGTAGCCTCTAATCATCTTTTTATGAGTGGTCTTTTATTCCTTTTTTTTGGTAGTGCATACTTTCATCCAGGTTATCTCTATATAAAGAATGCTCTTTGTGAACTGTTACATTTACAAATAAAATTATTTTAGTATTAGGAAAGCCTAGTTGTCATGGATTTTTACCAGTAGGAAACCCATCTAAATGATCAAATGTCAAATCCACCTAAATTATGGGGGAAAACAATAGGGGCCAAAAGTTAATGTCTTTTGGAGTTGGAGGGATCTGATTTGAATGCCTGCTTTGCCTCAAGTAATCTGTGATCGTATGTAGATGACTTGACATATCCTTCTATACCTTCTATACCTTCTCAGTTAGGAAATTGAGTTAATAAGAATACCTGCCTTATAAACTTGTTTTCAAATGGAGGTTAAATAAGATAGCATGTAAAGTGCCTGGCACACATTAAACTTTCAGTACGAAATGTTTATAACAGAGAACTCTTTTCTCTATTTGAACTGAAAAGTAGCAGAGCATGATGGTTAAGAGTGTGGTGTCAGGAGCCAGACTGGGTTTGAATTCCAGCTTTATGGGTTACTAGTTCTGAGACCACCTAGTAAATTACTTACTTTCTGGAGAGGTCAGACACCTCATCTGTAAGATGGGGACAGTAATGACACTTAACCTTGGGCTTATCTTCAGGGTTGTTTTGAGGATCAAATGGTCTATTCCAGGTAAAGTTCTTAAGAGACACAGCACAGTGACTCACACAGAATCATAGTAAATACTCAGTAAAAGTGATTATCTGTCCATCCATCCATCCATTTATTTCCGAGAATCAATTGTTTCCCGGTTGTATAGTGTGAAAAACCTTTCTACTCTCTTCTACGTGTACCCTTTCTCATTTCCTCTTGCCTTTATAATTTCTATGGAGTGTAGAAAATCTCTGTATTGATGAAATGCAGAAAAAACAAGCTAAATGAAGCTAGCTGAATTTTTTCTCTTTTGCGGGAGCCATTGATTATCTTTTTCCAAGGCTGTGCTGTGTCTAGTTGCAAAAGTGCTAAGTGGGATATATAAGATATGACATTTTTTTTCCTGTCAGATTTACAAGTAATTTAAAAAAAATGTCAACTTAGCTTTTAGTTGGAAAAATATTCCTGTAAATTAATATAAGTTTTGAAATTGATATGGGTGTTAAATAGTTGATTGTTGCGTATTGGTGCCTTTACCTTTTTTGCTTGCTTAGAACATCATTTTGAAGGGCTTAGAGACCTTCTGTAAAGTCCAAGAATTTCTGCTGCTGGAATGTTGCAGTGTTGCATGTGAGAGAAAGGAATAACATTGTGTTTGGCTGTTTAAAAGACATTCTGAAAGGGGATGCAGATGGTTAGCAATAGTGACTCTGCTAACATAATTAAAGCCCTGAAATGAACAAAGTCAGTGGCTTTGCACACAAAGATGTGATTTTAAGAATTCTCATTTATGTGCCAGAAGGTAATAACATGCAAAGATTGAGGGCCTCGAGTAGTAGGCTAAAAACAGGCTTTGCAGAGAGAAATTAAATCAGTTTTGGTGAGTAAGATGCCATCAAAAGCTAAATCTTGATAAAGATTTTAGAAATTGACAGTGAAATGGCTGTGTGCTATGAGATGAGAACTGATGATAGAGAAGTTTCAGTGTGCACCTCCGTATTGCTATGAGATTTAGGAAGAGAAGTACCTAACTTGTGCTTAGGTATGACTTTGAGACACACCGTAGCCCTGTGCTGTCCTATGGCCACAGGTGATTATTAAGCACTTGAACCATGATTGGTTTGAATTAAGATGTGCTCTAACCATAAAATATACGCCCAGATTTCAAAGATTCAAAATGAAAATAAAATAAAAATCTCCTTGATAATTTATTATATTGATTACATGTTAAACTGTTAATATTTTGGATGTGATGTGCTAAATGCATTTGTTAAAATTAATTTAACCTGATTCTTTTTACTTTTCTAATATGGCTTCTAGCTGTAGTTTGCATTGTATTTCTATTAGTCACTGCTGCTCAAACATGTTTTATTTAAACGTATGACAGTTGCATAAAAATGGCAACATCACAGAAGTGAAAAAAGCTAAAGCCAGTACCCCACATCATTGCCCAGTAGTAGCCATCATTAACAAATTTTTATGTATTCTTCTAGTCATTTTTCCAGGTATTCTGTTCATCCCTTAAGTACATTATAAATTAGAGGATAATTTTATAAAAACTACAGTAATTTAATAGAGATTTTTGGATTGGGGCAGTAAAAAGTACCAAATGAATATCTTCTATATGGCTTTTTGTTTTAGTTATTCACACTAGAGAAAAGTCTAATTACTGAATCTGTGCACCTTTAAAGAGATACCACTATTACCTGGTAGGAACACCAGGACCTGTGCTTAGGAAGAATTAATTAATTTTCATTGAATTTGTAGCATCAATTCTTTTAAATGGTTTAACAGAAGAAACTGACTCTTACTGACTATGGTGGTAATTAAGGTCTCATACTGAATGAAGAGTATTACCTATTGGCTAATGTTTCAAGTTTTTACAGTATAAATTTTTAAGCCATTTTTTTCTTTTTGATATAATTGCTGATCTGATAAGAGTGATATAGAATGAATTTAACTAATAGCATTATATAAATGTCAAGATTTAAGGAAAAATCATACTGTTGTTGATGGTAGAATCAGTCTGATATTTTTACATAATGCTTTGTACATTCTTCTAAGCACATGATAAATGTTCAGTAAATACTTTAATCAATGATTAAAGCATTTTATGTCAAATTGAATAATACAGCATTGAGTATCACTGAAAATGTCTTTTCTAAATTAAGATACTTTGTAAAGTATCAAAATATTATGTTAATGAAAGTTTAGACATTAGAAAATATTTTAACTATATATTTGTGCTCATTTTCCTCCTTTATTTTAGAAATGAAATGAGGTAATATGGAAATTGCCATTGCTTATTTTTATTATAACAACCACAGTGAAAATTTAAGTAAAGAGTGTTGTACAGTGCCTTTAAAAGGAACATTGTAGGTGCTCAATAAATGTTATATCGATTTTTCTTTGTTCACATTGGTATAATGTTTTTTGTTTGACCTAGAGCTTAACAGTATCAGTTAATTTGATTCCATGGCAATCATTTGATGTAGGATATTATTACCACCTTCATATGAGAAAACCAATGGTTGGGAGAAGTTATGTTGATTGATTCAATATGTGGCAGAGAAGAGTCTTAAATCCAGATGTTCTAATTGTAGGTTATTTTTTAGTGATTATTGACATGGCCATTGTGAACTAGAAATGCAGATAAATATTGGAAATGAAACTTTATTTTCATCTTCTGAATAGTGTTTTATTTTTAAATCACAGTAATATTAACATTCTAGTTAGGAGTACTTTAAAGGCCTTTCTTCCACAGCTCTGTAGTTTCCGTATTACTTAACTGATTTGTGAATAAACCCTGCACTCGTTGCTGTTCATATTTTAAAACAGGATTGTTTGCAAATGAATCAAGTCCAATAATGTATGCAGATTACCTGTTTATAGATTAGATTGACACTTTGAACCAACTTTGCTGTGTGATACTTTAGATTAGGTACTTTCCTTTATAGAAGCTATGGAGACAAGTCATATTTGATATGAACTTGCTACTTTATTACAGTTTCACACATTTTTAAAAAGAATAATAATCAAATTGACATGTTGATGCAACTGGCAGATTTGACGCTTAAAGGTATTTGAAGCTAGACTACCCAATATTGTTTTTGTACTAACCCTGTTTTTTCCCCCCACCTCTTGGCATAGACATGTGAGCTTCTAGTAATTTAAAAATTCTGATGAATGACATTTGATAAGTGGTGTGATCCTGTGAATACTGATAAGCACTAGAAATTCAGTTGGTAAAGCATCAATTTCACACCTGAGACCCCAGCTCCAAGTTTAGGTTAAAGGTTTGCCTGGCGTCCATAGTCTTTTTTCTCAGGTCCCCTGATAAGTGCAGTCATTCCAAACCACATTTTTCTTCTGCATCAAATCCAGGCAGCACTCTGAATCATTAAATATTAAACCTTATATTCAAGAACATTATTCACTCATTAATATTGCATGGCAGCCTAAACTGCATTGTTCAAAACATTTTAGGATGTTATGCAAGTCTGTCAAAGTACACTAACAAACTTAGTCGTGTTGAACTAAGCAAAAAATGACAAACTGTTTGCACCACAGACGTGTTGCCATTGAATTTTTGTACAATGTAAGCATTTTGTGTTGGGGTATTTGGAAATCACTGTAAAGATAAAATAGATTGCAGTGGAAGCCAGATGGAATGAATATTCATCTTCTATGTAATATCTGCTATACATCTTAATGAAATTTATACTTCTCCCTGAAATTTTTCTTCCTTGACAGTATTTATTTATTTTTAAAATTATTTTAACTGGGAGTTTAATATGAGTTGGTACGATTCTAGCTGCTTATAAAACAGCAGTATGTGACTTGGGGACCATTTTTCAGATCTCTGTGACAGCTATCATCTCCACAGAATCGAAGCTAGATAGGCCTCCTGTGAACCGTGGAGTAACTGGGAAACTTTTGATATTTGGCGGAGTGTAAGAGAGTGATTGAGTTGAGACCTTGGTCTCTGTGACAAAATTTGTTCTGGATTGCTGTGAACGCATCTGGTTTCTTGCTGCTTTTTCACAACCCTGTTAGTTACAGTGAGAACCCATAAAATTCTCCCTGTGAAGGAAAATGATAGAAGCATTTTTGTGTCTAAAATTGTTCTTTTCTTTAGAAAAAGAAAAACTATTTTTCTGGTGCAATAAGGAAAATTCATACAGCAAAAGTGTGAAAATTTACAACTGACGAGGAGCTACAATGTTTTTTGCACAGTGGCAATAATGGAGCTTATGTGCTTTGTCTGAATTGTGATTCTATCGATTAAGGCAATTATTGACACTTAATGGGGTAGGTTTAGTGAGGGAGGTCAGTGAGAGAGTGTAGGTTGATTGTAAAATATCCTTGATTACCTAGATGTTTTTGAGTGGAGGACAGATTAATTCTTCTGTGATATGTGGATCAAAAACTATGTAGGCAGCCAGTGGGCTCATCTTGAACACCTACAGCTGTTATTTCAAAAATGATAGAAATGGATATTGTGAAGTAAATAACGAAGGTGGCACACTGAATTCCTGCTGGCTGAGAGTTAAATTATTCATTTTGTTAGTTTAGCTAACATGGTTCGTGCTGCGTGGGATTTGAGTACTATGTCAATGACTAATATTGCATAATTAAAAAGCCCCGGTTCCTTAGGCCTGTAATGTAGTTGGAATTTAGAAATGGTTGTTAACATCGTGGAAATATAGTTTTATTTGTATAAGTAGATGCTGTTTACCTAGTCGTTTTGAAGTTTTTATGTTATTAAACATTTGCGTAGCACGTAGACAGTATGCCCAAGATATTTCTAACTGTAGTTAATCTTCCAGTTCCTTCCCCTTGCTTTGCGCACCACTCCACAGTGTTGTTCTTGTTGAAGGGCTGCTCTGTAGTAAATGGTCCATTTTGAAATCCTGGTGAACATGATCCCTCTGCATCACCACATTGCTCATTCTGTTTCCTTCTTGCTTACACATTAGGTTGCTGATGAGTGAAGGCGTTTGGAAGGATCAACACTTCTGTGACTACCCAATTTTGGGCCCTGCATAGGCATTTGTATCTTTACAAAACAACTTCAGCATTAGTTTTTACTTTCTCAACTTTTTAGTAATTCTCAAGGGAAAAAAAGACCAAATATAATTTTTTAAATTTTTGTACAATATATAATGTCATATTTACATACTTTTTTTTTTTTTAAGACAGGATATTGCTTTGTTGCTCTAACTAGAGTATAGTGGCATTGTCAAAGGTCACTGCAGCCTCTAATTTCTGGGCTCAAGTGATCCTTCTGTCTCAGCCTCCTGTGTAGCTAGGACTACAAGCACTACCACACCTGGCTAATTTTTCTATTTTTTTGTAGAGATTGGGTCTCACTGCGTTGTTCAGGGTGGTTTCTAACTCCTGGCCTTAAGTGATCATCTTGCCTCAGCCTCCCAAAGTGCTGGGATTACAGGTGTGAGCCACCACACCTGGCAGCATAGTATTTTTTAGTCATAATCAATTTGACTGTAATCTTTTGTTTTACGCTTTTTCACTTAAGGTATTTTACATGCAGATCTGTACCTTTGGAATAGCTTTTTAGCAGTCTTGTTCAACCTTAGGAGTCTGTGAGTATGGGAAAAAAAGAGTGGAAACACATCCTGGGTCGTCCAGTAGCCACTTGTTGCCATGTGATATCAGTACCTGTTTTTGCTTTTGCACTTGTGTTAGGGCGGAGTGAATGGCAGACGCATGACAGCGCCCTGCACAAAAGGATCACAGAAGGATGGGCTTTGTTAGGGGAGCAAGGAAACGCTAGACATGTATACCTATGTTTGAATCAGAACAATAAGCATTATACTTGAAGGGTCCTCAGCTAAGCATTTTAATTCACACAATCAAGATCACATAGCATAGTGACTAGCACTTGATTTTTGGAGTCATAAATCTATAATAGAATATGAATTCTACCACGTATTTTCCTATGTGATTTTGAGCAATCTGTTTAACCTCTCTCAGCTTCAGTTTCTTTACCTCTTAAAGGGGAATAGCAACTACCCTGTGGGATTTTGTGAAGAGTAAATTAAATAATGCATATAAAACACCTGTTATACCTGGCACAAGGAGGTAATTCATAAATAGTAGCCATTACAATATTATTAATAGAGTAGACTGTTATGCATGTTTTTTTCATTTAAGTGGCATAAGTTATATGTTAAAATCATCAATAGTAAAAATAACAAAATGAGTCGAATAGAAAGTGAAAGGACCACATGAGTCTGGTGCCTTTTGTTATGATAACTGAAACTGTGTGTTGTAGTAGACTCCTCAAGAGCAAGGCCTGGAGTTTATACTCTGTGTCCTGCTTGCTTATTCTTTGGTTTCACACTATTGTCTACACTAAGGTTTCCCAAAAGTACTTTTAAATGTATTTTGATTTTAGCTGACTTCATTTGTTTGCTCCATTTGTCTTTGATGTGAATTCTGAATGGCAATTCTTATTTCTTGAAGTATGGCTATGATGAACTTTTGAGTCAGAGATAGAAAATATCAAGTGAGGTTACAGCAAAGTGCCTATAGCTAACAATAGTGTATTGTACACTTAAAACATGTTAAGAGGATAGGTCTTATGTTAAGTGTTCTTAGCTAACATGTATATACACACAGATCCCAAAAAACAAAACAACAGCAACAATAACAAACAGGGTGGAAGGAAACTTTGGGAGGTGATAGATGTGTTAATGGCCTTACGGTGGTGATGGTTTCATGGCTGTTTACTTATTGCCAGAATCATAAAGATGTGTACATTAAATATGTACAGCTTTTCTATTTCTATCATACCTCAATATAATGGTTAGAAAAAGAAAATATCAAGTAAGGGAATGAATAGAAGTTATCCTAAAATGACAGTAAATAAAATTATACAGAATTTCTCATTTTTTTGCCCTTTCTATACACATTTCTGTCATCTCATTTTTTGTTTAAGGTGAAAAGTTAAATAGAATCCAGTATACTATTTAGTGTGACTTTCAAATCAATGTATGTGTATTACAACTTGTTTTTTGTTAGCATGATTTCATAGGGAATATTAGAAATAAAACATCTGCCAAGGAATGAATTTTTAGCAGATGAGCAATGTCAGAGAGGCATGAAAATTGATTGCTGTTATCTAAGGAGAACGCATTGTGGAGCAGGCTTGGTGGGCGCTGATGTTGTCTGTTGTACTTTCTATGCATACCAAGGTGACTTTTAACAGAAAGATGAGCTTGGTTTAAGGGATAAGGCCTCTTCAACCTTTGATATTGTTTTTGAGGTTGCAAAGGAGTTGAGGTGAAAAATATAGAGCCATCTTTATTCAGAAGTAAGACTGATGGAAATTCTTTTCTAAGGCCTGTGTTTAACTAGCTAATAATAACAATTGTTATGATTGTGCTCAATGATGTAAAATTTGATTCTTAAGAGGCTATTTTCCTTTTGTTGGAGTGGGTTTCAAATAGTTTTTGAGAACAAAATTGGTTTTGCAGCAAATTATTTCTTTGGAGAGGGGTTGTCCTCCTGTTTTCTCATACAACTTCATTAGGCTTTTAGCTTTCGAAAGAGGATGCCACTCTTCCCTCAGATTGGCTGACCTTTATGATGATTGGCTGTGTCTTTCACTAGCATTATAGAATAGGTGCTTGCTATGGAGTTTAATCTTGAACTTACTACCACATAATATTTAATCAAAGCAGTGCTCTGAAATATAGGCAATCTATCTCTTGATTATCTATGACCCGTCCTTCAATTATGTTTGACTATTATTAGTGAGCTATAAAACTGGACCATGTTGTTTTGTCCCTATGTCAAATTGTTATTATTTGATTGTGTTTTTGTGTTAGTAATTTTCATCCTATGTATCTAGAAGGACCTCATAGTATTTGTGGTATAAGCTATGTTAAACCTCAAGGTTTCTTTTTAGCAAAATGCAGCTTATAATGAAAAGATGATATAGCAAAATTATTTCTAAAAGAACTAAATATATAGTGTCCCAGATTGCCCTGTCTAGCACTTTTTATTTATTAACTGTGCCCTAAAATTCTTTAAATAATCTTTTAATGTTAAAAAGTAAAGATGTAACAGACATTTAAAAAGTGGATAGGATTCTAGGGAGTGGGGGCTTGAAGCATCTCTACTGTCTTTTCCTTTCAGTTTCAGTCTGGTCACCAGCTGCTTTTTCTTAGAAACAAATCTGATCATGATGGATGTGTGCCATTGGGCTAGTTTTGGTATAGTGCAAGGATCAACAAAATTGGCTCCAGTCTTATCTGCATGTTCTGAGAGAATCTTTTGGTTTCCATGTCCCTGTCAACTGGTTTGAGTGGGTGGGAGTTGTGGAGGTGGGAACAGAGAGACTTTCTCCAGGTTCCCTTTACAGGATGCTCAGCTGGTGGTGGAGACTGCCTTGTCTCCCAGCACTCAGCAAATACCTCTACTTAAGGCAGCCCAGCGGCTGGACCCAAGCCCTGGGGAGTAAGCAGAAGAAAATAAGACAGCATCTGCTGCACACAGCAGCCCGAGAGAGACAGACAGAGGATAAGAACACTCAGGAGAGGCAGTGTCTCATGAGAACTCCTGGAATATTTCAGTGGTGCTTTGATGTTTGTGGCTTTGACAACTATTGCCACTTGATTTTAAGACACCATCAATTTTAAGATGTGTCTTGACTTTATAGAGAGTGAAAAGTGGAGGAAAGTAACCCCATGCATGTTATATTTGATGAAATAGGCTAAATTCTAGAAGGAGATAAAGGGAAGAGTTTGAGGAGAGGTGATAATTAAATGATATAGAACATTTCACTGAGCTGAAGAAAGACTGGAGTCTGCAAATTAAAAGACTCTATTCTAGGAGGCATTGATGAGAAAAGATGCATGCCTAGTCCTAGATTGCTAACATTTCTGAACTCTGAGGATAAAGAAAACCTTATAAGCTTCCAGACAGAAAGAACAACTAATTTATAAAGGACTTGGGATCAACTTGGGTTTAGGCTTTTCTTCTGCCAAACTGGAAGCTAGAAGATGGAATGATGCTTAAGAGATTCCTGAGAAAAAGGACTGAAAGCCCCGGATTCTCTGTTGAGCTCTCATTCAGCTGTCAGGATGAAAAAGAGAGAGCCATGGATATGCAAAGATTTAGTGAATTTATTAATGTTAACGTTAGTAGGTAGAGTCCATTAAGGAGACAAAACACACCGGTTGTTTTTACAGAGCGAATTTAACGTAGGAATTGTGAATGATGCATTTAGGAGCTAAAAAGGCAAAAACCTAAATAAATAAGAAACCTTAACTCTAAGGCGATGCTGTTTAATAGAAAGATAATGTGAACCATCTATATAATTAATTAATTTTCTAGTAGCTATGTCAAAAGTAAAAAGAAATAGGTGAAAATAATTCTATTTGTTTTCTCCAGTATGCCTAAAATATTAATGTAATCAATATAAAATGTACAAATGAGACATGTTACATCCCTATTTTCATGCTAAGTCTTCAAAATCCAAGGTGTATCTTATACTTACGTCCTGTCTCAGATTGGACTAAGTTACATTTCCTGGGCTCTGTAGCCACGTGTGGCTAATGGTGACTGTATTGGATGTTGCAGCTCCAAGGTGTCTCTTAGATAGCATATGCAGAAGCAGTTATGGCCTCCTGGCTAGGGGAACAGTGGGAAGAGTGGAGTTGTTAAAACTTTGCAGCTTGGAGTAGGGACTCTGGAATGCAGCTCTGACCCCTGAGAAGGGGGCACTACCTAGCTGGTGCTCCTGGTGTCTCTGAGCTTTGCAGAGAGACCTGTGGGTATGGGACTGAGACTTTGCCAAGTGTACTGGTAGGTAGGGCTCGTGTCTCCAGAGTGGGGTGCAGTGAGACTGGTTTTGCAAGTGTGAGCAAACTAGGGGTGGGATTCACCTGCTGCAGCAGAAGCAAAGTGCTGCTGCTGTGAGAAGCAGTGAGGCCAGGTGATGTGACAGTAAGCAAACTGGAAAGAGTTCCTTGTTCTTCAGCCTTATAGTTTCCTTCCTGTACCCCCTATTGGGTCCTAACTGGGATCCTGCTGCAATGCAGAAGTGCAGCTTAGAGACTCTTAGCCGCAACATCGGGAAGCAGAGCATAGGAGGGTACAAAGCTGAGAGTCATGGCCAAATATCTAATACTGCAGTCTGTCTTAGAACACTCGAAACAAGAATTCTAACCAAATTAAGTACAGGGGAAGAAGAAGAGAAGAGGAGCCACCCATGAGGACCAGTCTTTAACTTGGTACATGAATGATAGACTGGGGCCATCCGATAAAAGTGGTGATAAGGATTCTCAAAATTGAAGAAAAATCCTTGAGGACAAAAACCTAAGGATTGTATGAATTTGAAAGTACCGTACAGGTAGCTCAGAGTTGGGTTGGAGAGAAAGTCAAAAGTATTCACATGATTTTGTCTTACTGTGTTTGCTGGGGCAGTGGTTGAAAAAATAATAGAAACTGTGTTTCTTTTTTTTTTTTTTTTTTTTTTTTTTGAGACAGAGTCTCGCTTGTTGACCAGGCTAGAGTGAGTGCCGTGGCGTCAGCCTAGCTCACAGCAACCTCAAACTCCTGGGCTCAAGCAATCCTACTGCCTCAGCCTCCCGAGTAGCTGGGACTACAGGCATGCGCCACTATGCCCGGCTAATTTTATATATATATTAGTTGGCCAATTAATTTCTTTCTATTTATAGTAGAGACGGGGTCTTGCTCTTGCTCAGGCTGGTTTCGAACTCCTGACCTCGAGCAATCCGCCCGCCTCAGCCTCCCAAAGTGCTAGGATTACAGGCGTGAGCCACCGCGCCCGGCTTGTGTTTCTAAACAATAGAACAAATGTGAGATTTTGCGGGGGGGTTGTTGGGGGAAGGTATATAGTAACTTGATAAACCCAGGAAAACAAGGATAGGGAAAAAAGAGATAACAAAATAAAATTAATATTAAACGTAATGTAAAATGGAAGAAATAAATAAGGTTAGTTATACTGTTAATAATTGTGAATGGACACGATTACCTGTTTAAAGATCAAGGCTGCCATATTATGTTAAAAAACACATGCAGAGGCCGGGCGCGGTGGCTCACGCCTGTAATCCTAGCTCTCTGGGAGGCCGAGGCGGGTGGATTGCTCGAGGTCGGGAGTTCGAAACCAGCCTGAGCAAGAGCGAGACCCCGTCTCTACTATAAATAGAAAGAAACTAATTGGCCAACTAATATATATAGAAAAAAAAAATTAGCCGGGCATGGTGGCGCATGCCTGTAGTCCCAGCTACTTGGGAGGCTGAGACAGAAGGATCGCTTGAGCCCAGGAGTTTGAGGTTGCTGTGAGCTAGGCTGACGCCACGGCACTCACTCTAGCCTGGGCAACAAAGTGAGACTCTGTCTCAAAAAAAAAAAAAAAAAACCACATGCAGAACAAAGCTATATATTTATGCGAAATAAAGGTTAAAAATGAATGGATTGGCAAAGTTGTACCAAACGAAAAGAAACATGAGAAAATGTGCAATCAAAGGTTATAAGCACTAAACAGAATAGAGAAGCACAATTATGGATGATAACAAACACAGTTTATAAAGACAGCAGTCATTAACCTTTATGCGTCAATCAAATTAGCTCAACATAAGAATCAAAAATGATGAGAAATTCAGAGACTACATGATTTACAAAAATAATATGGGACTTTGTAATTATTCTTTCCTTAAAACTGCTTACTTTGGGCTTGATGGAGTAGTGTGCTGTGCTATAGTGTTAGAGCATCTGGCATTGAAAGAGACAGAGTGAGTTAGGTAGTGTGTGTATGTGTGTGTGTGTGCATGGGGGAGCAGAAGAGCCACCCACAGCCACCTCTGCCAGCTCCACAGCTGAGAGACTGAATGCAGGTGGGGAGAGTGAGAGGTTGCAGTTGGGTTCAAGGTGGAAGGGCCTTTGAAACAGAAAAGAAGAAAATTATTGTTTTCCTCTACTAAGCTTAGAACTGTAATGTTTTCTCTTTCTTTGGCCAAAGGTTTCCCAAGATTTACCAATGGCATAATTTCAAAGTATGTGTCCTAGCAAAATGTATGTTATTTAAAAAAAAAAAAGTATGAAACAATGTAAAAGGCTTGATGTATGTTTTTTATACCTAGGTACACTGAGATTCTCTTATGTTCATATAGCTTAGAGTTCTTGTTATGGGAACCCACCTTGTCTCTCAGGCCACTGAACCAGGAGTATAGTCCTAGTTTTCTAGGATGCATGGAGGAAGTCATTTCACGTTGTTACCTGCCCAGGGCTCAGCTGCCCGTCCTGGACGAGGCTGGTGCTTGCCGGGGGAGCTGAGAGTTTGCCCAGCAGAGCTGATGAAAGGGATTTGCCCAGAGATACCTGATTTGACCTCATGTTCTTTTTGTCCAGCTGATTTCATGGTTCTCCTCCTCCAACATCTTAGTAAGTATACAGCTGCAGCACCCATCTCTTAAAGGATGCTGCAGGGGAGGATGCAGGGGCATGCTTTCTAAACAAGTCTTTAGTAGTAACAGGTCACATATGAGCATTTCCTTCCACAACTTCTCTAACACTGGTTATTTTCAAGCCCTGCTAATATGGCACAATTTAATGGTGGTGTCTTTACCTCCCCACGTCCACTGTTATTCAGCTGTATTTTGAGTATTATGACAATCAATATATACTTTAAGGTAAACAGTTGATTATCTTGGCTTAAAGATGCCTCTAAATATTCAGTTCAAGTCAGACAAAGAAGTGGCCATAGGTAATTCTAGTAGAGGAAGACAAGGGTGCTTTAGGGTGTTGTATAACTTCCTCCTAGGGAGTTTGTGAATTCCTGAGGGAGACTGGGTGCAGAGGCCATGGATATACTGACATTAACTTGTGAACTAAAATCATAATACTTTTCATGTATTTTCATGTATATTTTTATGTCTGGGTTACAATGGTGCCTAAGACAGAGTTCTTACCACCATGCCACTTATTTTAATGGTGTATATATTTGTGTATGTGTGTGTTTTCTATAAGAATGCAGGCTCTGAAGTCAGGTTGAGTTTAGTGTTTTTCAGTGCAATAGGAGAAGATATTTGATAAGAAGGTCCCAGAAAATCCAGGACAGGTGGTACTTGTTCCCAAATAAGAACTAAAATAGGGACTTTGGATACAAAGTCATATACAATGTGTAAATGGGAGGCAGTTGGAAGGGGGAGCTGAAAACCATTTAGGATTATGGCAATGGGTAATCCACAGATATAGCTCAGTTATAGCCTGAGGTTTTTTTCCTCCATCATTTTGAAGTTACACAGGCAAATGTCCAGACTGTGACACTATTTTATTGTGAATTAAAATAAAATTACTTTTTTTATGTTCTTGTGGAAAGGAAGGAAACCTTGATTGTTAAATCCTGAGTACGATTTTAAATGATATTTCCTGAGAAACATAGATGACCAAAATAAATAGCCTCTTGGTTATACTCAAAACCAGGTATTAATGCTGGTTAGATACCATATTCATACAGTCATCCCGTGGTATCCATACTGTCATCCCTCAGTATTCACAGTGTTCTCCCTAAGTATCCATGTGGGATGGTTCCAGGACCCGTGAGGATTTCAAAATCCTCAGGTGCTCAAGTTCCTTATATAAAATGGCATAGTATTTGCATATAACTGGCACATACTCTTCTGTATAATTTAAATCATCTCTGTACTTACAATACAATGCAAATGCTATGTAAATAGTTGTATACTATATTTTTAAAAAATTTATATTATTTTTTTATTGTTGTATTATTTTTTTGTTGTTTTTTTTCCCCCTAAGTATTTTTGACTTGCAGTTGTTTCAGTCCTTGGATGAGGAGCCTACAGATACAGAGGGCTGACTGTATTGTTTTAGTGTATGATTTTATAGATTGCAGATCATTCAGCTTTCTAAGGCAGTGCTGTTTATTGCTAAATTATCACTATATAAATATATAAAGGGTATGTTAGTAAATTATCATTATATAAAGACTACCTGTGTTCCATTATGTTTATTAAAATATGCTCACATTCTGTATTTATTCTTTCAAAACCTTTTATCGAATGACTAACAAGAATCAGGTACTATTTCATGTCTGGGTTACAATGGTGCCTAAGACAGAGTTCTTACCACCATGCCACTTATTTTAATGGTGTATATATTTGTGTATATGTGTGTTTTCTGTAAGAATGCAGGCTCTGAAGTCAGGTTGAGTTTAGTCTTGGCTATATATACCTCTCACTAGTTTTGTTTTGGGTAAATTTGACTTTGAGTAAATTACAGTTGATTCTTGAACGACACGGGGTTTAGGGACATTGACCCTCTGCACAGTCAAAAATCCATGTATAACTTTTGATGCCCCCAAACTTTACTACTAATAGTCTCCTGTTGACCAGAAGCCTTACCAATAACAGTCAATTAACACATATTTTGTATGTTATATGTATTATATAACATGCTCTTATAATAAAGTAAGCTAGAGAAAAAATGTTAGAAAATCATAAGGAAGAGAAAATATATTTACTGTTCATTACATGGAAGTGGATCATCATAAAGGTCTCATCATCCTTGTTGTCTTCACATTGAGTAGGTGGAGGAGGAGGAGGAGGAGGAAGAGGAGGAGTTGTTGTTGGTTGGTCTTGCCCTTTCAGGAGTGGCAGAGGTGGAGGAGGTAGAAGGGGAGGCAGGAGAAGCAGGCACACTCAGTGTCACTTTACAGAAATCATCTTCATTTCTGTCTGACTTTTTTGCTTTTTCATTTTTCTAAAAATGTTTGTACATGGTATCAATCCTTCTTCCACTGTTTGCTTTAGTTTCAGTGCCTATGTCATAGAAGGGTCCATGTTGTAAAAGAAGTCAAAAGCAGTCTTGAATAATTGGAATCCTGCTAGATTGTCTGATGTCAATTTGTTTTCTGGCGCTGCTGCTGCTGCTGTGTCTTCCTCCTCATTATCTGGCATTGGTTTAGAAGCACTCATCTCCACCAAGTCAGCTTCTGTTAATGTCTCTGGTATGGTGTCTTTTAGCTCTTGAATTTCTCCAAGATCCATATCCTGAAACCTTTCATTCCCACCTTTTTAATTTTTTTTTTTTCCACATCCACAATCTTTTTCATGATTTCCTTGATTGGCTCTGGTGTAAATCCTGGGAAGTCATACACAATATCTGGACACAGTTTTCTCCAGCAAGAATTTATTATTTCAGACTTGATGGCTTTCGTGAATTTTTCTATAAATACAATGACATCTTCAGTGGTGTAGTCCTTTCACACTTAATGTTGTTTTCTCTATCGGGGTTCTTGTCCAAGGCATTGATAATCCTTTCCATAGACTCTTGTGTGTTATGAGCTTTCAAAGTCCTTATGACCTCCTGATCTATAGGCTGAATTAGAGATGTTGTGTTTAGGGGCATTGTTGAACTCATGAAATTCCTGGTGGCTAGGGGCATTGTCTAGTATCGAAAAAACTTTAAAAAGCCGCCTTTTGCTGGCAGAGTACTTCCTGATTTTGGGGACAAAGCATTGATGGATCCAGTTCAGAAAAAGGCCTTCTTGTTGTACAACCAAGAGACTAGCATTTGGTGTTTATCCTTTCCCTTCAAGGTTGGGGGTTGGTTAGTAGCTTTAGAAACAAGGGGTTAAACCTGACTGCGTTTGCACAAAACAGTGGAGTTAGCCTATCTCTTCCTGCCTTGAATCCCGGGACTCCCTTCTCTTCCTTACTAATAGGTTTCTCTTGTGACTTTTGTTGTAGAATAGGGCACTTTTGTCTGTGTTAAAAACCTGTTCAGGCAGACATCATTTCTCCTCAATGATTTTCTTAGTGGTGTGTGGGCACTTGTCTGCTGCCTGTTGGTCAGCAGAACCTACTTCTCCAGTTATCCTGGCATTTTCTAAGCCAAACCTCCTTCTAAAATTATCAAACCATCCTTTGCTGGCATGAAGTACTCCAACTTGAAGTCCTCCCCTTCCTTTTGCTTTGAGTTGTCATATTATGACTTCACTTTTTCTCAAATTGTATTAGTCTCTACATATGCCTTTCTTATAGCAATCCTGTACCCACATACAAGCTAAATTTTCAGTATGAAATAAAGAGGTATTTTGCAAAGAGTGCAAGGTTTCCATGCCTGCTGGTGTAGCTGCAGAATGGCTTCACGAGTTTCCCTTTCTTTTTTTTATAGTGATCCTTACTCTGGGTTCACTTATCTTGAAATGGTGGGCAAGTGTAGCTGCAGACATCAATCCATGACACATATCAAGCAATTCAACTATTTCTTGTAATGTTATGACTTTTCTCTGCTTCTTGGAAGCACATCTAGCATCACTAGTAGCACTTTGTATGGGTCCCATGGTGTTTTTCTAGGTTTATGGTATTGCACTAAACACAATGAAAAATATGTGAGAACTTCCGAGATACCACTTTTTATTGAGATGCAGAACTTACTGGAGAGACAAACTGCTCATGGCTCAAGTGGAGATGATTAGCGTCATATGGTGTTTTAAGTGGATACTTGCAACACTTTAGCTTACGACAATAGCAACAGGAGATGGTTGCAAAATTATTGTAGTAGTACAGTATGCATGACAGTTAATTTATGCAATTATGATTTAATACTACATCTTTATGTTTGCATTTCTCTCAACTGTGAATGGTGCCATGTATGCTCTGTATTTGTATAAGTTTTGATAAATTTAATTTTTTACTATAGATTTTATGTATATTATGTAGTAGTAAATGATGAAATAGACGTAATCTACATATGGTTCATGCATTCATGACATAGCTAAATTTTTTTGATATTTCTAGGCTAGCAGTCCCCAACCTTTTTGGTACCAGGGACTGGTTTATTAGAAGATAAGTCTTCCATGGGCTGTAGTGGGGTGGGGTGGGTGGAGCTCAGGTGGTGATGCAAGGATGGGGAACAACTGTAAATACAGATGAAGCTGGCTGGATGCGGTGGCTCACCCATGTAATCCTAGCACTCTGGGAGGCTGATGTGGGAGGATCACTTAAGGTGAGGAGTTCGAAACCAGCCTGAGCAAGAGTGGGGCCCCATCTCTGCTAAAAATAGAAAGAAATTAATTGGCCAACTAAAAATATATATGTTTAAAAATTATCCCATTTAAAAAATTAGGCATGGTGGCGCATGCTTGTAGTCCCAGCTACTTGGGAGGCTGAGACAGAAGAATTGCTTGAGCCCAGGAGTTTGAGGTTGCTGTGAGCTAGGCTGACACCATGGCACTCTAGCCTGAGCAACACGGTGAGACTTTGTCTCAAAAAAAAAAAAAAAAAAAAACAATAAAAAACCACAAAGAAACAAACAAACAAAAAAACAGATGAGACTCTGCTTGCTAGCCTGCCACTGACCTGCTGCCGTGCGGCCTGGTTCCTAACAGCCCATGGACTAGTATTGGTGTGTGGCTGGAGGGTTGAGGGCTGTAGTTTGGAGCCACACGGTTCACCTATGAGGTTTTTCAAATTGTTGCAAATCCCCCAAAAGATTTTCCAGTATAATTATTGAAAAAAATCCCTGTTCCTCACAGTTTGAACTTGTGTTGTTTGAGGGTCAACTGTACTTATAAACCTCAGTCTTACATAGTTCCTTTGTGCCTCAGCTTCTCATCTGAAATATAATCAATAATGTTGTTGTGAGGATTAAATGAGTTACACCTATCAAGTACTTAGATCTGTATCTGGCACAAAGTAAGCATAATAAGTGTTATGTCTTTACCTGTCACAGGTACAGATATTACTTATGAATTTAACATGGCCATGTATGTTCATGTTTATTTTGGAATCTCAATCCAAGTACATTTCCTTCCAGGATTTGAAAATAATTTGAGCTGAGAAGTGTTATGCCTCTATGTACTTTTATTTTTGTAAAGACTTATTAATAGAAAGCTGTATACTTGTTCCATCATTATTTTTAATAGTCTATTAATTAGTTCGTTGAATTACCCAGCTCAGCTTTTCTATTTAAAAATGAATAGTAAACAGTTTTGAGTGCTAGTTCAGCATGTTCTGACAAAGTATGATGCATTAAAGTAAAATTCATCATTAGCATTAAAATGACCTTTGAGGTTGTAATCACTCATTTTTCTCTTCCAGTGTGTGAAACAGTTCTTCTGAGTCAAGTACGTTGCAATATTTTGCAGATATTGTCTGTGTATAGCGGTCATAGTTCAACTTTAGATAAATCATTTAGTCAAATCACTTTATCTCTAACAATTTCAGTTTCCCATTTATTCTCACCCATTATCTGAGGTTCTTATCAAGTTTCTCTCAGTAGTATAATGGCCTTATATATTAAATTATGAAGTAATTTTCTAAGCTAGAATTGTATAGAATTACTTATGTGTCAGCTTACATGAAGATAAATCTGAGTATTTGTGAATAGCCATATGAGCAGTGCCCAGGTTCAGAGAAACGTTTAGGGCCATTGAAAGCCAAAACGCTTTGGGAAATGGGTGGTAACAATTTAGACTCTGGAGAACTCTGACTTGATACAGTGAAACCAAATAAAAGAGCTTACTTTAAAATAACCATGAATAATAAAAGATTTAAAAACTGCCCTTATATGACGACAAAGGTTAGTAATATAATGGAAATTAATTCCTGTAGGGGGGGTTAGTTGAGGGAGTTTAGGAAACATGGCTTTGGAGAGCAGATCAGGGTCTCTCATGCCTCTGTTGTGCTTCTCAGTTTTTCTTATATTAAACATGGAGATAGCAATGCCTCCCTCATGGAGGACAGTGAAGTCTAGTATATAAAAATTGCCGCACTAAAGTTATCTTTACAATTCTCTTCCCTCTTACTTAAAACCTTTGGTTTCTTTGAAATAAAATACGACTGGCTGGTTTTTACTCTGGGACTGAAATATATAGAACTAGGTTTTATACCAGATGTCTATGAGGGTTGAATGTTTATGAGTAGTCTATTTTTTTCCATTTAAAAGGATAGGTAATAATATTCATTATAGGAAATTTGGCTGGTGTTTTAGAAATTCATTTTGCTGGTGTGTCTTAAGTCTCTCATGATTGAGAATATACCAAGCAGAAGAGCCAAGTTGCTAGGGCTTCAGGTCTAAGGGCAGCCCTGACTGGTATTTGTTTGATTAAGCTTAGGCAAGCTATCCAATTACTTAATGCAAATAAGAAAAGTTTACACTAAACTCCTACTTCTTTGCTTAAAACTCTAGGGAATTTAAATGAGGAGAGATATGTATTTAAAAGAAGGAAATTTAAATGAAACTTAAATCAGGGGCTTAATGTGTAGAATGTATTAAACCAGGAGATCTGAAATAATAAGTGGGAAATGCCAATAAATAAAACAGGGAATGTATTTGCTAAGATATTTGGTATGTTCAGTTTTGTTTTGAGTTAATTCTTAAATCTTTGGAAACCCAAGTTAATAACAAGACTTATTTTATCTCAGGCCTTCCTTACAGGACCTTAGATGTAAAGTGCTCACTTTCGGGTCACTGAGAGCTTCGCTCTTCTCCCTGGTGAAGTGTTTCCAAAACAACATGGTTTCTGATTTTATAGCTCTTACACTGGGGCGGTAGCATTCAGAGAAGCCCAGAAGGCAAGGTCATCTTATTCAGCTCAAAAAGAGAGAAAAATTGGTTGAGAACACGGACATTTACCTTTCACCACAGATGGCTGTTGAATAGAATGGGTTGGTGGGATGAAAAACTAGGGGGACTAGAGAGTAAGCTCGGAAAAGAATTGGAGGTTTCTGAAAATATAAGCAGTTTTTCTTTGCAAAGTGGTGTAGCTCATTAAATGATTTATGTGAATCAGTGAAATAGGAAACTTATTAGAAGGAAGTATTGCTGTAAATGAATTTTTTGGAGGTGAAGGTTGGGGAAGTGGGAAATAGGACAATTTAGAAGTTTCTAATTTGTTGCTTTTACTTCCAGAAAAACAAAACAAAAAACCCCACACACCTCAATTAGTACACCATTTATCTGAAACTCTGCCCTCCAAAATAATTTGAAAGCAAGCAAATCTTTGCAGAAGCAATTTCAAGCTTCAGGAACCCTTCTAAGAAGGTTGTCACAGGACTCTAACTGAAGGAAGGCCTTTCTTGGTGCTTCTGGACCCGTTAATGTTTCCTCTGCCCAGGACACTTTCCCCTTCCTCATGTTGCTCAGTTAATGTCTTGTAGACATCAAATCAAATACCAGTCCCACCCACGTAGAGTCATAGCATCCTCATTTTTATAAAATAGTGCATCTGTCATTTACAGTTAAGCTTCATGGGGGACGATTGTGTTTCTTGCTCACTATTTTATTCTCATAGTAGTGCTTGCCACCCAGTAATTATACACTGAAGAATTTGGGGATCTAAATCATTTACTCTTACATAGTATACAGTTTTTGTTAAGTACAGTAGTAGGCAATCTCAGGATCAGAGTAGAAATATAAGTACCCATTGAGTAGAAACCACAACAGTATAAAATTTGGAGATGAAACCCCTCTGTTTCATCTATGCCTTGCCACCTTTTAAAGGAATTTTTATGGAATGAAAAATAATAAGTGAAAAGTGTGGTATTTATAGATTATAATCTTAAGGTCCCTTGCAGCTAACCATAGTTCAAACTTCAGATTTAAAGCTGAGAAAATTGAGGTTTGTTAGATTGTACCACTAAAGTGCCAGTAGGAAACGAGAATTTGTTCTGGGTCCTATGTCCAAACTCCTTGAAGGTACAAGATAAGATTCTGTTTCTTTCTTTTTTTTTTTTTTTTTTTTGAGACAGAGTCTCGCTTTGTTGCCCAGGCTAGAATGAGTGCCATGGCATCAGCCTAGCTCACAGCAACCTCAAACTCCTGGGCTCAAGCGATCCTTCTGCCTCAGCCTCCCAAGTGGCTGGGACTACAGGCATGCGCCACCATATGCCCGGCTAATTTTTTCTATATATATTATTTGGCCAATTAATTTCTTTCTATTTATAGTAGAGACGGGGTCTCACTCTTGCTCAGGCTGGTTTCGAACTCCTGACCTCGAGCAATCCGCCCGCCTCGGCCTCCCAGAGAGCTAGGATTACAGGCGTGAGCCACCGCGCCCGGCCAAGATTCTGTTTCTTAAACAGTCACTGCACAGACCTTTAATTTTTTTTGTTGTTTGTTTATAGACATTCCTTTAAAATAAATTAGTCAGGAATTTGTGTAGTTCTATTTGTAAGGATAAATGAAAGAATAAGAATTTATTAAGAAAGGAAAATAATTTTCATTTTGGTCAGTTTGTACCACTGCCAATATCTCTGCATCTAACAGTCAAATACAGCTAGGCACTGATGTTCCAGAAGCTCTGGAATGTTGTGGCACCCTCTGTTGCAGGTTATTTAGTGTAGTCCAGGATTATATCACATGTGTACTACATAGAACACCGTGGCTCGGCTCTCTAATTGTTTCCTGTATTCCTCAGTCTTCTATATTTTTGCAGTATGTTTTCCATTTTTTTCCTATTTGTATGGTTGGTAATATGCCATTCATTCATTCGTTTATTCATACATGCATGCATACGTGCATTCAACAAGTTTTTGTTGAGTGCTTACTATGTGGCAGGCACTGTTACAACTCCTGGGGATATAGCAGGGAACAAACATAATTGAAGTCCTTGTCCTTATGGAGCAATAGACAAGTGGGAAAGAAAGGAAGAAGCACATCAAAGGGTAGTGTTCTAGAGTCAATAGAGTCAGTTTTTGATTTTAGAAGTCCTTGAAGATAATAAAAATAAAGCAGAATTTATTTCCTTCCTTCCTTCCTTCCTTCCTTCCTTCCTTCCTTCCTTCCTTCCTTCCTTCCTTCCTTCCTTCCTTCCTTCCTTCCTTCCTTCCTTCCTTCCTTCCTTCCTTCCTTCCTCCCTCCCTCCCTCCCTCCCTCCCTCCCTCCCTCCCTCCCTCCCTCCCTCCCTCCCTCCCTCCCTCCCTCCCTCCCTCCCTCCCTCCCTCCCTCCCTCCCTCCCTCCCTCCCTCCCTCCCTCCCCTTCCTCTTCTTCTTTTTTTTTTTTATTGAGACAAAGTTTCGCTCTGTTGCCCAGGCTGGAGTGCTGTGGCGTCAGCCTAGCTCACAGCAACCTCAAACTCCTGGGTTCAAGCTATCCTTCTGCCTCAGCCTCCTGAGTAGCTGGGACTACAGGCATGTGCCACCATGCCTGGCTCTTGACCTTAAGCTATCCTACCGCCTCGGCCTCCCAGGATGCTAGGATTACAGGCGTGAGCTACCATGCCTGGCCCAGAATTTCTTATTGGCAAAAAATTGGAAAAAGAGATGGAGAAGACAAAACTATTATGTGGTCACAGTCTCTTTAGTGAATTTGGAGATTTGCTTTTCATTTCAGAAAATCACTGCTTTCTCTATTTCTGAGCCCGTAGTGCCTACAAATATTATTATTGCTACTGACCTAATGTTTGTTGATTGCTTATTATATTATGGGCATTGTGCTAAGTGCTTTGTTTATGTAGAATCCTGTATGATAGATACTACATCAATTCATTTTACCCATGAGAGTAAGAGGACTCAGGGAGATTAATGACTTGTTCAGACAGTATTAATAAATAGAGAGCCTTGATTTGACCCAGGAATTCATTCTAGTGTTTGTATGTCTGCACCAAGTATGGCAAGCTAAGAAATCCTTATTTTTATGGTTTTATTTCTTTCTCATTAACTTGCTAAAACTTTATGACCTTATAGTTCTTAAAGTTGAACCAATTATAACTCCATTTATAATTAAAATTTATGCCATATATAAGTAAACTCAAATAGAAAAAAATGCAGTTATTGTTAAAATAGCAGTACTTTAAAATTTGATACATCAGGCCAGGTGAAGTGGCTTACGCCTGTAATCCTAGCACTTTGGGAGGCTGAGGCGGGAGGATCACTTGAGGGCAGAAATTGGAGACCAGCCTGAGCACCAGTAAGACCCCAACTCTACAAAAAAAAAAAATAGAAAAATCAGCCAAGTGTTGTGGCACCTTCCTGTAGTCCCAGTTACTTTAGAGGCTAAGCCAGGAAGATTGCTGGAGCCCAGGAGTTTGAGGTTGTGGCGCACTGTGTTGACACCACTGCACTCTAGCCTGAGCAACAGAGTGAGACCCTCTCTCAAAAAAAAAAAATTTTTTTTTTGGATACACCAAATGTGATAGATATGATAAAATCTAGTTGTATGCATTCATTTTATGTTTATAAGCTAATAATGTCATTATAATAAAAGTTTTGTGTATGTATGCCAAGTGCCTAGCATAGTGCTTGGCACATAGTATGTGATCCATAAGTGATAGTAGTTTTATTATTTTATTCTAGTTTCCACTTCACATGTAATATTTTACTGAGGTCATGTTTTTTGCTCAAAGGTAAGATGCCCGTAAAAATGCTTTAAATGCACAGTTTTGTACTCTTGATACTATAACTTAAGCAGTTGTCACCGCAATATTCTCATGTGGACCACTTCATTTTTGGTATTACTTTCCTTTTATTTATCGATAGGATTTATTTGGGTAAAAATCTATTTTGGTAACTGAAGGCTGTGGCTCTCAAACTTCAGAATCATAATCACTTATAGGGCTTATTAATACACAGTTTGCTAGACACTACTCTTAGTTCCTGGTTCTGCAAGTGTAGGGTGGGGTTTAAGAATTTACCTTTCTAACAAGTTCTCAGGTCGTGCTGCTGCTGCTGGTTTGTGGGCCATACTTTCAGAACTGCTGTTGTAGGCAAGTGGCATGAATTCTAATTATTGCTGTTCTCTTACAACATATCTAATGGAGTTAATGTATTGATATTATTGATATTGCTGAATTTATTATATTGTCTTCATGAAATAATTTAGAAAAATTTGGTTTGTATAAGCATCAGTGTGCTTATTACTTATGATGTTTCCTGAAGATTACTTTTGCATTAGAGAATTTCAAAGTGCAAGTTTTAATTTGTTTTGATTATTCTTTTTTATTCAAGACACAAAGCCATACAGGTATAATTTTTAGGGGAAAAGCATTGTAAGTTTGGAATATATTTTACAAGGTGATATTATCTGTTATAATTGATTTCTGGAATTCCAAAGTATCAGGATGAAATGGCAATTTAAAAATAGCAACAAAAAATTTTTGCCTTCTTCAGTTCTTTTCAAGAATCTTTTTAAAACTGAAATTTGATAGGCTAGTACTGAGTAGAATTTTGTGCTCATCATTTACACTTATAGATTTCATTCAGAATTTCACTTATACCAACATAACAATTTTGCCTTTTCTTTTTAAAGCATAGCGTATACATACCTTCAGGAATATGATGGTATAGTGGGGTTGCTCTCTCAAAGAAGAAAAGGTAATCAGAAAATCTTTGTCCATGAGATTAGACTGAAATGTTCTCTCATTCAGTGATTACTGAATGCCTTTATGTGCCGGGCAGTATGGCAAAAATCGGTGCCAAAGTAATTTATCTTTATTGTATACAATGAGGGATTTTAGTGGATTGTAACTTAATATGATCTAATTGTGTGATGAGGCTACTGATAAACCTAATGCAATCTTATGCTTCATTAATAGAATTAGTATTGTGTGCAAATGTGGGGAGGTAAGGTTCTGCTGTCTTTATTAGACCACGTGTAGAGTGTGGAGGTTTAGTATAGAGCTAAGGAACACATTGGAGTCATTCATGAAGTAAGGAGCCCTGCTGTTTAAAGGCGTAGCCATATTTGCATATGAGGATTGTTGGAAAATGGGGGTGACAAATGGGGAGGAAAGATATCTTCATTGTGTTATTAGTTCTCGAACGTCTCTGTTTTCCCCACTGTAATATAAAATCCACAAGGATAGGAACCTGTCTGTTGTGTTCACTATTGTGTCCTCAATGCCTAGCTCAGTTTCTGGTGTGTATTCAGCCAGGCTGGAGTGCAGTGATGCAATCATAGCTCACTGTAACCTCAAATTCCTGGGCTAGAGCAATCCTCCTACCTCAGGCCTCTTGAGTAGTGGGGACTACAAGTATGTGCAACTTTGTGCAGCTAATTTAAAAAAATTTTAAATTTATATTGCCCAGGTTGGTCTCAAACTCCTGGCCGCAAGTGATCTTCCTGCCTCAGCCTCCCAAAGTCTGGAATTACAGATGTGAGCCATAGCATATGCAGCCTATTCAATAAATAGTTGAGCCAGTTTTGAGGGGAAGATGATGGTTGCCTTCAAATATTTGTCATGTAGATGGCTTCTTAATTAGTTTTATTACTTAAATTTCTAGAGGACAGATGGAGGTACAAGGGAAAGAATTTTTTGGTGGGCAGATTTCAGTTTTACATAAGAACTTTGTAAAACTTAGATATGTTTGGTAGCCAACTTAATAAGCTTCTTCATGTATTTGAATTGGCTATTTTAAATGCTTGGTTAGAGGCTGCATGAGGATTTACTGCTCCACCTACTTTTGATAGATTATGGGCCAAATGATTTCAGCTATGACTCTTTTGGCTATGTTTCTATCTTTTTATTTAACTATTTAACAAGAAATAATATCAACTAATAAAATACCTTTTCTAAGTTACACCTTTCTTGTCATTTCAGACTAAAGCAAGGCAAAGAGCTGGACCGGGAGAGGGCAGCTGCCAATGAGCAGTTAACCAGGGCTATCCTTCGAGAGAGGATATCAAGTGAGGAAGAACGCGCTAAGGCAAAGCACCTGGTGAGCATTAAAGATTTAGTAGAAAATTCTTGCCTACAGGGAAATCCCTAATGTTTGGGAAAAGCAAAGTACTCTGTGCCAACTTTTAGTTTTAATAATATTCATGTTCTTTTTGCTTAGATTTTCTTCATTTTTGCCTCTTATAGGTAGCTGACAATTTAAGATTAACCATTGAGGGCTGGGCGTGATGGCTCGTGCCTGTATCCCAGCACTTTGGGAGGTGAAGGCCAAGAGTTGAAGATCAGCCTGGGTGACATAACAATACCCATTCTCTTAAAAAAAAAAAAAAAAAAGCCAGGCATGGGAGGCTGAGGTGAGAGATCAATTGAGCCCAAGAATTCAAGGTTACAGTGAGCCATGATTGTGCCACTGCACTCCAGCCTGGGTGACAGAATGAGATTCTGTCTTATACACACACACACACCAAGGGCTTTAAGGCAGGTAAATTCATAAGTATTGAAGTAAATACCAACACACAGACACAGGCACATGTATCATGCCTGAGGAATTGTCTTGTTAATTTATTTTTTTATCCCCTGTTTTTGGTTTGATTGTCTTTGAAATCTCTGGGGCCAGCAGCCTGGCCTTCTTTCTTTCCCTGCTGGTGACTACCAGATGTTAGTCTGGAACACTCCAGCAAAGGTGAGTAAGGTTTGCTCAGTTACTCTCTGGCTGTAGGAAAGAGAAAATACAGAGCAAGGGCATTGGAAAACGATCTTTTTGAAGAGAACAAATAATTTTTCTAAAGAAAATAATTAAAAAAAATTACATAGACATGTTTTTTAAAAAAATGATTATTAATAGAAAAAAGAAAATTTAAAAGGCACTTGTAAATCTGTCTTTCTGATATAACTACAGTTTACACTGTTATGTGTTTCCCTCTAGACTATGTCTTTTATAGGTTTGTTACATATTGAAGAATGGATAATGCCATATATAATGTTTAGGATCATGAACATTTTCCTATGTTGCCAAACATTTTTCTGAAATATTGTTTTTAATGGCTGAGTAATCTGTCTTCTGTATTCAGTATAATTTATTGAACAATTTCCTATTGTTAGATAAAAGTGGAGCTTCTCTGGATGACGCCTAGAGTCCTGGCTGCTCAGTGCCTACATGGGCCTTCCTAGAAACCCAGATATAACTTCTCAGAATCTTTAGTCCTCGTTGTAAAACATTTGGGAACTCGTTGGGCAGGGAGAGTGAGACCATGCAGTGGAGATCTTTGAATGCAAGAGTGAAGGGGCTGTTCCTTGTTCATTAGGCAATTGGGAATCATTAATACTTCATAAGAAAAGGGTTAGTTTCTGTTCTCACCTGTTCTTTACTTTGGTCATTTTGTTGAGAGGCTAACCAATTACCAGATGCAAACAGAGAGAATGAAAGGAAGTTCATGTACAATGAATCCATTTCTTTAGTGACTAATCCAGGGCCAGGCTGCAGGGGTAGATAGTGAAGCCAAAACCTTGGTGACAGGAAGGAAGAAATGTCAGTGGGCTGACTGGCAGCCACCTGAGAGCAGCACACACATTCTGTGGAACTAAGAGAATAAGAGAGGGGGAAGGAAAGTCAGTCATTGTGCAAGGAGAATAATTTTAGAATTAAAGACAGTGAGCATTGAGTAATGCAATTGGTGATTATATCTGTTGCACGTCTGAGCTGAAGGATTTTTTTTTGAGGGAGTTAAAAAACTGTCAGGCCAGTAGGCTGAAGGGTCATTTTTATGCATATTAAAGTCGCCAATTTGAAGGCTGAGGGTGGAGTGGAGAGGGTTAATAGTGCTCGTGTTTGAGGAAGCTGGGAGAACAAAATTCTTAGCCTCCAGAGGGCAGAAGAATCCCTGGTTGGCATTTGGCCCCAGCTTTTGCCCCTTTGCATCTTATCCTTGAAGCACTCTTCTCTTTTTACCTTTCTTCCATTGAACTTGTTTTGTTCTCTTAGTTCCTGGAGACAAACAAGATTAAAAAACTGAAAAAGCTTATTATATACACATGCACATATACACATATACACACATACACACATACACCCCCACACACACACAAAGACATAGAAAGAGGAGAGTTTTCACAAAAAATGTAAAAGTATAAAAAGGTATTAAATTATATTACGCAGTGTGGTGTGGTTGGAATAGCATATCTTCAGTCTATTTGCTCTTTTTATCTAATAAATCTTATCTGTTGTGTGCCTTTATTTTCTTTTGTTTAGCTGGTTAAGCATAAGAAACTGGTGTTGTACATTCTGTTTTGTAGATCTTCTTCCTTAATGATTCTGGGGTTGTGGGTATAGATGGTAAATTACAGTACTCAGAACTCCTGAATTTCAGCATCTATCATAATATTGGCCAAATAGAGTCTTCAAAGCACTTAGGGAACAAAAGTAGAATTTATACAGGAGAAAGATAGCTGATTCAGAGAGTCCCTTCTTGCCTTGAGTGTTCTCAGACATCTGAGTGGTTGTCATGGCCACAGCAACATGGCTACTTATGGCAATTTAATTCCTGATTTATTTGCCAAATTTATTCCTTTATTGTCATTATTTGCTGTTATAGAAGACATACATAGTCGTTGGATAAAGATCGGAAAATAAATACGAAAAATATTAAAATCACTCAGAGTACCAGAATCATCTCAGTTATCCAGAGATAACTGCTGCTAACATTCTGGTTCGTAGGTTTTATATTCCTTTTCGATTTCTATTAAGATTTATTTTTATATGTGCAAATGTAGTTCCTCAAACAGATAATAGTATATACATATTTATATAACTCATTCAATAGCCTTCACATCAAAACATTTAGACTATATGGTAAAGGTTTCCATGCCAATAAATTTGTTTTTGTATGGTCACTTTTTAATGGTTGGATGTATTTCATTGAGTTTTCTCCTATTATTAAAATAATACAAGAATATCATAGAAAATAAAAAAATTACTAAGAAAATGAGTAGTGTTGTAATTCTGTCAGCTCCCATTAATGTTTAGAGGTATGGAGTACTTTCTGCCTTTTTTCCACCACGTATATATTTGCCACACGCTTTAGGTTTTCAGATTACGCATACCACCTTTCTCTAAAACAGAGTCATGTGGTGTGGAATGTGACTGTAGGCCTGTTGTTGTTCCTTAGTTTCTTGATCCCCAACAGGAGAGGTGGGCATCTTGAGAACCTGTAATTCATGTGTGAGTCACCCCAAGAATGTTGGCTTTGCTTTTTGCTGTGAGTGCTAAGCCCCTATTGCCGCCATTCTTAATTCTAGTACATGCGACTCTAAGTGATAGCCAAACACTGGTTTTAGTCCTCTTTATTTAGAACCCAGTGTTGCAGCCTGCAGGAAGTAAAGGTTGGTTTTCACACATTTGAAGTAATTAAAAAGCTGTCTTTCAGGAGAACTGGGGCCCTGGGGGTGTGGGGAGAGGAGCTGATGTGACGTTGGTACTGTGAAATAAGTCCAGGTTTTTCTTCCCACAGTTGTTTTAGCAGCTAGCTTTATTAAAGCTCTTTGAAGAGCAAAGTCACGATGGCCCTGTTGAAGTTTTAAAATAGGATCAGATCAAAACTTCTCCCTTTGGAAGAATTGCTTTAGCTGGGGAAGCTGTTAATCTTACTCTAGATTAATCTTACTCCCTACTCTCCTAGTAGGGAGAGCATACCAGCCTCTCTCCCTACCCAGCATTGACCGGTGATTTTATCCAGAGGCTTTGGAAGAGGCAGTTTACTGATGATTTTACCTGCATGAAAATGTTAAATGAAATTCACATTAAAAATATGTTTCTAGGACTGGTCCGAAGGCAGTGAGTTATCTCAATTGGAAAAAGAAAGTATGCTGCTTAGGAGTGGGAAAACACCTCTGTAAAGAATGAGGACTAATAAAAAGGACAGGACCAGGAAACCTGTAAAGTTAACGCAACTTGTTATTTTGTGTATTTTTAAGCTCTTGTACATGGAATCTAATATTTGCTATGTCATTACATTTTTTTAAAATTGAAGAGTAGTACGTTGCTTTTTTTTTACTTTGCAGTTATATATTATTTCTTTTTGAAATGCCAATTAGAATTTTTTTTTTATTTCGGCATATTATGGGGGTACAGATTTTAAGGTTTCAATAAATGCCCATTTCCCCCCCTCCCCCCAAAAGTCTGAGTCTCCATCATGACCATCCCCCAGATGGTGCACATCTCACTCATTATGTATGTATATACCCACCCCCCTCCCCCCTCCCACCTGCCCAATACCCTATTACTGTAGTACCTATGTGTCCACTTAGGTGCTACTCAGTTAATACCAGTTTGCTGGAGAATATATCTGGTGCTTGTTTTTCCATTCTTGGGATACTTCACTTAGTAGTATGGGTTCCAGCTCTAACCAGGAAAATATAAGATGTGCTATATCACCGTTGTTTCTTAGAGCTGAATAGTACTCCATGGTATACATATACCACATTTTATTAATCCAATTAGAATTTTGATTCACTCTTTTTTCTGTCTTATTAAGTTATGCTGGTTTAATATTAGATGTTTCTTGCTATTGCCATGGAACTGTGTAGTGTTCTCATTTTTTAGAAAATCTAAACTTTAAAGGAAGTCTTGATTTACTTACATAAGGCACTATTTACTTAAATATTCTGGAAGTTGTAAAGCTAAATGTGAGATAGTTTCCTTCACTCTTTGGACAGATGTTTTATTGAGTGCTTACTGTTCATGTCTCCATGAACTAAGTACTAAATGAAGAAGACAAAATCCTATCCTTAAGGAATTCATAGTATAACATGGGAAGCAGATACGTTAAAAATGTTTAAAAGTGCTAAGTCTTTTGCAGAACCATACTTCTTATAGTCTTGCAAGAAATCTCACTTTTGTGAAAGCAGGAAATTTGTATTCTTTTTAACTCATTGCTATATCTGCATTGAATTGTTAAACCCATATTTGAGTGCCTAATATATGCCAGTGCTGAGCAAACAGTAAGCAGTCAATAAATATTTGTTGGTTGAATAAATGAATAATTGAATTTACTCAAGTCCTGGAAATAGGAGAAGAGTGGGAAAGAATAGGAAAGATTTTCTGGGGAAATCACTTCTGGGGAAGCATACCTGAGCTGACTCTTGAAGGATGAGCAGAGTTTGCCCCCAACGTTGAGGAGAAGAGATGGTACATTTTCGGATATTGCAGGCAAAAGCAATGAAGCATGGGGACAGTGGGGCACTACAAGGAGCTGTTGAGTGGGATGTTCGGGGCAAGGAGTGTTGGGGGCTGAGGCAGAGGTAGTTGGCAGGGCCTGAGATCCTGGAGGGGAGGACCATGCATGCTTGTGAAGAACCCTACGCTAGACACATAGAAGAGTTTGAAGGAAGCAATGAAATAGTTAGATATTTGGATAGCTCACTCCAGTGAATTGTGAGAGGAGGAATAGAGGAGGACATGACTGGAAGCACAGAGACCAGTGAGAAAGCCATGCATTAATCCAAGTGGGAGCAGATGGTGCCTGAATTAGGGCAGTGCTAGCAGGGAGGCAGAGAAAAGGAGAGATGTAAGAAATATTTGTGAGATAGTATTTCTAAGATTTTAGTTTTGAGGGGTTAAGAGAAGCAACAAGGTTAACTACAAGGTCTAGTGTCAGCAATTCTGTACCATTTTAAATAGAAAAAATTAGTAATCAATTTAAAAAATGTCCTGGGTTCAGCATAACTGTGAAGTCTGACTTCAGTGTAGCATCGAGGAAGGTCCTGGCCTCAGAGATTGCACTGATTGTTTTGTTCAACTCTTGGTGAGAACATGAGTCAGAATATTAGGTATTTTAGTACCTTTCTGAATTGCTCTTCATTATTTATTAAACACCCACTGTGTAGTAGGTGCTGTTAGTTCTCTGGGAATGCAAAGATGAGTTAGACCTGGTTGCTTTTCTTTAAAGAGTTTCCAGTCAAATCTGAGGTTTGTGGGGAAGGTCATTCTTACCTTGGATTTCCTCTCCCACCCTGACACTTACGCTATAATTTTTGAATTTGTAAAACCTCATACTGTTTTGAAAAAAATAACATTAAAAAATAGGGTGGGTGAATGCATAAATTTAGTTTTTGCAGATTTAAGCAACTGTTTCACCAAAATGTCACTTTTCATCCCCAGTTTCCTTTTTGTCTGAAACGCACCAGTGAAGCAATCAAGAGGAAGAATTGATTAATTTTGTGCTGTGTGCTTTTTAGTTCTGTGTTTTGTTTGTGCTTCAAACTGTGACAGTTGAAATTTCATGTTAAAAGAGAAAAAAGGTTTGAATTTGGGGTATGGAGAAAAATGACTAAATTAAAGGAAAGAGATAAGAATACCACTGCTGTCCTAATATAAGGGAAATTGCGCCCACAGGTGAAGAGTACAGTTGGGGTTGTAACTTGGAAAGGATCAACATGGTTCATGTTCAAAAGTTCTATGTAAAAGAGGAGGAGTAAGAGTGATCACCTGAGGTTTTTAGTATCATTAAAATTAGCCAGGTGGATGAAAGTGCAGTGTAACAGTGTTTATCCTGGCTTCTTTTATTGGGCACTTAGCGAAAATGAAAAAAAAAAAAAATGCTATTTTTTGGTGCCATTTAGTGCTTTAATTATGACCCCCCCATTAAAGCTCTATCTCTGGTTATATATGTTATGTGCTGGTTTTTCTTGCCCTAGACACTAAGCCCCAGTCATTCTAATATGCCTACAATATTTGCTTGCTTTGAATGCTAAAAATGAAATTAATGCTTTTGAGCTTTTCCTTTTGAGGACTACTTAAATATAGGATTTCCACTTTATGTTTGAGAGATTTGAGCCATTTAGGTGTAAGATATTTTCTTCAGTGTTATTGGTGAGACTAGGCTCTGGGATCCATGTGCAAGTCCCATGCTTTGTAACTCCTCGGTTAATAGCGTACTAGGAGATTCAAAGGGAATCATCCCTCAAGATAGGTGAGAGCAGAGGCATGGCGCTGTGTTTTTTTGCCTCCTGTGCATGTGGATCCAGCAGGCCGTTACAGTTTCTTGGACAAAGCATTTGGGCCTTATTTTCTCTTTATGTTCTTTGTTGTCACATGTGGTACCTACTTCCTGTGTATTATGGTAGCATTGTGATTGTCAGCTGGAATGAGTACAACCTTATGAAGAGATGTTTAATCAAATATTCTGTGGAGTGGCAGGGCAACTTCAGGTATGTTTGCTACTGCACTGGAGTGGGATAAACATGTTTAGTTTCAGTTTGTCAGCCTAGCCCAAAGAATAAATAGGACCATGATTACAGATTTCAGTGTTTATATGCTAAAAACTTACCCAGATGAGTATATTTCTCAAATGTACATTTTCAAACCCCCTCCACATCCAGGAGGTTGGCAGAAAGTCCTAGGATCTTAACATAGCCAAATAGCCTTAGAGAAGCAAGATGCCATGCTAGCTAGATACTAAGGGGGTCTGGACGTAGAGAATGGTTGAGCGTGTTTCTGCTAGTGGAGGTTTCCCTGTTAAGATCAGGGAGCCTGCCCAGTGAACATACTATAGAGGTGGCCACCATTTGCTTGTATTGTTTTTCTCCAAGGGACTATCTCAGACTATGTGACCTTGTTGACAAAGTGATTAGAGAAGAAGACAGCACAATTGAGTATAACACTATTGATGTTCTTGGCAACAATTAGTCTTATTTAAAGACAGCTATGGGGAGTAACTTTGCTTTGAATGTGTTGTTGCATTTTCATTCTAAACATATTCTGAAAATTCAACAACTTGCTTGCAAACCAATTGGTTCAGGGCAACTATTGTTGAGTGGTGTCCTCTGTCTTAGCCCCACCATAAATAGTTTATTGACATCCTATCACTTGGGTCATTATTGGTATCCAGGTGAGATATGGAGAGCATTGAAAAAAATCCATAGGTAACTAAGGTGCAAAGGGCTGGTTATAATTCCATCTCTTTTTAATGGTCTGGCATTTATTGTTAACATATTTGCTTCACTTGCCTGGTCTAAAATGAACTGTCATTAGGGCCTTGGAATTTTATTGAACTGACATCATAATCTCATTTCCTACTGAAGAGGCTAAGAAATATGGCCCTCAGTGTTTACTTTAACATGTAACAAATTAAAAGTTTAACATAAGTGTAATCAAGTCTGTCAATCCTTACAAATCCGAATTAAGTGTTTTGCACATTATATTTTGAATGAGACAGTAAAACAGATGAACTCCCATTTCGTTCAATAGCAGTCTTTTTAGTTTGTCTTCATGGTAAGTCTCACAACTGTCAGTTCTGATATATCCTTTGTGAATCACTTTCAACCTATTGTGCTTAGACCCGTGGTTTAATGAATTCAGTCAAAAATTGAATAGCAGTATTGTCTACCATGTGATATTCCATGTGCAAGGAGAGCTACTTCATTTTTGTTTATCAGACATTAAATTCTTCACAATGTTGAACATCCTAGCTCTGTATTTATTCCTTTTGTGTATCCCTGCTTTTATTGCTCACATATGCTTCCTAAATGGTACTGAGTTACACTTTTTGTGTGTTTCTTGATGTTATGAACTGTGCCCTGATTTGGACAGGGGGCTTTATTTTCAAGTATCTTGAATTGTTCCCTTTGCCATAGAGACAGTCACCATTTGGTTCCAGTGTGATTCATTCTACTCTTTTCTTTACTATCTCTAGTTTAAGGATGACTTCTCCTGAAAATACCGAGGGGCAGAATTACCAAATGAAGTAAGGCCTCCATTCTGTAGAGAGCAGGAATCTGTTTACAAACCTGCAGTATTTATTATATACCTCATTTAGCCCATTAATCATTTTAATAGAAAAATGAGTCATTTTAGATGATTCTGAAATAATTTGAGGTAAGCTACATAGCCCCAGGCAGAATATGATTTACTCAGACAGCACCATGCTATTTTCAAAAAATATATAATGGAATGATCAGCACCAATAATTTATGATTACTTGTGGTATATCAGATGTCTCCATTGTCACAGAAGTTTGTTTATTAGATTAAGTGTTTAGAATCTTCTGGCTGGCTTTCCCCCTTCTTCCATCTTTTATGACAAGTGGTTATGAAGTTCCATACTTACCCTCTGCCTGTTCTAAACAGTGATTATAAATTTAATTCGATATTTGTGTTTAATATTCTCTTGATAAGAAAGAACACCAGTCAGTGTCTTGGGCCAGTTTTATTGGTGCTTATAAAAATCTACTCATATACAATTTCTGTTTAGAAATTAACATCATCCTTTTACAGTTTCTTTAGCCTAATGTATGCACTTATTTTAAATCCTGTCTTACCTATCTATATGTCATCTGTTTGGCTCTCAGAAACACGGTTAACTGATCGCCTGAAACACAGCTAACTGATCACCTAGAACCATAGTTCTGAACCTGAAAGGAATCACAAAGTATGTCTAGCTGGTGTAATAAATCTTATGAAGTTTATTAATAACCAGCATCAAAACAAAAAGCAGTATTTGTTTTCAGTATTAGTTTTGTTTGTCATTTAACCAAGAGCTTTCAAATCCGTTGTCTCATTTGGTGTTTGATATGTGAGTAGGACATCTGTCATTACTGTTAGAGATGATAAAACAAATGTTCAAAGAGACTATGAACCTACTAGGATTATAACTCGGATTTCCTGTGCATAGGCGATCTTATTTGAAAACTGAAAAATTATGTCATTGACCATTTTGGAGATTTGTTAAGTTAAAAAAGGAAACAAAAAATTGAATGTATAGTTATATAATTGTTAATGTATTTTCCAATTGCAGTTTCCAATCCCAGGAATAATTATTTTGACAGCAGGTTAATTAATGTGTTAAAAAACTAGTTCCGAAAAATAAACTCTTTTCTCATAGCTCTGGTAGAATGATAGGAAAGAGCTGGTAACTGATTTTTACTTTGTGTCTGCTATTACAAAAAAAGCTGAGCATAAGCATTGTTAGGTTATACGTATGTGTATGTGTATATAATTTTTTGTGTGTTGCATGTGGTAAAGGTAAAGACATTGTAAGAAATTATAATTTTAAAATTAATTTCTTAAATTTTTTACTTTGTAATAATTTTTAACCTATAGAAAAGTTATAAGAATACTACAAAGAACTGAACTCCGATTCATCTATTTGGAAATATTTACCACACTTTCTATATTATTCTCTCTGTTTCTATGTAAATATATTTATATGTTTATATATATATGTATATATGTATATGTATGGGGGATGCGAATTGTTTGAACATGGGTTACTGGAATTATGCCCATTTACCTCTTAATATTTCTACCTGTTAAAAATCAGTATTTGTTTCTTACATAAACAAGTATAGTTGTCAAAATCAGGAAATTTAACATCAATGATGGTTTTAATTTGTAATCCAGAATTTGTCAATTGTTTGAATAATGTACTTTATAGCAATTGTTTCTCCTAATACATGACACATTCTAGGATTATATATTGCAACAGTTGTCATGTCCTAAAATTCCATTTTAAAAATGATTTGCAAACAACAGGATCAAGATGAGCATTGTGTTAATTTCAGTTTATGAATTCTTGTATTAGTTGTTAAGAGTTTGGTAAGAAAAAAGTGGAATGAGCAAAAAGGTGAAGAGTTTCATTCAGACATACACATTAATATTCTATATTTTGGATGAATTAAGGAAAAATAGTTGGTTTAGGAATTTTTTTTCATGAACCAAAAACGCTTTCACCAGCATCTACATATGTAGATTCCATGTCTCCATGTCTTCGAAATATAGCAGGCATCTAAGTTGTATCATTAAAAACTATTACAGAGTGAACTCTTTTCCTGTTTTTCTACAGTTTTTGAACAATAATTTCATCTGAAATGGTCTTTTCTCTGTCCCTCCACCCCTCCCTTGCAGGTACTACTCCATGTAATTTTAGGCAAATTGCTTCCTTTTCTTTATACCCTTTGTTTCCATCTGTTTAAAATGAGGACAAGGTCGTTAGTGTACTTGTCTTTCAAGTGTGTTACTTTGATGAATACATATATAAACACAGGAGTTCTTAGAGAATGTAAAGTTCTATATAACTATAAATTGAGTTTTTATAAAGTAATTTTGTTGTATGAATAGGTTACCAATTCTAAGAGTCACATCTATTTTAATTTTCTTTAGTTATTAAAAAAGTCCATTTTAAAAAAGAAAAACAGTTAAAGTTGAAAGCCTCTATTTTCCTGGTTAAATTGGATTTTTGTTATTGAATACTTATTCTGATTAGTAGAGGTGGTGTAGTCAGAGGCACAGGTATAAATGTTCCTAGTCACTATATTGAATGTGTCAAAATGAGAAGAGGGATCCTTTTCTTGGAAATAAGAGGATGGGATCTTTCTACTAATATGTGTTTGTTGGTTTAGAATGAAACTCAAAGCTTGTTTTGGAAAATAAACTGAAGTTGATATTTAAAAATGTGTACAATCAAATTAAAACAAAAATTGGTCTACATTATATCTTTAAAAAATAACTATTAAGTACCCTAAATTTGCAATGACATTGGTGACCTTGAAGGACGTTATGCTAAGTGAAATAAGCCAGAAAGAAAGACAAATACCGTATGATCTCTCTCACATGTGGAATCTAAAGAAGTTGAACTTCTAGAAGCAGAGAGTAGAACAGTGGTTGCCAGAGGCTGGGCTTTGTGACTATAGTTATTAATAATAATGGTGTATTGATTTGCTAAGGGAGTAGAGCTTAAATATTCTTACCACACACATACAAAGGTGACTATGTGAGGTGATAGATGTGTTATAAGTTGATTGTGGTAATCATTTTACAATGTATGTGTGTATCAAACCATCACATTGCATACCTTTTTTCACTAAACCCTTTTATTACCTTTAAGTATAAACAAAGATTCATCTTTTCAAATGCTTCCTTTCTTTATTTTCCATTTATTTCTTCAACTCATTAAAAGTCATTTGTTAATTTTTAATGTGATCCATTTATATCTTCTGCCTTGCCTATTCCTGGCATAATTGTTCTTCCTTTCCTAACACCCTCTCGCCCTATGTTAATTTTGCACCATGTGGACAGTGGCATCTTCAGAATATTTCCTGTCATTGCTGTCATGCGCAGGTGACAGAGAATGTATTGGTGCTTCAAACTTATTAGTTTTTACTCCCTTGAAGAACTCCATATATTATAAAGATAATGGCTCAGTTCCAACCCTAAAAGCATCAAAAAGAACAAACTCTAAATAACACCCTCCTTTGGAATGCAGCATATTTTAACTGTGTATCTCCATCTTGTAGATCACCATTTCCAAGATACATCTCTAACTGCACATATGTTCTGCATGCATATTATAATATTGCTTTCCCCGTCCTCTCTTCTCGCTGCTCTTCTCTTTGAATTTTTTTTGGAACATGTACACTGGGCCCGTAGAGTGACACAACAAAAGCAGGCTCTTGAAGTAGTCAGGTTTTGTCCTTGTAAATGACATGGTACAAATGCATGCCGTGGATTAAAATATGTTCACCCTGACAGAAATCTTTTACTTGAAGTGAAAAAGTCTCCGTCAATTCTGATTGCAACAAAGGTTGCTGCTGTGAGTGAGAGGACTTGCCAAGACTGCAAGTTTCTCGGGCTCTATCTGGAGACACATTTGTTTCTTGATTCTCAGTTGTGAGCTGGTTATAATCTTGTCTTGGCATGCTCTGTTTGCAGAATATATCAGTTTCCATTTTTCTTTGGCTTTTTCCTCAAGATTTATGAAGGGGGGGCTGTATTTAGCTTTTTGTCTGGCAAGTAGCAAAACCTGTTTGAGTTCCCTAATCAATAATTGTAAAATAACTAGAAATTGATCCATGCCAGCTGGAAATCCATCCATGCATTTCTGTTAATATCTGTCATCTAAGAGAAGCTATACAAAAGACATTATTGTCCCCACATCACTGAAGATAGGACAGAACCAGGTAGCGGAATGCTCTCATAGCATTTTCAGTTTGATATACGGCTTTGGGGCATTTTTTCCAAATTTGAGGTACATATAAGGTTGAAAAAATTTCTGGCATGTGAGCATAAACTAATTTGGGTTATACATGGAGATGGAGTGATGATGTGATTTGATGCTACTGCTAGGTCATGCCTCCTCCAAAATATACTTTTCACTGATTTGGCATGACCTACCCCTCTTTCCTGTTTGGCGTGAAATTCTTATTTCCCTCTCTGTCAAGATAGAATTAAGGGAGATAAGTACTGCAGTGTTTAGTTTGGCAAAACCACCATTGATACACGCATATGTTGCTTAGGCAGAAATGATGCTAATTGATATTTGGGGAGGGGGACACACCTCCTCCTCCTCTCCCAGTCGTTGTGAAAATACCTGTGTTTGTCAGACTGTTACCTTGTCACTGTGGGGGTTTTAGAAGGCCTAAAGGTAATCACTGGGTAAAGCACTTTTATTTTGGGGAGTTTTATCTGTGCTTGTGGACTGTAGTAAGATGCTTGCTCTAGTAGTGGTATTGTGGTAAATCTCAAAACATACTGAGTAGCTGCAGAGCAACAATTGCCTGTTGCCGATTGAATATGTTAATATATCTAAAGAAAGGATGTGTCAATCTTTATTTCTTGTCTTTAAAACAAAGTTTTAAAAACATTATTTAATATCTTGGGACATGTTTACAATGTAATGTTCACTAGGATAAAAATCAAGATACTCTTTGATATCTTTATATCTCCAGGGACAGAAAGTTTCTTAGTAGGATTGTTTTTTCTTTTTAATTTGTTTATTATACTTTTAAAATGCTTTTCATGTCTACCCAAGTCTCTGAAATGAATAAATATTAATTTACATACTTACATACTAAAACAAAATACATCTTCAGCCATTAATTGTTATTTAGAAAAGAGTTAAACATATGGCAGGAAAGGAGAGATTGAAAAAGATAAGCAGTGGTTGTGTCCTTCCTGTCTGCCCTGGTCAACAACTTTCTGGTCCTGGTGGATGTCTGTCTCTTGTGCAAATGTGTATAATAAGCTATTTTAGCCTCATACCATCACACATTCAGGTCATAAAACTTACTAAATAACTCTCCAGTTATGACTTGACTTTCTAAATACCTGGTCTACAGAAAGAGCATGTCTTGGCGAGGGGTCCCACAAGCCTGGTCTTTTTTTGGCAGATGTAATTCTTTTTTTTTTTATTTTTTATTTTGTTTATTAGATGTAATTCTTATTTAAAGTGATAATTTGACTTTTTGGTTGACTCTTAAGTCTGTAAACTTCAGATCTTGTTGAGAAAATGTGCAATACTAAGTTCACTCAAAGTAATTCTTTACCCAGGGCCTTTTGATTGGTGGCCCCTATGCCACGTGCCAAGTGGGCTTTTCTTTTTCAAAACTTCATTGAAGAAAAGGAATTGAGAAGGGTGTGCCCCACACAGGTATGTCCAGTGATGTGAGACCTTCACCAAATTGGAATGTTACATCCATTTCTAAGCTTTTCCCAGGATTTGCTTTTTGAAGTCTCACTTAGCTCCTTCTTTTCCCCTTTGTTGGAGGCCAGTTTCGCCTTGGAATAGATAGGGGCAAATCATCTTGCACAATCACTATACTTCTTGTTAGAACTTGAGGTCCTAGAAATCACCCTATCTAATCTCCTCTTATTTGTGAAGAAGGAGGCCCAGGGCTCTTAGGAATAAAGTGATAGAGCCAGGACTAGCACTCAAATCTCTATGCTTCCTATCTGCAATGCTTTTCAGTCTTCTTTGTGGCAGTTTCCCGAGAGGCTGTAAGGATTGCTAGCCAGAGAACAAGAAGGCCGGGGATCATTCCATGTGTTTGGGCTGGCTTGGGACTAGCAGGTCTACTGAAGGGGAGAAGCCCCCCTGCGGGGTAAGCCGGGCACACAGAGAGCAGTGGGATAGATAGCTCTTCAGCACACCTGTGCAGATGTATGTTTGTTTTTGTGTACTGGACCTTCTATTCTCTGCCTCTCCTAGTATGTTGTAGTTTTCTCAGTGGTCCTTTCTACTGTTTACACACTTGTTCACCTGAAAGCCTTAAGTGGCTGGGTGAAGAGTAATGTCATAACTCTTAGACAATGAAGCTAGTGCCTTATGCCATAATCTCTCTTAAATGTTGGGGAAGAAGGCCCCTACTATTTATCAGTTGTCTTCAAGGCCACTGTTATGATGACTGAGATAGTAAATGTCTCCAGCCTCTCTCTGTTCTTACCTTGAAACGAAGAGGCAGAAACATGATCACTGAATACAGAGACTGATGATCATTGACAGACCTCATTCTGTGATTATGATGACCTTATATTATACTTATGTGAAGTTATAGTAAAGCTCTTATACTTTATAAGAGTTATCTTTAATAACATGGCTTGCCTACCATAACCAATGCCCATTAATTTGGCAAGAGTGGTCTTTTATTCCCTCACTTTTTATTTATGTGTGTTTGTGTGTGTGTGTTTCATTTCATTCATTCAACAATTATTTATTTAGGGCCTAACATGTGCCAGGCACTGTGATGTACATGCTGGAGATATGTGAAAATATATGTTATTAAAAAATCCTCGCCCTAATAGAGCTTACATTGTAGTAGGAGGAATTGTTATATACTGTGCTTAGTGCTGATGCCTGAAATACGTAGGGATTAGGGAGAATGGGATAGTAGAGGGTTAACTCTAAGGTAATAAAAATAGTTAACTTGGTATTTAATGCTCTAATTCAATTTATCATTATTTTATGACATTCTACACCTATAGAGTGCTTTATAATTATTCAGGCCACTTTTATATTTCATTTGAAACAGTTTTGACATTTAATCAGAAGAGAATGTTTTTGAAAGTATTCTTTAAAACTGTGCAACACTATATAAATATATGAGCTTTATATTAGACAAGTTTGTATTATTCAGGGTTCTCCAGAGAAACAGAACCAATAGGGAGTGTGTGGGGGGATCACAGATAAATTGATTGATTGGTTGATTGATTTTAAGGAATTGGCTTCCACTATTGTAGGGGCTGTCAAGTCTGAAATCTTTAGGGCAGGCTGACAGGCCTCAGATCCAGCTAAGCATTGATGTTGCAGTCTTGAGTACTAATGCAGTCTGCGGGCAGAATTCCTTTTTCCTTAGGGGACCTTTGTCTTTTTCTCTTAAGGACTTCAACTGATTGGATGAAGCCTGACAAAGACTTGCCTTTGAAAAAAACTTTAGTCATGCTCCCCAGAGTCCTTTCTGACTAGGCCAACCTTGGGTTTCCTGCTCTATTCTTATAGAATCCAGTTTGAGCAAGAATCCTGTTAAGTTAGTTTAGGGAAAATCCTCTACCCTTGATATCTGACCACCCTGGATATCTTATCACCCTGGCCTGCCTCCAACAGTAATCCTATCAGGTTGGTTTAGCCAGAAACTCTTTATCCTTGATGTTTCTCCTCTTAGCAATTTTCTATCCACTGACCCCCACCCTGCTCCTTGGTTATAAATTCCCACTTGTCCTTGTCAGAGTTGGAGTTGAGTCCAGTCTCTCTCCCGTAGTCCAAGGCCCCATTGCAGTGGTCCACCCTGAATAAAGTCTGCTTTGCCATCTTTAACAGACCCATCCACCTTGTGGTGGAGGGTAACCTGTTTTACTCAAAGTCTACTGATTTAATGTTAATCGCATCTAAGAAACAAAACCTGTATGGCAACATCTAGACTGGTGTTTTGACCAAACACCTGGATGCTGTGGTCTATCCAAGTTGACACATTAACTATGTCAGTTGTCTCCACTTTCTAGATGGAAAAACTGAGAAGTACTTTTTTTGCCCTGCATTCTAAATGATGTTGTAGAAAGCTAGGCAGTATGCACACCGGTTACTATAGGATGTGGAAATATTTACTTTGTTCATAATCATGCTTGTAGGTCTTTTCTGCATAGGTGGGGGAGAGCAGTAGTTTATGGAAGAATGCCCCCCCAACCCACACACACTGAGGGAAAGAATCTGAAGAAGTTGGTTATGTGTCTGAAGTTGTTGGTTATGTGCATACAGTGTGATAGTTTGGGACCTTATGACTTAGCTGGGCTTGGCCCAGAGAAGGGCCTTTGTTGCCTCTTCCTCAGTTACAGTTACCATTTTTAATGGTTTCCTGCCTTGCAATTCCTTGATGTTTTTGCTGCAGAGAGGAAAGCCATCTCTTTAGTACACTGTGTGACTTCCATTCTAGAGGAATTTTGTGGAGATTAAAGGGCATGGAACTGAGTTGCAGGCGATCTGTGATCAAAGTTGTGCTTTATCTGAATAAGGTCAACAAGGGTATCAGTCTGAGCAACCTGCATAGAAGTCCAGAGGAGCAGGCAGATAGAGAGGGAAGTTTACTGTATATAGAGTGGAGATTTCTGCTTTACTTAGCCCCTCAGTGAGACTGCTGCTGCCCTGGTGGCTTTTCTGGGCAGGATTTTGTGGAATGTTGGGAGTTGTACCCTCTGAGCAGTTGGGCCTGTAGCTGTGGGTCCCCCTTGTCTCTGAACATTGCAGAGTCTCCTTTTTTTGGTTGAGATGCTGAAGGTGGCACAGGTGAAGGCTCTGGTGGCACCATTTTGGCATTGTCACTTGCCTTCCTTCTCAACCACTTATCCAAAATCTGTCTCTGAATCATTGCCTCACGAGAAGGCCTGACCCCATCTCTAGAAAGGAGGTAGATTACCAGGTCTGTCATGTTCTCTTAAAATGTTAGGTCAGCAAAGCATGCTAGTGTCATGGCCGTAATCTTCCTGTTGAAATAGCAGAGCTATGTAGCAGAACATAGATGACAAATGTTGCCATGTCCCTATTCATTGAGTAGAATAGCAGCCCAGGAGTTCTGTGCCCCTCCTCTGTGTCCGGTGCTGTGTCAGGACGTGGCGGCCACAAGATGGAGCATAGTGTATACTCTGAAGAAGCTTCAAGTGATTGCAATATACTCTACCATTTACAAAGCAAGATGAACTCCCAAGTGCTGTAGGAGCAGGCGGCTAGTCCCTTGGCCTAAAATGTCCACTGCTTTTCTACCCCATCTCTCAACCCTCTCATTTAAATTTTGCCTTTTGTTTCCCAGTACAAGATAAATATCTCCTCGTTTATAAAGCCTCGCTGATTTCCTAACATAGAAATGACCATATTTCTTCTCCATATTTCTAAAACCCTTTGTTTGTAACTCTTTTATAACTAGGGTGACCCCATAATTTATCATCCAGACTGAAAAAGTTAAAGGAGGCACTATTAATTATGTTGGGACAACATATATAAACTGGGATGTTCCAGGCAAACCTGGGCATTTGGTCACTCTATTTATGACCTTTACTCCCTGTTTGAGTGAAATATAGTCTGGTGGTCAAGTATGTATTCATCTCTCATTTTAGAATGTGACTTCCATTGTTGGGGTGGGAGAGGAGGAAGTTATTTATAGTTGCATTTCCATACTGGAATTACACCTGGTAGGAGCTCATGTTTACTGAATGGAATTGATGCCATTCACCATAGATGTCATAAGTTGAGCAGGCCTGCTGGGACCTCCAGGATAGCTGGCAGAGAAGAACATCAGTGTGAATAGATAGAGAGGGGCCTGGGATACTTAGCTGTGGAGTGGCTACTTTGAGTTGTCCAATAGTCCAGTCTTGGTATAATGGCAATTTGGTCTCATACTGGGCTACATTTGGTCTGCCAAATGTCAAATCTGTTCTTTTAGGTAGAGCATGAAGTCAGGGAGTCCCTCAGGCGTCTGAAAGGTGGTAGAGCTGTGGTTCCTGGGCAGTCCATCTAAGTGGACACAGGAGCCTAGTGGGGGTGAGGAGTTGAGCCTCCCCTGAGGCAGGCAGGAGGTAGGAAGGTGACCTGTTTCTCAGTGTCTTCATTACATCTGAATACCTCCTGGCAATATATTAAACTTATAGTGTTGGAGAAGGTTATAATCACTTAGTAAGGCCACTGAGAATTGTGTAGAGTAGAGGACTCTATAAGATTCTTTTTATAGACTGCATGTCAATAAAGAATCTCCTTGATGGAGAGTCTAGATGACATTAGTTCATGGACTTTTACATATAAATGAAGGGCTTGCCATTTAAACAGTCCTTTTCACTGGCCAGAGTAGGCAGCTATTGGAATAATGAAGTGAAGTATTGAACATAATATCGAGTTTATTACCTCATGGTTCTAAAATAAGTAAATAATGGATACATTGACTTCTACTTCATAGATGGTGATAAGCTACCTCTTCAGGACACTTCAAAGGTCTTTCTAAAGGTGCAGTATTTTACTGCTACCTTCCCTGTTGTCATTATTCTTTAGTGCCTTGGGGCTGACTCCCTTTGAAAAGCTGAGCACTTAAAATCCTTCTGTGGGTAATGAGCATTTGCTTTTACTGCAGTCTATAATTTGGACTCCAGTGGCAAATTGTTAGAACAAACTTTCTGAGCCTAGGATATTTTAACACTTTCTATCAGACACCTATGATCAGCAAACTCTGTATGGCTTCAGTTTATTGTATTTGCTATGAAAGTGAACTTCTCATCTATCCATTCAAGGCTGGCGTGAGTGCTTTCCTTTCTGTAGTTAAAAATCCCTTAGGCTTGATATTACCTTCCTAGACAGGATTGTTTACTATTTAATTCTTTGTTATACTTCCTGTCCTTCACTTGCTCTTGTAAAACCTACAACCAACTTTTAAAGCTGCGAATTTTGTGCCAAACTCATTTTCTCCGTCAATTGTGGGTGCAGGTGCAAAAGAAAGGGCTGTGCAATTCTAGGATGGAGGTTCCCAAGTCTGGCTGGTCATTAAAGTTCCCTGTCAAGCTATTATAAAGTACAAATGCCTCAGTGGACTCAGACTTACAGGGTGGGACCAGGGAATGTGTCTTTTTAAAATACACCATTCCGATGCTTAACCCTCGATGTGAGCAACTGATTGAGGGCCTGATGTAGGTGAAGTGTCACCCTCCTCTTGCTGTTGGTTGGCAATCCAGTGGCCTGAATGGTTTTGGTGTTAACCTAGCAAGCCCATTCCTTGATACCAAGGCCTTGGTGCCCATATATGCTTTCAAACTTCCTCCATGTTGTTTGATTATAAAATCTGTATAAAGCATGTTATGTAGCAGTCATGTTATTCATATTTTTGTTAGGAAAATATCCCCATTCATTTTACCTATTGTCCCTCTCTATTAACTCCACTTTGTCCTTATTTGGTCTTAGAGAAGAGAGCACTGGCTTTAGAGACAGAAGACCTGACTTGTGGGCACTTTAGCTAATGAACTTGTGATATTTGGCTTGTCACCTCACTTACCTGAGCTTCAGTTTCCCTTCTTCTAAAATCGAGAGGGTATTTTCCTTATAGCTTTCTTGGTAGGATCAAATGCTTTCATGTATAGGCAAGCACTTTATGAAAGTGCAATTCTGTATTTCTTGATATATATTTTTGTTATCTATTTCTTGATACACAGTCATGTGTTGCTTAACAACAGGGATATGTTCTCAGAAATGCGTCATTAAGTATGATTTTGTCATTGTGTTAGTGTCATAGAGTATACTTAGACAAACCTAGATGATATATCCTACTACATAGCTGGGCTACATGGTATAACCATATACGACCACCGTCATATATGTGGTCCATCATTGACTGGAGCACAGTTATGTGGCACATGATTGTATATATATTTTCCACAGTGTCTGGGTCAGGGTGCCTCATCCAAATGGGTGATCAACAAATGTTCCTAAAAGGTTGTGGAAAGAAGATTGTCAAAGTAATGATGTGTTTCTATTGCTTCTTTCTAAATCCTCCCTTTCTTTTCCTGAACCCAGGTCCCCGAAAGGCTAGGAATTCTACCTCTTGATTCATTTGTAGAAGCTAGGACTTCTTTTGCCTACAGGTAGTATCTAGTGCTGGACACCTACCAGTCGGTGTGTGGAGCTTCCTCCTTTGCCTTTTCAACAGTTTAATTCCAATCACGTTCTTAAAATAATATTTCACTACTTCTGATTTTCCTAATTATCATGCAGATAAACAGTGGGGATCATGACATTAGAATAAGTGAGTGGCTTATGATTTTTGCCTTAGAAAGAGAAACTCTTGCTGTTTTTCTCTCCCCTTGAGCAACACAGCAGTAATAAATGAGCAAGTCCCGAGTACTTTATGATAGATAGTTAATGGTGCTGTGCCGCAGCCAACAGGCCTATTTCCACAGCATCTGTCACAATTCAGAGTCATTAGCATACCTTTAATGGTTTCTTTTCAAAATAATTTCTACTAGGGCATTTAGAATGCATCAAGGAAAAATATTGAGTTCCAGAGATGAGAAATTTTAAATGTAGACAAATGGTTTTCATTGCCTCAGATGTAATTTTGATAAAATCAAGAAACCACATAGCAACGTACTATAGAGTATAACATAATTGACAGCATTTAATGTACTATCTGAGAATTATTTTTTCAGGCATTCTAAGATAGTTAATTAAAAAAAACCTTTTTTTAAAAAAAATTTAAAAAACTAATTTTAATAAATTTTTAAAAATTACTGTTTCCCAGCACCCATAACTCCATAGTAGGCCTTCTCCTGGTCTGTGCTGGCTACCTATTGGCTGTCTTTCACACTCTGTTTAATGATCAATCATAGAATCAATGTGATTTTCATCTTAGAAGATGAAAAATGTTTGGTAGGGCATATGCCATTTTTATATAATATTGGCAGATATTAGGCTTATTTATTTAGTTGTGAGGGGGCAATCTTTAAAGAAGCAAATTAAACTATATCTTTTTCCTAAAATGTCAAGGGTGGGTAAGAGAAGATCTTCATTAGATTTTTAAAGATGAATGTCTAGGATAAGTCTACTATGACTTATTGTTTAAAAAAGCAAAATGACTTTACTTTTTATACATGTAAACCAATGTGTACTTTTATCATGTATTAATAAAAGTTTATTACATAGGTATTTGAATATTAGTTCCTTATATTTGCAAAGGATGCTCTTTTTAAAGATCTATTTATGTATTTTTTATATATATGTATATGTGTGTGTGTATACATATATACATACACACACACACACATACACACATACACGAAACAACAAGATCATGGGGCACATAGTAACCCATAGTCCTAAATAAAATTGAGAATCTTCAAGAGGAAATCTGATGTGGTTAAATTTATACAGATGACAGTTGGAAGGGTCAGAGCTTCTGACTTGTATTTGTTTTTTAACCGTTTCCATCTAATGTTTTAGCCATTCTATGCTTATTCCAAAATAATTTTGTAGCCTCATTAATATTATAATTCCACATTACACTCCTAACACCTTTTTGGAGAGATGGTATTTTTGTCTTTATTTTTCTTCGTGATTGAGAAGGAAATAATATGATTTTCAAATGTCTTAAGATGTATTTTATTACCTCTAGGGTCTGAATACTGTTATTTCTTATTTGTTTTAAATGATACTATGTGAGGTCATTTATTCCTTGTTGTGTATATTATTTTTTAAATTGTTGGAATTAAAATTTAGAACCTATTCTTTGAATTGGGGAAAGGTATTTTCCATTTCTGGAGGACATCACCTACGTTTTTGCACCCTGGAACAATTACTGTCACGCTACTTAAGCAAATAAATATAGGCTCCTTAGAGGATGGAGCTCATGGTTTTACACTTTAATTTAAAACCATGAGTTATGTGAGTTTTATTAGTATGTATGTGTTTAAAGTCCTCATCCACAAGGTCCAGGAAAGCTCAGGATCATGTCCTTGTTCAGGCAACAGGATGGAGCGGGGAAGAGGGGACACAGGGGTTTACCCTCTGTTATCTAGGACAAGTCCTGGAAGGTGCTTGTATCACTTTCCTTTCATTCCCTTGGTCAGAACATGTACCTGTACATACTTGTACATACCCAACATCAAGGAAAGGCAGGAAATACCTTTTTTTGCTTTTCTAGGATGATTTTTGTGGGCCCTACTGAGAAACCAGAGGTCCTGTTGTAAGGGTAAGATGGGTATTTTGAGGAATTAATATCTGCCACAGTTACATGGTCTTCAAAAATGATATTTATGCACTAGATGCAAAGCCAGTTTAAAAAAATATTTAGATATTTAACATTTCTTGACAACTCCTTTGTGATTAGAAATCATATTGACTTTTTGATTATATATATTCATTTGAAAACACCAAATACTATTATTTTCCTAGATATTGTGGTGCTAAAGAGTTGTCAGTAAAAATCTAGAGTCTTTAAATAAATTTTGAAAAGGAATGACGGATCAAATGGAATTCTAATTACTTGGTTTCAACACATTTCTCTTTCATTTGAATCTTTCAAGAGAAAAGTGAAAAGCAACATTATCCTTGAGAAATTCCCCCTCAGCATCTAAGCAGCCGTTTTTAATTACAGAAAATGTCTTCAAAATCTGTTTTGCCATTTAAAAGTTTTGGCTGTGAAAAAGTCAATTGTCAGTTGTATAAGGGAGGAAAAAATATCTTAAGCTAAAAAAGCCATTTATATATTAAGTAAACACGTGTTATTTGAATGTTAGTGGTTGATTTTTTCATTGAAAATTTTTCCTGTTTAATTTTGGGGATCATTGTTGGTCATATAAACACACAAAATAGACTCTAGTGTCAACCAATTCATGCCTGCAGAACTATGGCTGTAATTTAATTGGAATTGTTTAAAAATAAACCAAAATCACTCATTATGTGTTCTTTCTTCCAAAGGGGTCTCCTTGGGAAGCTGTTATATTTTTTTTTGCTAGAGCTGCCATTTCTCAGAGTTTCAATCCCTCCCTCCTAACCTCCTTCTTTTCACCTCCCTTCTTTCTTTTCTTTCTTTCAAAAATTGCCTTAAAAGGCACATTTTCCTGAGTATCCTCCAAGGTAATAAATCTTCATCAGTTGAGAATAGATTTGATTTTGGGGAAGAGCCAGAAGTTGTTTGGAGTCAAGGCTGGTGGGTAATAAAACTGTAGTAACATTTTCAGTTAGATGTAAGGAGTGACCGTTAAGTAACGAGACCACTTTTCCAAACTTTTTAGAAGGCTAAGAAGGAGGTTCCAAAATAGGAAATCTCAGTTTAATGTGTATGTTTATTAAAAAAAAACTAGTCTTATTTGATAATGACATTACAAGTTTTATGCATTATTTATTCTTTTTTTTTGTATTTGCTGCTACTTTTTTCCCCAGGTGTCTTGCAATTGCCTGTGGGATCACTGTCAAACTTGATGATAATCCTTTTGGAGATTTTAATGATATCTGCATATCTTATTTGAAATATAGTAATTAAAGTGACAACGGAAGAGAAAAATCAAGTTTCAATCAATGTTTAATTATATAAATTGGCTACTTGCTAGGTTTTTTTCTTTTGGAGTATAACATTTGCAAATTGTCAGTAAGGTTTTAATGCTTATTTTCAACATAGTCATCATGTAGATTTATATTACCAAATGCAATGATATAACACTATCAAATGTTATATTTAATGCCATCATCAACTTAATATTGCTTCAAAAGTATAACTTGCAAAACTAAATTGAGGTATTCAGCAGGTACAGTAAACATATGAGTCTTTCAATATCTGTTATATGTAAAACTTAATGATATTTATTTAAAGATAATTTAACCCTTTGTACTCAGATGTCGAGTGTGACTCGACACGGTTAGCAAAAATTATAGAGATTAAAATTACTCTTTGAATGTAATTTGAATTATAATTTGAAATATAAAAAAATCCAAATAAATAAGTTTGTATGAAAAGAAACTCCAGTTTTTTATTCTACTGCCACGCTTTGTAAAATCTGGGGTATTTAAAAAATTAAATCCCGAGTGGGATAAAGGAATCGAGAAAAAAGCAAGCGAGTGCAAAGGGTTAAACTTTAAAAAGTCTGAGGCTCTCATTTCTGTATTTCTTTTGAACTTGTATGACATCTCATATTTTTTAAGGAAATTCAATAGCATCTTCACTTTCTTTTAAAACTTCACTTATGAAGTTGAAAGAAAGAAAAAAACACTTTATTTTAGAAACTTTAGAAAATGTATTTTACATGCTTATTGGCCAGCCAAGTTTTTTTTTCTTTCTTCTGACTTCATGTGTAAAGTTTTAAAAGAAAGTGAAGATACTATTGAATTTCCTTAGGAAGGAAGGAAGGAAGAATGGAAGGGAGAGAAAGAAGAAAGGGAAGGAAGGAAGGAAAAGAAATTAGTACAAAAGCCAAATAGGTATGCTTAGATATTGAGATAAAGTACCTTTTGTTTCTGGTTATTTGTGCTACATGGTTTACTTTATTCAATTTTTGTTTAATAAAATTATGCCTTCTGCTATGATAATACATAACAATTTGAAAGCATTAACAGTAGTGATTAGCCATATATAAGAAAGTTATTTTATTAGGATATCTTTTTGTCTACTTGCTTTTTTTTTTTTTTTGTCTACTTGCTTTTAAAAAGCATACTTTACATAAAGAGCAACAATCTTCATTAGGTTTTGTTGTATTGTAGAGTGGTCTGCCTTATGAATAAGTACTCGTTAGTTCATGTCTTGAGAATGAGGAAAGGTTTATGCCCGTTTAGCAAAGAATAATGGTGATTCATGTACATTTTCTGGTAGAACAGATAACTGGTAAAGCTCAGTGCCTTGGCAGACATTTCAGGATGGTATAAAAGTTACCATGGATTTGAACATTAAAAAACAGTAAGAGAAAATAATATAAAATTTAGATATTTCATCTCATTGAAAGCATTATCTAAACACATTGTAATGTAATTTGCTCATTATTCATTCATCCATTCATCTGATAAAATAACGTATATATCAGGCTATATAACTTCAGTAATAGAGATACAAGTTTGCATAAAAATAGAATCCTATCACAGATTAAAAAAAAGAATCCTTCACTTTGGAACTCAGTCTGATGTATACCAATTTTTACTCTATATTTATAAAATTATAAACTGGAATGTATTTATATTCCAATTTAAAAATTAGAATATATTTTTATAAAATTGGCATGAGACTAATCACTTTTGGCTAGAAATTTTTGGAGGTAACTTTTAGTGACCTGTAACAATAAAAGATACAATGTTTGCCATTTGCAGTTGAGTCAAGTCCAGAATGACATAATAGTCCAATTTCACCTCAGCCTCTTAACCAAACTGAGCAAGGCCACAGAAGAGCTCTCAGTGATGTTTCAGCCCTAGTAGTCTAAAACTGGCTAAGATTTTTATTCAACAAGGTTTTACTGAATGCCTGCTACGTGCCAGGACTATTTGGTGCTTCTTTGCACCAAGTCAGGTACATTTTAAACATATTGAAATAATCTTGAATTTCTTACTGTTCTCTTCTACAACATATATGTAAAGTTCAACTAAATTTTCAGTTAAATTGACTTATTCCCTGCTGGTTAACTGAGCATATCTTATCAAAGCTAAATATAGTAATCATCAGCATGATTTTTTTTTAATGTTTGATATAGTAATAATATGTATAGTTTTTATCCAGTATATAATTATTAAATGGATATTTGGACAGTGTGTACATACAGATGGTTCTGTTTATCATCTTCAGTAAAAAATGTTTATCTGACCTTTGTAAATCTGCCCTCTGAAGATTATGCTTCATAGAATTTCTAATGTTTATAATTGCTAACTAGTGTTTATGTAGATTGTATTGAACAATTTTACAGGAAGAATAAAGCACATTTTACCATTTTTTTCCAAATTTAATTCAGAAAATTTGTGAGTACTTGTTGTGTACATAGTGTCAATAGCCTATATTTTAAATGAGCTTCACTATTTATCTCAGTGTCTTAGTTTTTCTTTTTAAAAGTTCTTTTAATACAAACTTTTATTAAAGCACGTTGGGTTTTTGTAAATGAGTGTTATACAAATGATTGCTTACTCTTCGTAGTAATGTTACCTTTCCAGCTTGCTCTTGCGTATCTTTTCTTTAAACCACTCTTTTAGTGTTACCTATTCTTATACTTACTATTATATTACTTTTAAAGTAAAGATGTTTGAGTTCATTTAATCACATATAAATTATTTTACCTTACCAGAGAATAGGAATTCATTTTGGTGCTTAGCAACCCCATTGATGGATATGTGTGCAAGTGTGTGTGTAAATATACACATAATATTAGAGAAATCCCAACTATTGTGTTGTATTTATTGACCACAATGATAGAGTTCTGGAATACTGTGCCTTATTTGAAAAGTATTATTTCATGATATTTTTACATTTTAACATTTAATTAATGCTTTTAGTGTTAGGTAGCTGGCTTAAGATGAACCTTTTTACCGTTTGTAAAAAATTAAAACAAAAGAAGCCTTCATGAATCTTAATGGCAATTTTAAAAGAAATATTGCCATTAACATCAGGAACATAATGGTACATGGGGCATCTGGAAAAAAAATATCAACGTCAGGAACAGACTAGGATGTCTGTTTTTTATATTGTTCTGGAGGCACTAACCAATGCTATTAGATAAGAGAATAAAAAGGGAAATATAGAAAAAAGGAAGTAAATTTTTCATTATTTGAGGATCGTGTACCTGGAAAACCAAGGAAGTCAGCTGCCAAACTTTCACCAGCTGAGAGAATTCAGTTACGGTAACTGGCTACAAAGTAAATGAAAACGCTCTGTACTGATAATGAATGAGAGCAAAGAAAGTTTAGAGGAGGCTTCCATTTTGGAATAACAACTATGGAACATATTGACAGTTATAAAAAATAAAGCAAATGTTTATTGTAGAAAAATTTTACCAGGAGATTTCAAAAAATAGAGCTTTTATAGTTCTTCTGCCCCTGATGGTACTTGTTAATATTGTATATGATTCCTGTTTTTAGCGGGCATAAATACACTTTGGGTAATAATATATGGATAGGGTAGAGGAGGTACAAATTTGTGCTCATGTTATACTATATTTTGAAAATATTTTTTATTGCAGCAATTGTGAATATTTTTTCATATTATTAATGTTCTTCTATGGCATTCATTTTACATATAGCTTGGATATTTGAACATTTCCCTATTTATGGATGCTTGTGGTATTTCTCTTTTTTTCAATATTACCAATAATGCTAAGAAGAATAATATCTTCTTGACTAAATCTTAGTTGACATCCATGGCTTATTTTCTGCTTTTTGATAAATTTCTAGAAGCAATTTCTTGGGTGAAAGGGTGTATTTTAATGTTTTCTTTCTACACACAATTTTCTCTCCAAAAATTTATATCAGTTTATATTTTTACCAGCACTATTTGAATATACCTACCTCCTTGCCCAGTTATCACTTATCAGCATTGGGTATTATAATTTTTGATATTGTTTTTCAATTTGAAAATGAAGATCTGATTTTCATCTATGTTAGAGAGAAAGTAAAAGGGATATTGACAGACACATATGGCTGAATTGAATTGCTCATTCATAATCTTTTTTCACTTTCCAGTGTTGTTTTAAAATATTTCTTATAAGAGTTCTCTATGTTTTAATTTTTAGATAGTCAAATCTATCAGTCTTTCATAATAATTTCATAGTAATGCTTAGAAGAGTTTGTCTCCCTTTAAGATATATTTAAATAGTCACTGTTTTATTTCTACTTTTGTTTTCAGTTTGTTTACCAATGAAATTTTTATTCAATCTTTTCTTTATTTTGGCATATAGTATCTCACCAGGTTTTTCTAGACAGTTTTGCCAATATTATGTTTTTGATTTTATCTATTCTCCTTAGAGTTGTCTTAGTTATTTTGTATCAAGTTCTAATGAAGAATTAAGACTCTTTCTGGTCTTAGAATTCTGTTCAGTTTGTATATTTACTAATTCTTGAGCCAGTAGTACACTATTAATTATTGTAGATTTATACTTTAAAAAAATATTTTTCAAGGCAATTCCCCAGTCATGACCATTACTTTTCAAATTTCTTTGTTAGTGTGATTTATCTGTTCTTCAGAATGAACATTAGTTTCATGTCGTTAAGCATTTGAATACTTGAGTCCCTTGGTATTCTTTGTGCATTGAAATACCTTTATGCAGTATCTGGCATGTATAAATTGAAATTTTTGTGCTTCTATTATTTAGATATACTAGGTAGTTTATTCGTTCAAAAATCTATTCATGCATTTCTTATTCTTTCTCTTTTCTTCTTTCATCGTTTGCTTGGATCCCTTTCTCTATTTGCAACCAAACCCTTTATTGCTTGTGCATGTTTGGATGTTTTATAACTGGTAGAGACTCTTTGTAGCCAACCAGATACCTAGTGGTAGACTGCACATGACATGTGGATTTTGCTATTAATAAACAACATTAGTTTGTTCACCTATGAACTTCATGTAGGTAATTCTTTCTGATTTTATTTTAAAGAAAGAGAATTACTTGTTTGATTTTCAGAGGGCATTTGTGTCATATATTTTTATTTCTTCATGTTTTACTGATGTTGTCATACAGCATCTTTATGTCTATAATTCCAGTCTAGTTCCCATCATATCATTTTTAGCTCTTTAATGTATTTAATATAGGTATCTTCTTTTAACGTAAAAACATACAGGAGAAACTGTCTGAAAAATCTTCCAATATATAAAGCCACAGGATTCAATATGTGAAATTATAGTGGGTTCTCTAGAATCTTTAGAGAATTGCAATTATTAACACTGTGAGTAATTTTCTTTCTTTCTTAACTTGTAGTTGTTAGAGAACAATTTAGAAAATTGATGCTTCTGTCAAAAGTCTGGAAGGGTAGAATACATGCTCAGTCTGGATATGACAACATTTAAGAACTCCACAACTTTTACTAACTATGAAAAAAGGAATCTATTTTATACTCCATTAAACTGTTACACATCATAAATAATTTATATCAACTCTTGTTCTTGTCTGTATCGAGGATGATAAACTAGTCACTGTAGAGCATTTTTCTAATGAATGTAATAGTATTCCTCTTTTCTCCTGCCTGTGTTACTTTCTGCCTCTTCCTTCTCTCAGTTTCTCTTTCTCTTTAGAAAGAAGTGTGTGTCTCTTGAACATTTCCAGTTAATGAACATAGTCCTAGAATTTTATAGGGATCCAGTGAGGTCCCTTTAGGAAATCACATGACTTAGAATGGTTTGCTTTCTAGCTCTACTGCTCACTGAATATATTCCTTTGGGCACAGTCCAGTCTTCCTATATCTCAGTTTTCTCATCTTTTAAATGAGTGTAGGTACTTTCTTCAAAGGATTGTTTTGAGAATTTGAAGAGATAAGATTATGAAGGTTCTTTTTAAATGGTGGTTATTATAGTTGAATTAAATTCCTATTGCCATGCTTATTTTTGACACTATTATGAAGGACTGGCAAATGTCCAGAGAAATTGCACAGTTGGACATTGGAAGCCTAGAGCTGTTGGGAGCAAGCTCCCACCCTGTCCTGTGCCTTTTAGAAGCAGCCTGATGCCTCCCTGACTAGACTCCTGCCCCGTCTGATCACCCAGCCATCTCAGGGTTTTGGCAGAGGAGAGCAGTTGGAGAAGCAGGGGAAGTGATGGTATTAAAAAGAATGGCAGGCCGGGCGCGGTGGCTCACGCCTGTAATCCTAGCACTCTGGGAGGCCGAGGCGGGCGGATTGCTCAAGGTTGGGAGTTCAAAACCAGCCTGAGCGAGACCCCGTCTCTACTAAAAATAGAAAGAAATTAATTGACCAACTAAAAATGTATATACAAAAAATTAGCCGGGCATGGTGGTGCATGCCTGTAGTCCCAGCTACTTGGGAGGCTGAGGCAGGAGGATCGCTTGAGCCCAGGAGTTTGAGGTTGCTGTGAGCTAGGCTGACGCCACGGCACTCACTCTAGCCTGGGCAACATAGTGAGACCCTGTCTCAAAAAAAAAAAAAAAAGAATGGCATCATGTTCCTAATTTTTGGTGTCTCCAGCAATGTGAGGAACCCATTATCACCAGGAAGTGGGCAGTTGATTGGTAAATGTGGAGGGTTTGAGTATTATACATTGTGAAGCAGAATAGAAAGATGAGAAATTAAGGAGCTTGTGGTTGAAGAGAAAGAATCTCAAGTTACAAATCCATGTGGTGGAGCAGAGCCTTGCAGTCCTGCTGACAAGGAGTTGGCTGTTACGGAGGGTGTCTGATGGTCTTAGTGGGAATGTTTTGAAGAGAACAAGGAAAGCCATTGTTATGAGCTGAAGTGGGCTTCTGCTAGGAAGCAGGGAGAGCCTCAGTGTGGCAGAGCTGAGGGTAGGTGGCCTCGGGAATGCAGCATAGATGTGGATGCCAGGCAATAACTGTAGCCCTGCAGGGAACTAGCCTTGCGTGAAGCTGTAAGAAATCAAGTGCCTTGTTGTAAGTACTGTCTTCAAGGATAACAATGAATCCAAGAACTGTTGTCACAAGTAGTTACGTTAGCTACTTCTAACATCGAATAAAGTCACAAATTTGAGGAGAGATGCAAAGAACTGCTTCCCTACCGTGACCTCTTTGTTACATTTGAACACACAGATCATAAGGCTTTAGCAGGTAGAATCATGTGTAAGAATGGATAAAAACAGGCTGTGCCTCAGAATAAGGCACATATAAGGTTGGGAAGCATCGTTTTCACAGTGTTTTAAGAGGACATTGAGAAAGTGGCTTCTTCAATTATAGAGGAACTTGGATCTTGGATGTAGAGTCCAGGGTCTAAGAGCCCAGTTCTTTTCTACTAAAAATAGAAACTGATAGCACAGATGGAACAATGCCTTAGCTCATCCATTTCTGATCATGATAAAACCTATCCAGTAAAGCCATGTGCTTTTCCCCGTATGCTCCCATGCCTAGCCTTACTGACACCTGTCGAATATGAATTCTTAACAAGTTCACTTGTTTTCTCACAGTCAGTGTAACAAACTCTTAGACTGAGGTGAATAATGAAGGTGGTGACTGTTAGAAACTATCACAGTAGTTGTGGGAGAAATGACTACTAAATGCCTGACACTGAAGGAAGGGACAAAATTTAAAAAGTAGAAACTGTATCAAAGTGCTTGAGTGATGAATATTTCTAATGATGGTCTTGACTCATCCATAGAACAAAACAAAAAAACCATAAACACCGCATTTTATCCACTTGCCTGTAAGGATTCAGGGAATGAAATACTCTAAGGAAAGATTTTCCTTACAGATGGCCACAAATTTAATCAGGGATTTAGGGTGCATGAAGGGATAAGCCTCAGTTATATAGAAAATTCACTTAAATTGAACATTTTATTTCCCAGGGATGCCAGATAATTGAGTTATACCTAAAATCTTGAGCTGTCTAACACACATGCATGCACATCTAGCTTCTGTGTGCTGAAAGGTGTTAAATGGTTTGAAAACTGTAATTAAATAGCTGCAATTGTGCTGCAAAACCACCATAAGCATTGCCTTATGTAGTATTTCAATGTTAAGTGCTAAAATTTCATCTGAGTAGCTGTGACTAATCTAGTCTTTATTTGTAACACATTCAAATTTAGAGGTGTATGTTCTTGTTCATGTACTTTCTCATTAGCACTAATAATGCTAATGGGAGTGACAAATGTATTATGTTTTTGCCTTCTATCACTCACGCCTTTTAGATAACTAGCTCTTTAGAGGAGGTAATTTTCCCTGTGATACATTTATGAAGCTGTAGGTTTAATAGTTTTACTGAAAAGAGAATATGTCCATAGGGACTGTTTATTAGTTGACAGGCTCTGGGGAAAACAAGTTTGGATTAATCAGTTTGAATCACAGAAGAAATTGTGATGGCAATTAATGTAAATGGGGATAGAACATACTTCTTTGTTCTTTCAAGCATTTTTTTCCTAGTTTATTTTGAGGCGGGAAAGTTCTTTCCCAGGCTTCTGACTTTGATGCTTGAACACATCCTCTTCATTCCTCCTCTCCAAAGTTTCCTTTTGTGCAAAGGGTTCCTTATGTTTAGAGAGTCACTAGACAGTTTTTAGTACAGTCATGCATCGCTCAACAATGGGATATGTTCTGAGAAATTTGTGATTGTGAACATCATAGAATGTGCTTACACAGACCTAGATGGAACAGACCTAGATGGTATAGACTACTGCACTCGTAGATATATGATGTACAGCCTATTGTTCCTGGGCTACAAACCTGTGCAGCATGTTGCTGTACTGAATACTGTAGGCAAATGTAACACAATGGTAAGTATTTGTGTCTACACATAGAAAAGGTACAGTAAAAATATGGTATAAAGGATAAAACATGGTATGCCTGTATAGAGCACTTACCATGATGGAGCTTGCAGGATTGGAAGTTGCTCTGGGTGAGTCAGTGAGTGAAAGGTGAGTGAATGTGAAGGCCTCTAGGGTATTATGTGTACTTTATAAATACTGTATACTTATGTTATACTAACTTTGTCCTTAAAAGTAATTGCCCTACAATGTTATGACATTTATGATGTGACTAGGCGATAGGAATATTTTAGCTCCATTATAATCTTATGGGACGACCGGCATATATTTGGTCCATCATTGACTGAAACATCATTATGCAGCAGCATATGACTGTATTTAAAAATGTAAAGCCATCTTCTTTTGGGGAATACTCATTTTATTAAGGGTTAGTACATTTGGTTATTCTCTCCATCACTTAGCAAGTACTCTGTTTCCTTCGGGAGAGATCCAAAATGATACTGGCCGGGGACAGACTACCTGTAGCTACTCAACCTCCCCCTGCCCCCAACACGTGCACACTGTCACTCCACACCTGGTGAGGACAGGGGTTGTGTAGTCCTCACAGCCTCATTTCCTGTTTGTGCACGCTTGTCCTTATCTCCCTAGGGCTCAGAGATCTAAACTTGCTGTGAGCTTTCTCCTTTCCTGTTCCCTTGCTGCCATGGGGGACTTACTCGAGGTTTAAGTGTGAGGACTGTGGAGGAGCCCTCTCCCTTGGATTGTGGCCTGTGGGGATAGCTTTCTTGCATTCCTGTTTCCATTTCACATGCATTTTTCCTTAGAGACAATGTTGTAAAGAGTAGTTAGTTTCACTTGGACTACTGAGTTTGTATGGTGATGAAGTTTAGCTGTGTAGTAAATTAAATAAGAACTTATCTCAGCATGCTACATGGATTTCCAAAATCACGTTTCAATTGACTTTTTGAATCTACCCATTTCCAAGTTGTGTACTGTGTTTCTGTCTCTTCTTGTTGAGTTATTCAAAGTTTTTCCAACAGCTATAGGAATAGATGTATCAAGTCAGCAGTGTAGTACAGAGGGAAGAATATTGACTTTGGAATCAAGAAGGTGGGGTGTGATTCCTTGTTTTCATTTGCTTTATATCCTTGAGCAAGTCATTTAACCTCCATGAGCCTTAATATTTCCATCTGTTAAGTAGAGAATGATTAACAGCTACGGTATGTACTTCACAAAATGTGAATGAACATTATCTGAGATAATGTATATGAAAGTATCTTGCAGGTTGTTGGTGATATAAATGAAAGATATAATTATTTAATATTTAATAATTGGAAAGAACAATAGTTGTGTTTGGCAGGTCTCTAAAATATTATAAATTTTCTTAAATTGTTAAAGGCATTTGTTGGGATTTATTTTTATTCATGCTATTTTATACTGATGTATTATTTTTTAAGTAATATAAATTTTTAATGAATTAATTTTCTTAACAGCAGTATGTTTGTAAGTAAGACACCTTATAGTAATAAGTACTTTGATGAGGCAATGTCCTTTAACAAATGAAAGATCAGTCAGTCTCTTTATGTAGCACAGTACTGAAATACCAGTCAACATATTAAATCTTAATCAGTAACAATGTTTCACTAATTACAAAAGCTGGTTTATATATTGGGTAATTTGCTGTTTGTAAACGTTGGATTATATTAACTAACCCAGCTAATTGCCAGCCACAGAATAAGCATAGGTTTCCTAAAAGCTTTCATCAGTAGCTTGAAGTAGGCACTACTGCCTAATATTTCAGTCAGTGTGGAAGGGCAGGTAATGACATTATGAATACATTTATAATGCAGGCCAATTTCTTCTAAAATGCACGTAAGTATTATTACTTTACCAGGAGTCTGAAATATGATTTATTTAATGCATTTCAGCCCCCATAAGATTAAGATATAATTGAGATGTAAAGTAAAAAAAAATCACATGCACTCAGTATGGTACATGAATCATAGACTAAATTGCTTATAATTTTAAAGGCACTTAGGGGAATTGTGAAATTTATATAATGCATTCTTGTGTTTGGAAAAGGTTATAAGAACAATAGTCCGGTTATTTTAGAATTTCAGTCCTAAAAATAGGACTTTCTGAATTGTTATTAAACCTAAGATAGCCATACACATGAGCAAATCCAAATCTAAGTCCAGTTCTCATTAACTACTTTTTGTGAGTTTTTCCTTTAAACCTCTCATATTTAGCAAGGCAGTTGAGTAGTATATAATTTCTGTGAAGGCCATAATCTAGTTTTTATAAACTGCACAACCGGATGAATGACAACAACATAAATGTTGCCAGCATGTTTAGAAGGGAATCAGTTAAATGGTACTTGGAATTTTGATGATTATTGCTTTGAAAAGACTGAAAATCACAGGTCTTGGCTTTATAGTTTAATTACTTGCTTAACAATTGCTAGTGATTCACTAAATCACAAGGCTTCCAAACAAATAACATCAGTAACTCTGCCATGCCTGAGCAACTCCAATTTTCTTGACAATGGCTACCAAACTGTGTTTAGCCTAATATAAACTGTTAGTTTAACTGCAAGCAATAGGAGCTTCAAGCATTGCTATTGATGAGATTCCAGCAAATTGAGCGCTTTACCAGCGGTGACACTTGTGTCAAGAATGACTTTAGCATGTTTTATCAAGACCAGTTGGAGAAGCAAATATAGTAATTATCCACATCCTTTTTTGATATTGGATTTAATAATAATGAGTGCTGTCCAGCTTTCCAGGACTTCTAATTAATAATTGGTTCTTAAGAACACAGCATGTGGTTCCTCACAGTTTGAATAAGATTGGGAAACAGGGCAAGCTGAAGGTCCTCCATACTTTTATGGGCAAGATTGAAAAGGCGGTTTAAAAGAAGAGCAAGTTGTAGGGAGAGATTCAGGTGTGCTGGTGTGAAAATTTAATTTGTGCCTTTATTGACCTGTGCTCTCTCCTTGCTGTGTCTTAACTTTTTGGCATTTCTATGAGTACACTGCTCTCTCATCTTTGCCCTTTTGCAATGGCAAGCTTTTGATTTCAAATGGATTCTTCTAGAATTAGGCGCATTCCTTAGTTTTTTACTTATGTAGTAGCCGCAATCTTTTGCTCAGGTGAGAATTATCCCCTGGATTTAGTATTTTCTCATTGAAATAATGGAAAATAGGCATGTCAGACCTGCATTTAAGAGGAGATCATAATGCCTTCTACTTAAAGTTGAATGTTTACTCATACTAGGCACTATACTAAGAACTTCATGTACATTTTATTAAATTATTAAAACATTAGGTGGTAATATTATTGTGCCTATGCTATGATTCAGATATCCCCTCCAAAACTCATGGTTGAAATTTAATTGCCATTTTGATGGTATTAAGAGTTTGGACCTCTAAGAGGTAATTAGGTCATGAGGGTTCTGCCCTCAGGAATGGATTAATGCTGTGATTGTGGGTGTGGGTTAGTTAGCTCGGAATGGGCTCATGATGAAAGGATACTGTGTGGCCCCCATCCTCTCTCTCCCTCCCTGCTCCCCATCCCTCCCCCCTCCTCCATGCTCTCTTACCCTTTTGCCATGGGATGACACAGAAAGAAGCCCTACATCAAATGCCAGGCAGGTGCCAGTGCCATGTTCTTGGACTTCCGAGCATCCAGAACCTTGAGCCAAATAAACTTCTTTTCTTTATAAACTACCCAGTATGTGGTATTCTGTAATAGCAGCAGAAATGGACTAAGAAAGCCTATGCTAGGAATAACTGAGGCTTAAAAAAGTTAAGTAATTTGTCTATAGTCATCAGTCATTTTCGGTATAGACTCATGTCCTTGACTATAATTCCATACAACCTCTGTAGTACGTTCTCTTAGTATAGTTGTGAATATGACCTATTCAGATCCTTCTTGGTATAGATCTGACCTGCAATAATACATTTTTATTATGACCCAGTGTACACACATATATTAATTCATACATAAGAAATAATACTTGCGATTTATTTTATTATTTTCTGCCCTCTTCTGTTTTCTACTTTATTTTATTCTATTTTCATTTTTAAAATGCTTGTTGTGATCCTCTAAAATGATATCACAGTCCAGTAATAGGCAGCAACCTACCCTTTGAAAATCACCGAGAATCAGTCCTGGCCTTGTAGGGTTCATGCTGGTTTTACTCTTGCTTTACTCTTGCTCATATGCTGCCTCAGGTACTTGCACTTCTGTAATAATTTTGTTAGTTTTCTAATTTTGTGAGACCTCGTATAGTTTTGCCAGTAGGCATTTGTGAGTGATTGAATTTTGGGGATGGATTAATACTTTTCCCAAGGCTGTGAGAGTTCCTCCTTTGCCATTTCATCATGGTCCTTTGGGGGTCCAGCACCGTTTAGACTACATGGTTATACTAGGAATCTGGTTTTCCAGAGGCTGCCTCCCTTTCTTTCTAAAGTTCTTTTACTGCTGGCAGGTTTGTTATGGCGATTAAAGGAAACTGAAGTAAAAAAAAATGTTCTTTTTCCAGTTATATCTTTTCCATTTGGTATACTGTGAGCTGGACACAGTATACCAAATGTCTTTTAAATAGAAACTGAGAAGATGCAGAATACTCTTGTCTTTATCATCTTGTATCCCGAAGGCTAGACTGAAGCTATTGTCCCACTTATCTTTGCCTATAATGAACTGGTAGCGTATGACTGACATAACCTAGCCCTGTTTTGACATCAGGTGTCCATGTCATCTCATCCAGTTCCTTTTTGAGCAGGCAAACATTTGTTGAGTACCTATCTGTGCCAGCCCTATTTCAGCCTTGAGGGTTATGATGGGGAATGTGATACACAAGTCGCTTCTCTCTTGGCATGTGTACTCTGGTGGGGAAGACAGATAATAAATAAGCAAATAAATATTATATAGTTCATTTCAGAATGGGGTAAGTATATGAGGAGCAGTAATATAGGGTAAGATGATAGAGAGTTGTGGACTGCAGCATTTCTCTACTTATCTGTGCCCTACCCCATGGATTGTTAATTTCTTTAGGACGTATAAATCCTCCAAAGACCGGGATAGGATTTTCATTTGTGAATGGCCTGTAATTCAAGAGGAGGGTGTCTCAAAGAACAGACCCCAATGTCGTTAATAGAGCAGTGGCATTGGCATCACATGGAAGGTTATTACAAACTCAGACTCTCCAGCCCAGCTTGGACTTACTGAAGCAGAGTCTGCATTTTAACAACATCCCCAGGTGAATCTTTATGCAAATTAAAATTTGAGAAGTACCGTGTTTTCCCGAAAATAAGACCTACCCTTAAAATAAGCCCTAGCAGGATTTCTAAGCATTTGCGCAATGTAAGACCTAGTGATGGGTGTGGCTATGCAGCATATCTGCACAACCCGTGCATTTCATCGCGGAGCGGTCAAGAAGATGAGCAGCCCTTCTCATCTGCCCCATGAGAGCTCTATTGCTTGACATGAGATTGGGGCCAATGGTTCTAAAGGAAATAGAGTTGCAAGAAATTTAGGATGGAATTCAGGGTTTGGAGAATTATGATGATGTTCCAGAAGAAGATGACTTAACTGTATTTGAATAAATGTAGATTGTTGTACTGTACTTAAAAAAAAAAAATAACACATCCCCTGAAAATAAACCCTAGGGTGTCTTCTTGAAGAAAAATAAATATAAGAGCCTGTCTTATTTCCGAGGAAACACGGTACTATTCTAGAGTAGTGGTTCTGAACCTTGGCTGCTGTAGAGAAATAGAGTTGGGTATAGTATGTCACTCCCAGTGAAGTGACCTTTACCCAAAGGGTAATCTGCCAGGGTGGAAATCATTAGATCCCCCAGCTTTATTCCCTTCTCCTATGCTCAGTAATTTCAGACAGAGGCAACTTGTCCGGCCCCTTTGTGTACTCCCCCAACTGAGATGGGTCACTGGAAATTAGTTCTCCCTAGCATTGTTCAGAAATCCTGCTGGTGACTCCAGTCCTATATGTATGCCCCAGGACCTGGCACACACTCTTCTTCTGCTGAGATATGAGCGCCCTTTTGCCAGTGGGCCTCTTTGCCAAGGGTCTCCCCTCACCTTTCTTATGCCTTAGTGAGTAATAAACCTTTCTGTTTCTTGTTACCACTGGCCCAGGTGATATCCAGTTTTTTTGGCTGGTATGTTTTCATATCCAGTACCTTTAGAAGGGGACCCCATGTGTGGGCCAAGTAAGCATAGGGATCGTTAATAGAAATCTTGATTCTCAGACATCACTCCCAACCAGTGAAACCAGCAAGTTGTGACCTAGGCTGCAGCATTTTTCAAAGCTCTCCAGGTAATTCCAAAGGGCAGCCAAGATTAAGATCCCTGCACTAGAAAGAAAATATCTTTTATGTTGTTAGGGCCATGGAACATTTTGGAAGATGCTTATGATAAAGTCTGGCTGATGTTTTACATATCATCATTGAAATACACACTGCTCATCAAGGGTTTGGGTATAGTAGGCAGAGTACAGCATTAGAAACTGTGTGGTCCCTTTCTTACAAAAAGATGGTGGAGCTGATGGCAGCACAACAGCTCAATTTGAGTCACCGTAATCAGATTAATATTAGATTCTGCGGAAAATATGTGGCAACAAATGTGACTCAGTGGATAAATGAATAATCACATTTTTGCACTTGAAGAATGCCAATTCTTTTTAAAGTTTAGGACATTTTTGCCTGCTGTTTTCATCTAACTCGGACCAGAATCTGCTTAACAGATTTATGAAACTGGTCAAGACCTAGGTTTTACATCTGAATCTGACAGTGACCCCTGTCGTCCCAAACAGACATCCTCTGGAAGGTTTTTGTGTCAGCCTTGCTTTTGCCTTTAGCATTTTCAGATGACACAAGCAGAAAAGATCAGCTGGGAGCCCCTCAAAGCCAGAAGATCTAAATGGAATTAAGAAAAGGTGTTCTGAGGCAAGAAAATGGTGGTTAGATGAAGGGACACAAGGGGAAGGATTTTGAGGTCCTTAGATTTTTATGAAGTTTGATAAGCCAGGGCTATGAGCCATGGTTTAGAAGAAGGACTCGGGTGGAAAAATTGAAAGGAGGTTCCTAAAATTTTATAGGATGTAAAAAAGAGAAAATTTAGCAGAAAAGGTTTATGTGCTAATAATGAGCCTGATTTGAAATATCGTTCTTCTAGCACTTTGATATGTGTCTACCAGTGGGCTGCCTTTGACGCCAGGGCCCTGTGCGAGGCGGCTTAACTTGTGAATCCCGACTAAAAGGAACAGTTGGAGATGGCAGCTTCTGTGTGCATGTGTGACGGCGATTGACTCGCAAGTTTCGTGCGCCAATAAGCAGTGCCTTCTAGGGTGGAGACCTAGGGAAGCGACTTGCTTTGGCTTTGTCTTAGTGTCTGCATGTCTTTGACAAGTGAACAATAAACTGTGCTGTTTGATTCCAGACTGTCTTGCTTCTTTTCTGCGTCCCTCCTGCAATCTTTCTTTTTCATGTCACATTACATGAGGCGCTTTTCACCTCTCTTTCCTGACCCTGACTTCCAGTGTTCATTGGTCCCTCTCACCCAGGATGTGCTCTAATTGGCAAAACTGTAACCTAGTAGCAGCAGTTCACTATTTTAGTTTCCTAATTGGTGTCAGGGGCTGCTGATGGAGCCTGGCCACGTTGGATTGATTGATAGATCGGCCACTGTGCCTGTCAGGCTTCCGTCTGACCAACAGGTTTATTGCTTTTGAAACTAAAAATTAAAATGTTAAGTATATCCTACAGTGTCCATAATGGGTCTGAGATGAAATCAGCTATTCATCATTAAGGAGCACTTTCAATGTTACCTGAAGGTCCCTTGGGTTTGCAACTCAAAATTTTGTTCTATTTCTGACTCACAGCTGGCTGTTTTCTTGCTTTCAAAATGCAGTGTAAAGCTGCATTATATTTCACACTGCCTGCTGCACAGTGGGTTTCTTCTTTTCAGAAGTAATGCAGACATGGTGTTCAATGTGTGTGTCAGGGCTAGGGGGATGGGAGGCAGCACTGAAGATACTCTTTTTACAGAATTATAAGAATATACAAGCTCATTTACATTGGTCTATGAGAATGCAGACAGTTATGTTAATGGTGAATCATAAGGAAAAAATGATACAAGTTCTTTTTCCAAAAGTTAGTTCATGAATTGACATTTATGTTGAAGATACAACTGAGCATTTAGGCATATTAGTGTAATAGAATGAGTAGTTTACTCAGATTAATACCTGAAGTTACAGAAAGCTACTGCATTTTAAAATCTAGTTTTAATACTTTGATTAGTACTTTATATTTCAGCATAATAAAACAATGCAGTGACCTTAAAGAGACCAGCTATTACCTATGAGCAAACCTTTTTGATGTTTTTGTCTCTTCTAGTTTCTGTAAAAAAGTGCTTAATCATTTATAGCAACTTTGTTTTGTAAGAAAGTAAGTTTGCATCAATCTTTGTCAGTCTTTACAGTGTGTTAAAATATCTTGATAATAATACTATCTTATATTTGCTAGCGTTGTACTAGTTTTCCAAAGAATCTTCATATATATTATCTTATGTTGTCCTTTGAATAACCCAAAGTTAAGAATTATTATTTTACATTCTATTCATGAGGGGACTGAGAATCAAAAACTTGATGGAAATCACTACCACTTCGTATGTGACTGAGTTGTGACCTGAACCATACTCGTGACTCCAAGTCTAGTGTTTTCCCACAAGGGTACACTGCCATCTACATGGTGAGCTAAGTTATACTAGTGCTTTTGAGGTTACAACGACGACTCTTGTGTCTTAAATTCTAGTTCCCAAGATTGACACGGGTACTGGTAGAAACATACAGTGCTAAAGGGCAGAATGAGTGATTCGACTCTGGAGATGGGACTGGGCCTTGGGGGTAAACGGGGAGATGATTTGGCACAAGTTCTTAGACAGCGAGTGTCTGAGCTGCAATTTTAAAAAGGGAGGGTTGTAAGAATTTGAAATGTATTTGGTATCCAAACTGAGAGAACTGCTGGACCAAAAAGGTCTAGGGATGGGAGAATAAGGATTCTATTTCTGGATGTCGAGTAACTTAATATAGCTAGAAGTCAGGGCTGAGGCAGGGCTGATAGGGGTCCATGGCCCTGGAAGGTGGAGGCTAGCCAGACTGCCACACTGGTGGAGGTGTTGAGGATAGATTAAAGGACAGGAGAGAAAAAAAGAGCGAAATGTGTTAGAAATGTGGTGCAGCTTTGCAAAAGAAGCACTTTGAATTTCAGGATTGTTCATTGGAATTCGACTGAGGAGATGATATATGATAGACATTGCAGAGGTTAGAATAAAATTAGAAGTGGGAGGTCAGAAAGGAGGAGCGAGCTAGGCCACACCATAAGGACTAGTCCAGCTTGAAGTGGTAAGAATCTCATTTCAGTTTAGATTTCTGTCACTGTAAGTTTATTACTGAACCAGCAAACAAGCAATTCGAAGGGTATATAATGAGTTTGGACCCAAGTAACCAGCTGAGGCTTCCTCTTGCCTCAGTTCCTGACAGAGTAAACCCAAAGTTCTGTGGTCATCCCAGCCATCATGTAGAAAGTAATCTGTGGTGTTAGTGGCAGTATGCACAAAAGATTCTTTAGCTTCTCTATGTTAAACTGAGGAAGGGGCCTCTCAGACCTCAAGCATCTACCCTTGTACTACTATAGGAAAGCTTCCTGTGTCCACTCCTGAATTTTTCTCTTCCTGTCTCCGTGGGCCCACCATAGACCTGGCTGTGTCTTGGGCCAGAGAGTAAAAGGTTACTGCAGTGTGAAGCTCAGTGACCAGCAAGATGTTGACGGTCTTATACTGGGTTAATGACAAGTTGTTTTTCAGATTGCTGTGTTTGAGGTACCTCCAAGATATCCATGTTGCCATGTTCAGTAATTAAAGTGGAAACGTAGGTCTGGAACTGGAAAGAGCAACCAGGAATGGAGAGGTTTCCGGGAATCTCTCTCAAAAAGATGGAGATCTGGGAATGGGTAAGATCTCCAAGGAACAGCATGGAGAGAAGACAGAAGACAAAGGAAGAATTTTGGAAAATACCCACCTGTAAGGAGCAAGCCGAGGAACAATTGCATAGGAGACTACGCAGGAGCTGTCAGCAAGGCAGAGGAAAACTCGAAAGTATTAAGGCAGCCACCAAAAGAGAGGGTTTCAAGACGTGTATGCGCGCGCAAGTCTGTTTGCAGGGGCCCCGGGTGTTGGGGCGTCCATCAGTGGTGAAGTTTCCAGAGAGGGCCAGTGGGATGAGCCCTGTTGAAAGGCTATTGAATTAAGTAATCATTGATTAATAGCTCTTCTTACATAATGTACACAACCAAAAACAGAATGTTGGAATCAGAACCCAGATTTCAGGTGGTTAAAGAAGAGGAAAAAGGGGAAAAGCCAAGGTAGCTATCACTCTGTGAAGACTTTAAGCTTTGAAAGAACGGTGATGAAGAATATATATGTCCCTTGGAGAAGAAACAGTTTTCTGGGAGGTTTTCTTTAAAGAGATTTATGTGCTTGAGAGTTGAGGGGAAGAAGCCAATGGGAAGAGAAGAATTAAAAATGCAAAAAAAAAGGTGTTAATAAGTTGATGGAGCAAAATTTCAGAGGATTTTGGGAGGGAATAAGTTTGAGGTGGAAGTAGTCTTTGTAGTCTTTGGAAAGGGAAGGGGAACCCTTTCACTTCAGTGTGAGAAAGAAGAAAAGCAAGGATATTCTGAGCAAATTCAAGTGGGAGGGAGGGAAGTTTGTATCCCAATGGCCTCTATGTTCTTAATTATGATTTACTGATATTCCACATTCTTCTGTGTTAATACCAAGTTTACTTTTTTTTTTTTGGAGACCGAGTCTCACTCTCTTGCCTGGGCTAGAGTGTTGTGGTGTCAGCCTAGCTCACAGCAACCTTAAACTCCTGGGCTCAAGCGATCCTACTGCCTCAGCCTCCCAGGTAGCTGGGACTACAGGCACATACCACTGTGCCCGGCTAATTTTTTCTGTTTTTCGTTGTTTGGCTAATTTCTTTCTATTTAGAGTAGAGACAGGGTTTTGCTCTTGCTCAGGCTGGTCTCAAACTCCTGAGCTCAAGCAATCCTCCCACCTTAGCCTCCCAGAGTGCTAGGATTACAGGCGTGCGCCACCGCTCCTGGCCCAGAGTAGGCTCTGGCCCTACTTATTCTTTAGAGTAGGGGGCTGAGGCAACCCAAGGTGTTCAAGGTTATATGGGACATCCATGATGCGATTCCATTCCAATGTCCTGAGCAAGTGCACCTTCATTGCCAACCAGGTATTGATACCACTTCTCTCACTTAACTGGCCCCTCCCCAGCCCATCTGTCCCACCTTCAGCTTTCATATAGGTCTCTGAGACTTATTTCAGTTTTGACCCTTTATCTTTTATATCAGTGTCTTCATGTTGCAGGTCTTCTTGACTGGCTTCTCCTCTTCCTCCTCCTTCCTACTCAGGCCTCAACTCTGTCCTCCAGCTAAAGTTCCCAGCCTAATCTTTAGGTGGGACTGGGTGGGCTCTCTTCTGGAGCCTGACTGGGTTCTGTGCTGTGAAGAGAAAAGGAGGCTGAGGTTGCTGTACGGGGCCTTTCTCACTATATAAATCTATATATTTTTTGAATGAATAGATGACTGTATTAGAAGATCCTTCAGGATATGGATGCCTTTGATTTAAGGAGTAGAGCAAGATACTTCTTGCATAAGATAGCCTTTTAAAAAATTAAGATAAAGTCTTAAAGGTGTCTGACAGATTTTTTTTCTATAATGTTAGCTTTTTCTTGCTGAAATGTGTTTATAGGTCCTAAGATTATATTCCTCCACTGCTTCTGAAATCTGTAAAGATTGTCAATTTCAAACAATTAAATAGATATGCGATAGAACTGTTTTTTAATAGTGTCTTTGATTTTTCGAGAAATAACACATGCTTTAGAAATTCGAGCTGTTTTTAACCAATTACTTCCATCCAACTTAGCAGCAGCTCTGAGATACTATTATAAAAGGCATGGGCAAGGTACAGTGTTGAAAACTGGGAGAATCTGAGATTTGTTATATATTCTATCAAGTTACCTGCTTTTCCTGCATTTACAGATATGTGTAGATTGTTTCATGCCTATTTATCTAAATTAGGAGCAGATCTGGTTGATAGCTATTGAGAAGTTAGGGATGAATAAAGAGGTTCCAGAATCTTGATGTGTGTATTCAAGGCAAAGGGGCTTTCCCAGTTAGCTTCTTTGTGGTTAATAAAGGTCGTTAGGGAAGGGACTAGAAACATTAGGAGCTTGTAAAAAATTTATGGTTTTCAATGAAACTGCTTTTTATACTGCATTTTGGGGAATGGGCTAATACCTGTTTTATAAGCTTGATAACAGTGGGCTTTTCTTAATTGTTTGCGGTTCTAATCTGGGGGGGCATGGGTTTTTATGTAATCTATGTGAAGACATGTTTCAATAACCTGTGCTCCATAATTTCTCTCAGACTTAGAATTCTAACTATATTCACATCCCATAATATAAACAACTGCTCATAAAAAGACTCCTTAGTAGAGATTCTTGATAAATAGGATGGGCACTGATATTTTTTTTTTTTTTTTTTTTTTTTTGAGACACAGTCTCGCTTTCTTGCCTAGGCTAGAGTGAGTGCCGTGGCATCAGCCTAGCTCACAGCAACCTCAAACTCCTGGGCTCAAGCGATCCTCCTGCCTCAGCCTCCCGAGTAGCTGGGACTACAGGCACAAGCCACCATGCCCGGCTGATTTATATATATATATATATTAGTTGGCCAATTAATTTCTTTCTATTTTTATGGTAGAGACGGGGTCTCACTCAGGCTGGTTTTGAACTCCTGACCTTGAGCAATCCGCCCGCCTCAGCCTCCCAGAGTGCTAGGATTACAGGCGTGAGCCACCACGCCCGGCCTGGCACTGATATTTTATTAAAACAAAAATACCTATACAGTTAGCCCTCTGTATTTATGGGTTCTGCATCATGAATTCAACCAACCACAGATTGAAAATATTTGAGGAAAAAAAACAACAATAAAAATTGACAATACTGCAATAAAAGTAATATAAAATGAAAATACAGTATATAATTATTTACATAGCATTTATATATTTTTTAGATTTTATAAGTAATCCAGAAATGACTTAAAGTATATGGGAGGATGTGCGTAGTTTATATGCAAATACTACGCCATTTTATATAAAGGACATGAGCATCTGCTAACTTTGGTATTTGAGGGTCCTGGAACCAATCCCCTACAGATATTGAGGGATGACTGTATAGCAAAGTGTAGCTTACAGAGTGCATTCGCGTACATCATCTCATTTGCTTCTCACCAGCTCCTCTCACAGATGGCATCCTTCCTTCTCAGTCTCTGTGCTCTCCATGTGCAGTCACATCCACACCCATGGCTATAAACCAACAGGCCCAGGATCTATATTCTTAGGCTGTGCTTTTCAGCATGTAACACTGAACCAATCTTCCCTTCCCACCTGCCAATTTCTTTGGAAACTGGTGTTCTTTTTCTAAGTGATGGAGAGCACCATCATCTATATCAGAAATCTAACTGTCCTCAATCTTACTCCCTCCCACTTTCCAAACTCTGCTGATTCCAATTCCTTATAACTCAGAAATCCAAACCTGGACATTTTTCTGGCCTTCACAACATTCAGTGTGTTCTGCCCCAAGCTTATCCTGCTAGTCTGCTTGCCTCTGTGTTCAATATTGCCTCTGGATTGGTGTATTGCACTCCCACGCATAAAGTCTTGTAGTGGCTTTTCAATCTCTGTACTCTCCGTGTGTAATCACATCTACACCGTGGCTATAAACCAATAGCCCCAGAATCTGTATTCTCCCCACGTTCTTCAGGAAAAGCTGGCACTTGACAGTCCACCTCACACTTGCTTTTCCTGCTTCATCTCTAGGCACTTTTCTACATGCAGCTTGGCGTCCACTGCCCTGAACCGTTGGTAGGCTACTATCTTCCATGCTGTAATGCCTTAGCCTGCAAAGATCTTCTGCATCTTTCTGCCCTACTCTTTCTTGGGCCCCATCTTTTGGAGGCAATTTTGTTAACATCTTCCATACACTGTGAAGTTTGTTGTTGTTCTGCTCTGTTCATGTTCCACTTGCCCAATGGACTGTGGACTCTTAGAGGGCAAGTACGATGTGGCATTCCTCTGTTTCTCCAGCACCTTATGTCATATCCAGGAGACATACCTGTAACAATGGATGCTTGCTGAACATCGTGCAGATCTGAGTCTGCAGAAATATTAAATAACTAAATGACTTCTTCAGGGGTATAGGACTAGAACCAGCTATAACTAACTCCAGGTTCAAAGTTCTTCTACTATAGAAAGAACTTCTGTTCTGCTTTTGTGAAAGCAGAAAAAATGTGAAAAAAATCATGATTCTTGATTGAGTTATCCTCTTTAATTAACACACTTTTAAGAAGAGTATTGATATTTAAACAACTCCTTAACATGGTGCTTAACATAGCTGGGTGCTGGTAGTTGGCTGTGCCATAGGTGTAAATGTCAGCCACAGATTTAAAGAAATATTTGCTGTAACATAAACTAAATAAAAACGTAACATTACTGTCCTGAAGGTGTAACTGAGGCAGGGGTGGGGAGAACCATGTCTCCTGTGAATAAGGCATCTAATTAAGTTCAATTTTAACATGTAAAAGCAGCAACTAGACAAAGATATTATTCCCAGTATTTATATCTCATAAAGTAGCAAATTGTTGCTGCAAAGCAGTAATGAAATTCAGTCGTTTTGAAATGAATCCCCGAGTCACAGTAGTGCTGGGCCAGACCAGGATGTATCAGTGGTTTGTACTTGCAACTTTGCAGTGTAATCAGGCTCTTTTGAAATTAGTCTTACTTGAATGAGAAACTGTCTCCCTTCAATTTTTTAGAAAAGAAGAATCTTTCCCTTTTCTAATAGGACCGAAGTGATTTTTCCTGCATCCTTTTCTTCTACTCTGCTCCTCCCACCCCCACTCCAGTATTGGTATTATCATCTCATAAAGATTGTTTTGTGTTTTCAGAATTTATTTTTCTTCTCAAAGCTCCCTGACCCTTTTCCTCCGAACAGATAGAATTCAAAGAAAGAATAGCCTTTCTTTCATCCATTATAAATGATTTTTCATTTGAGCATGTCATTTTGCTTTTTTGTTCCAATGGAGATCAAAGGGATACAGGTTCACCCCCAGTGTTGAGCAGCTCTTTTCAGTTCTGGACCTTAAAGAAATGGGATCTGGTTGAATTTGTTGCAGCCTTAGATCTCTCTCCAGGCATGTGGCACTCAGAGGGCTGAGCATTACTGCATGCCGAGTACTTGTGTGTTTGTGTGTATTTTAAGACAGGGAGAAAGCTAGAAATTTGATATTTCATACACTTTGTGATGCAGATCCCAAAGATACACATCTCAAAGGAATGTGTTTTTGTTGAAATATTACTTGTTTCTATTTAAGCCAAGTTGGGAGTCCTTTAAAGATCCTCATTTAAAAATACCTGCTCCCCAGTTTGAACTCTGGAGTCCTGAAAATTTTGAATGAATATTCCATAGTTGCTAGGCTTTTATTTTTTTAAAGAGGTTAAAAAAATAGTATAATTCCTTACTATGACTAGAACCAGTGAGACCCCTTTAAATGAACTCTAGGCTGTTTGTAGTTTCATTGTGAAGTATTGGTAGAATGAGATGAGGAGAGATCAATCATTACCTATATTTAAAACCAGTAATAATGAATTGGACTTAACCCGTGAGGCATTGACACAGTTATACATTGAGAACAATTGAGCTGTTTTTGATACCCTGACCTTTTCAGTTCATTCTGTGATGCATGTATTTATGTCATAATAATATTATGAGACTAGTATTAGGTCAAAGCTGTACTGCTCAATGTGATCATTCTTAGGCTTCAAAATTTCCATATGTGGTATTCCTTATTTCACTAAACCAGGCCTCTCTTTCCTCCAGTGCCATCATTGTCACCTAATCTCACCCTTATGACTGATCTTACTCTCATCTAAATGTCAAAATTTCTTTTGCTCTCTATCTCTTATTTCTTGAATTGTGGTCACATTCTCATTTTTCTTCCAGTTGCATTGAATGTCTGCTCTAAGATTTATAAGTCAAATGTTGTTATTGTGGTTCTGATGAATTACATAGTTTATGAGCATTGTCTACAAAGGATTGCGATATTCTTCAGACACCTAATACCCCCTTCACTTGTTGCACAGAACTTATAAATATTTAAACATTTCATCTATGTATTAATTGTGCTTTAATCTTTCTCATTCCTTCTCTAAATCAAGTTGAACTTCCGTTTATCTGTTTCTTTTTTATCTCAAGGTAGCAAAAGTGTTTAAATAAGTTCTTCAGGGACTATGGGCCAAAATGTGTTTCTGATTGCTGGGTGGGTTCTAGTGAGTCTATTTCTTGTTGATGAGGCAATATTTGAAAAGGTATAAAAAGTTGAAAAGTTTATTTGGAATTAGAACTTGGGTTCTGATTTGTTGTCTTATTTTACATGTACTTTTATGGATGAGGGTCTGAAGGAACACTAAAATTCTCATGTCAATTCAGGTTTAGAGACTCTGACACCGTGTTACTAAGAATTTTTTTAAAAAAAATCTTATTTAAAGTCTGTACTATATTCCAGCTGATTGCATTTCCCAGAAGCCTGGTCATTGTATAAATGAAATAATTTTTTAAATTTTTTCTTCTCTTTGAGTATTTTGCATATTTACTTCTATTTATGTCTAATCTTACCTGTCTTATTCATATGGGAAAAATGAGTTTGAAGTGTCCAATGACACATAAAGCTATCTGGTTCTGAATGGATAGCCGTACTCTGTCCAACTATGTTGAAGCATATAGACATTTAAAACCAACTAAAATATCATCTCATCTTTTGCAAAAGGCCTATTGATGTAAATATTGTTTTTGTACTAAACACAACAAATTTATTAGAAGATTATATTGATGCATTTGAACTTGGTTTATTATGACAGTGTTATGACATAAGTTTGAAAGGTTTATGCTTTGTTTCTATTTGAGCAAGACCTTATCATGATTATCTTGAATTTCTATTCTAAATGACTCTTTTATTTTTGTTTTCCTTCTTGACCATTTTCAGATTCTGCATTTGTGGAAATGAGTAGTTTTTCACATGACAGTTTTACATGTAAGTTCTAACACTCAGCACAGTCAGGGATGGGGTAGATTTTATTAAGCAAGATCATTTGGAATGATGTTTCCTCACTATTGGCTGAAGGTTATGATTTAGGAAAGTAAGAAGTAGTTGCTTTGCTGGTTGGTTGTTCCATACATGAAGTATAGGTTAGCGGTTTATAAGTGAACCTAAGACAAGATGGGAATTCTTAACTGTGGCTGACCCCTGAGAGAATAAAATTGGTCAACCCACTTGGATTATGAACTCAAATAATCAGAATAGTTTCTTGTTCAAGTGGAAAATATGACTTTTGCCTTTTAAAGCCATAATGGACATTTTGATCAAAGTTCAACTATATCAATAGTACCTTCTAGTAAGTTTGCTTTTCAAAAACACATTGAGAGAAAGAGAAGCAGGGATACAGTACTGACACCTTTTATAATGAGTAAGCAGAATATGGGCTATGGACCTGGCATGGACCTATATCAGTGAAATGCATTGCAGTGACTCTGGCAATCTATTTGGTGTTTGGGGTTTGGTGCTGGGGAACTGAGTACTGACAAGCACAGGTGGTGATATGAGGAATTTGGTTAGGAGAGGTCACGTTTAATGCTTTCAAACAGATTTTGAGTCAGGGAAGATTTGGCCAACTGCTTTATTCCTTCGTAAGGGTACACTGCCTCTGCCACAGCCACCTTTTGTCTGTGTCCACCCACAGGCCAGCTTTTTCCTCCCTCAGGCAGCTTCTCATGCACACCTATGCTCACCTTAAGCCACTGCCTCCTTTTCCACTGCCCTGACTCCTGTCTATGGTCCCAAGAACAGTGTTTTCCTTTACTCTGCACATTCTCTTTGTGATTCTAAGAAAGCTAATCAAGTCTAGCTCCGCTATACTCCACATCAAGGACAAGATGTAAAAGTAACGTAGTACTTCTTTGCCCTTTCTATATATTCTTTCTAGCTGTGGATCCTTAGGTAGTCATTTACTCTTGCTGAACCTTTGTTTCCTCCTCTGAACAGAGATGTAGCATGAAAGGAAGGTGTTCTCAAGTCCTCTGAAACTATAAATTCTTTGTCTGTGGAAATTGTATGTTCTGTAGGGAAATTAGACTTCTTACTAACCCAGTGTTGTCAACCTCTGAGACTTGGTGATAAGAAACCCCCTTCAGGCTTTGCAGCTTCCTTAGTGCTTTTTTTTAATAGAAAAATACATTTAGAATTCTAAATATTGTTTTAGAATTTAGTCTTCAGAAAATAAGCCTTTTGTGTATTTTTGTTGTTGTTGTTGTGTTCGTGTGTCATATATTTCTGTTTTGTGTTTAGTAAAGGTATTAAAGTCTTCTTCATTTCTGTTTATTTATCTATAAATTGGGATTTTTTGATATCTCCTGCAAGCAAATATTGGGTTTATTTACTGTTTATTTTTAGGATGAGCCTAATATGCACAGACTTTCAGATTATTAATCTTATTACTTTGGAAAAGAACTGTTTCAAGGGGTGAATATTGAAACTTCTTCCAGTACTTGGAATTTTCTTGCTTTTATTACATTTCTTAAATGAAATTTCAGAGCCCAGAGGAAAGTAGTGGTGTAACTATATTTAAGAAATATATAATTGGTTTGAATTCTTTGGTAGAGAAAAAATGTATAAAATTAGAGTATCATTATGAGTATAGTCTGACTTTTTGCTTATGTATGTATAGACCCTAAATCTTTTTAAAATTGGAGCCATAATTTACTCAAATATAATAATAATAAAGCAAAAATATTGTTCAGTTTACATGTATCACTATTTCCCTCCTCTTATTCTACATTAATGACAATCCATGATTTTGTTTCTTCATGGAAGTGATTTATCTCTAGAAAATGGGGAGTGATAGCTGGGAAATAGCCTCTGTCTGCAGAGGCTATTTTATCCAAAGCAATGCCCACTACTGTACTCCTTCCCCAGCCAGTAAGTATGGGGTAGTGGGCAGAAAAGAAGTGATGCTTAGGATCAGCAACAAAAGCTAAGCTATGGTTTGCTGTTTTCATTATAAATTATAGGGCCAGATTTTTTTAAAAGGCAATCTGTGGATAGCTATGTTTTTTAACCTGAGAACATTTATAAAAACTATAGATGCATACAAACAATGCAACAAGTGAACAATGATTACATTCTTATTTTGAGGCATAGCATGCCTGTGATTCTAAGTGAAATGCCAACAACCTGAATTTGTACTGGATGGGCCATTTCTTGGGCAGCCATATTGAACAAAACATTTACTTGCCTCTAAAACACACAAAAGCGTTCTGCCAACATCCTGAAACTTCATAACTATTTTTGCTTTTCCATGACAATATGCAAATAAGTAAATAAATAAGTAAAACAATTTGGAAAATAATATCCTCTATGATTTGTATTTCTTATATTTAATAAGAATAAGTTGAGACAACTTATTGATTTTTATTATGTGTGTTTGGTCATTCAGAAAACAAAAACTGTATTTAAATCATCTGTTTCTCTGCTTTTGGGGAGGACTCACATGTAAGATAAGCATCTTATTTGCATAGCTATACATTTTCTTCCCCAAAGTGTTGGGAGGGTTAGGTTTTCTAGTGTTTCTTTTGGTTTAAGCTTCATATTTTTTGTTAGAACAGGGGTCAGCAAACTTTTTCTATAAAGGTCCAGATGGTAACTATTTTAGGCTTTGTGAGCCATAGTTTCTCTTGTAATTTTTGGCGCTGTTGTTGTAGCACAAAAGCAGCCATAGACAGTACATAAACAAATGGATGAGGCTGTGTTCCAATAAAACTTTATTTCCAAAAGGCGGAATTTGGCCCTTGGCCTTTGGCCCTTTATTGACCCCAGTATTACAGTGACAATTCTTGTTCTCTGTCTGTTGTTATAGACAACACTGCTCCATGGACTACCCATATTATAAATAAAGGGATGGGGAATGGGAAAGGATTATGTGCATTCCCTTCCCTGTGTTCTGGATATGGCTCTACTCCTTTCTTTCTCACCTATGACAACATCCTGGAAACCAGAGGAGTGACAGCATCATATCACAGGGGTAATCTTAAATCATCTGATTTGTGTAACATGTAAATTAGTCAAAATCTTTAGTACTTTATTAGTAATATCAGATTTCATCTTAGACTCTTCACAGCTGTTTGACATACACCAGATTGTAGCTATATGATCTTTGAGAAGTAGTGGTTTTGGGGGGCTAATTATTTATAGATAACAGCTTGAACTGTATGAAACACAATTGTTAAAACTGAAGCAAGACATCTTTGTTCATTCATTAGAGTACGCGTGGGCCACTCAGAGCTTAGCATGCACAAAATGTGCTTATTTGTTGTTTACAGAGGTATTTGTTTACAGAGGTATGTGAATAAGGTAAGCAAAATAGGAATATGCCTTGTGTTTGATACTCTTAGATCGTTCTCTGTCTCTATCTCTTGCAGGCTAGAATGACTCCAGACTATCTTGAAATATCTGACTGGGTTTGACCAAGTTGAAAATTTATTGTATAGATTTCTGGGAGGAGGTTAGGTCAACTTTCCTTAGGTTATCATTTGGTCAAGGGAAGGTTAATAATTTATGTGGGATCTTCTAAGGACAAACCCAAATGTATAGGATTAGAGTGAAATGATGATGATTTATGCAGTATAAACTCTTACCTGACCCTCCATAGAACCTACCTATTGGAGTAAACAATTTCCCATTCCCTCATAAAACTTGCTTGGTACATTGATGCACACACCACTAGTAGACTCTTTGCATTTCTTATCTGTTATGGCAGATGCTTACCAAGAGTCTGTTGTATTTGTTTGCTAACCTGTTTATCAGTTGTTTCTGTTACATAATTATATAATTTAATTAAATGTCATGTCAGCTTTTGTCATTTCTATGAAAAATGAACTAAATGCCTGGAAAGACTCATAAAGGTGGTTTACTAAAAATCTTGTTATTGCTAGGTATGGGTGAGAGAGCTATGAACCATTAGGAGGCAAATCTAGAAGGATTCTGCATTCAGCTTGCTCTATAAGGGTCTTTTATTTCTTAGTCACCTTTAAAGAAGGTGACTTAAACACTCACCGTTTGAAAATGTAGATAATCTGTTATGAAGGATTTCAGAAAACTCAGTAAAGCCATACTGAAAGAAAAGGGCTGATTCTCATATGGACAATTGAAAAAAAAAATTGTTGCTTGGATATTTATTGTAACTTAATATATAAGGTACACATATATATTTTGTTTTTAGTTGTTTTTTCACTTTGTGTATTAGAGGTATCCCTTACTGGTTCTGATTATATCCAGGTGCCTCTCAGATGTGTCAGAGCTTTACTTAAACTCTTTTATTAATCCTCACAGCAGCCCATTGAGGAGGGTCTGATTGTTATCCTCATTTTACTGATGTAGAATCTAAGGGTTAGGTAGCCTAAGGTCCTAAAGCTAGTAAATGCTAGATCTGAGATTCAAGGTCCTTTTCTCCCTAATTATATCATCCCCCTGCCCACAGCCAACTCAGACTTTTTAAATGCAATTGGTTTTTTTGAATGCAGTAGTAGGTAAGATCTTAACTTTTTATGAATCACTAAGCCAGTCTTGATTAGAATCAAACCTGGAGGCTGTCACAGAGTGAATTTGCTTAATTTGGTGCAGGGAATGTAGACAAAGCTTGACTTAAACCCTAGCTGTGGTATCCTGATGTCTTTTCTGCATTCTGGTCTTTTGTCTTCTGTTTACTCACATACATACTTGGAACGAGTATATAGTTTTTACCTCTTTAAAAATGTTTTAGGTACATGATTTATTTTGATACTCTAAAGGCAAGTAATAGGGCAGGTATTATTAGCTCCATTTTTTTAGATAAAGAAACTAAGGTTCATAGAATTTAAATGATCCAAGAGTTTAGAGCAGGAGTCTTCAAACTTTTTAAACAGGGGGCCAGTTCAATGTCCCTCAGACTGTTGGAGAGTGCGCACTGTGGGCCCAGGACGAGTCAGCTGCTATAAGCAGGACAGCCAGCAGCAGCAAAAACACCCGGCGGGCCGCATGTGGCCCATGGGCCATAGTGTGAGGACGCCTGGTTTAGAGTTTAAATGTATAGGAAAGATCCACATTGTAGTTGAAAAGTTAGATAAAGAAGTATTTTGCTGTATAATGCTGATATTTAGTTAAAAGAGGAGAAAGGTGTGAGATTACCTTCTCCAAGTATGTGCAGAAGTATGATATAGAGGATTATGACTGCCCCTTTTCTAGCTACATCTGAGTATGGGATTAAATTTTTTAAGGATTCAATTTCAGCAGGAGGGATTTAGTTTAAAGATGGGAACTAGTTCCAGTAGAAGGAAAGTCTGTTAGTTAAGCTTCTCTGTTGAATTGTATAGAACAGTTTTAGATTCTGTCTAGATTCAGAATAATAAACCAGTCAACCGATAATTTTATTTTTATTTTTAATATCAATGTAGTCATAAACTTGGATTCAGCCTGTAACATTTGAATGCACTCAAAATAAATTATATACCTAGACTTTATTGTAAATACAATAGTTCCCTCTATTCCCAGGAAATATGTTCCAAGATTAGTGGATATCTGAAACCGAAGCTAGTTCTGCATCCTATATACCATGTTTTTTTTTCCTATCCATAGGTACCTATAATGAAATTTAATTTATAAATTAGGCACAGTGAAAGATTAACAACAATACCTAATAATAAAATAGAATAATTATAACAGTATATAATAATGAAAGTTATGTGAATGTGGTCTCTTGCTCTCTCTCAAAGTATCTTACTTACTTATTTTTAGACCGTGGTTTACCTGTGAGTAAGGGGGATACTATAGTTTTCTATCATCTTCTTTTCATTCTAGGAAAAATAAAGAACAATGTATTTAAGTAGAAAGAGGCTTGGCAAGGTTTTACTTTTGTCAGTTCATATTCTTTCCTCCTGAGAGATTTAGTTATTGTTTCTAATTCTCTGAAAGAGCATTTAAATGGTAGATCCATACAGCAATAAACTAGTTAGGATGAAGAGTGGGAGAATAGATAATGGATTTCAAAGTTAGAAGTGTGGATTTTAAAAATCAAAATGGAATGCAGAGGTAAGTATTGTTTAACTGGATCATTGGGAAATGATTAGAAAAATAGAAAACCAGTAGACAAGAGACACTTGGGAATCTACCTTCCGTGGGGAGGCATAGTAATTCACAGGACTGTCATCCATGTGTGTTAATTTTCTCCAGTGTGTGATCAGAACGTCGGTGCTGATTTTGCTTTACCATAGAAAAGTGTTTTACTTTCTGGGAAAAATTAGCTTTTTATATCTCACCACCAAGCATAATATTTCATGACAAACTATATTGTGTCCTTAGTACCCATTGTTCCCCATGCTCACAAAGCTAACAATTAGAGAGGTTGTTAAAAGATTGGCAAGACAGCAATATGAGGAAAAATTAAAAGAACTAAGAATATAATTGCTAAATCAGGGACAGAGAACCTTTCCTCTAAAGTACTACTTATTATCTTTAGAATAAAAGGAAATCAGACCATAAGCAAGGTGGTAGGGGTGGGGTTTTAGAGTCAGAAATATGAAATACTCAATGGACCTGTTTTGAGCTTCAGAACAACTCAAGTGTATCCACATATATTTTAGCTCACTAAGGGCATGAACAAAGAATGAGGAAATAAAATTGTGGAAAAATAAACAAGCTAAGAGAATAAGAGAGACTAAAGAAAGGAAAGAAATTCCTGACAAGTGGAAGGATAGATAAGGGAGAGGATGGATATGGTGAAGAATCCAAAAGAAAACACCAGACTACCAGAATGAGAGAGCAGTAAAAGTTGTCTTCATCTGCCCTCCGCATGCCAGTTCCAGGACTTTCTTATGCTCCCTGGCCTGTGCTTCTGCCCTCTAGCTGGACTTGATCAGTTTTGAGGTTTGTCACAATTGTCTTTGTCCTGACCCTATGTTTCCCTGCAGTGTATTCCGCCTTCCCTCAGCTCTGATTCCTTGCTGCTGTCTTCCAGTGGATGCCCTCGAAAGGTTGTTGAGGGCTGGTGCGGTGGCTCATGCCTGTAATCTCAGCACTTTGGAAGGCCAAGGCAGGAGGATTGCTTGAGACCAGGAGTTCGAGGCTGCAGTGAGCTATAATTGCACCTCTCCACTCCAGCCTGGGAGAAAGAGCTGTCTCTAAAAAAAAAAAAAAAAACTCGTTGAGGTGTATAGGATATTAGCATTAAAGTGTCTCTTTGTTGAATTTCTCTTTTTCTTTGTCATTGAAGCTTTCCTCCTCATTTCTAAGTTGACGTATTTCAGTAATCAGTAATTTTATATCATTTTAGAGTCCCTTTTCTCACACTAGAGCACATGCGCACATAGATTTCATATTGATTATGCACATAATAGTACTAATTTCAGGGATACCTTGAGTGAGTACCAGTATATGCTTAGGCCTTGATGACAAGTTGGAATCTCATTTCTGGATATTTGAGGCATTAGTAGAGATCACTGATAAAATAAACTGACATGCATAACTACTTTTCTTTGGTTTCTTTGGATGCTGTATCCTAAACTAATGAATAGAGAGCCTTTTTTCTGTTGATATCCTTAATTTTCATCCAAACATTCCTTGAAATACATTGTCCAGAAACATGTATTAGGTTGGGCTGCCACTCGGCAGTGTGCTTTCTCTGTGGAGTTGCTTCCCATAGGGCCCCATTGGTGTCATATTGTCACCTATTTTTCAGGCTATCTCCAAAGCCTTTCTTTCCATCTGTCTGCTACTAGTAACCTAGCTTCAGCCCACCTGTATGCCTCTTTGTACAGATTATATTGTCATTCATTCTCTGTACTTGGTCAGCCTGGGCAGGATGTGGCAAGAAATCATTGCTTCAGTATCAGGTGACCTCCCTGTTGTGAAGGACTTATATATTTGGTGATTTCTTTCTTGGCATAGCCAATGTAAAGGAAACTCTTCAGGTACTCACTTGTGTTATCAGAACTTGAATACTGCCTGTTCTTCCAGCTTCAGGGCTTCGTGCATTCTATTCCCTGTGCCTGGAGTGTCTGCTCTCTTGCCTGATGAACGAATAGCTACTCAATCTCCTGAATCCATCTCTAATTGTATCTCCCCTCGTGAAACCTTTTCTGACTCCATAGGCATAATTCCTAAGGTTCCATGCATCCTTTATCATCATATTGTATTGTGATTCTTAAAATTATTTATCTGTCTCGCCATTAGATTTCTAGATCCTTGAATCAGGCTTTTGTTCATCATTGATATACCTAGTATAGTTTCCAAAGGTGTTGAACTCAGGGATGGCCAAATCTCTAGCTTAGTTGAAGCAGAGGAAATGCAGGATACGTTCCCTTCACTTTGAGTGGAATCTCAGCATTCTCTTTCTCTGGCCTCCTTTGGCATGTGTCCTTGACACAGCTAGGGGTCTGATTTATTGATGTTCTGGGATTTTTATCACATAGTTGACAGTGCCATTTGTTGTGTTGCACCAGTTGTTACTGTGCATGTGGACCCTTCAGCACAACTAAATGTTGTCGTTGTGGTTGGTTGCATTTTTTACTTAACAAACATGTAGAAGATTTAGCACTTTACATGTTAACTATTTAAGCTTATAAGAGCCTTAGGAGGGAGGTACTATTAACAGTCCCATTTTAGAGATGAGGAAACTAAGGCACGGAGAGGTTGAAGGAACTTTCCCAGTATCACATAATAGTAGGTAAAGGAGCCAGAATTTCAACCTAGGAGTTCTTGCTATGGATCACATGTAATTTCCACCCACGGTTTACTGTCAGCATCATTGTTGATTCTTTGCCTTTAACTACTAGCAGCTGTTTGTCTATCTTCTTACCAGAGAGAAGGGACCATGTCTCACCTCAGAACCTTGGGCCAGGCAATAGTTTCTAACCAGGAATTGCTTTCATTATATTTTCCCTATTATATTCCATTTATGACAGTTTGAATCTGGTTTTCTAATTATGGTAGTTATATAAAGACTTCCCTTTTATTTTATTGTGTTGTATTTTTTTATTTTTTTGGAGAGATGCTATCTCACTGTGTTGTTCAGGCTGGTCTTGAACTCCTGGCCTCAAGCCATCCTCCTTCCTCAGCCTCCCAAAGTGCAAGAATTACAGGTATGAGCCACCTGGCCTAAAGACTTCCCTTTTAATAATTCAACTTTTAAATATAAGGTAATTTAAAGAAAAATATCAACTAAATAATAGTAAGTCTTAAATGGTGGCCAATATAGCAAAAGTCCTGAAGGTGACACATGAAATGCTAATTGGTAGGATATTGTCATTTGTTGCATATAGAGGATGAAGAAGAGTTATGGATAGGACAGGTTTCTGGTTTGGCTGATATAGTTTATGCTTATTGTTTTAACAAACATATTCAATTATTTAGGTCAGATGGAGTTTATATTTAGTAAACTCACTCATACCAAAGGTGTTCTAATGGATAGCTGATAAAGTTTTAAACATTTGACCTGCTTTGGGCGATAGAGGTGGAGACAGATTAGAAAAGAAGGGTTATGGAGTGCCAAAAGTCAGTTGCTGCAAAGTAGTCCAGAAGGCATTAAATCGAGAGGAGGAGAGCAGGTGTTTGTTTGGTAGATGCAAGTAGGCTGAAGTTGGCATGACCCAGGATAAGTTTTATGTACAACAGTACGAGCCACTTGTGTTTTCCCAAGTCATTTCTTATTCACTTCTACAACAGACTTTTGGATTCTCATAGGACTTTTATGGGAAGAGGAACATGAAAATAATTTGAGCTGCCCATATCTTTGGATTCCTTCAGCCTTTTTTCTTCCTCTTCCTCCTCCTCTTTGTCCTCCTCTTCCTTCTCTCTCTCCCTCTTTTTAAAATTTCAAGATGTTAAGGAGGTACAAATATTTTTGGTACATGGATAGCTTTTATAATGCTTAAAAGTCAGGGCTACTAGTGTGCCCATTACCCAAGTAGTGTTCGTTATACCCATTAGGTAGGTTTTTACCCTTCTCCTTATACCCCCTCCCTGCTTCTTGATTTCGAAAGGCTTTTACTTCTCTCTCTGCCCATGCATGTTCATCAATTATTTCCAAATTATTAGAGAGTAGATGTGGTGTTTTTTCCATTCCTGAGAAATTTCACTTCAGATAATGGTCTCCAGTTCCATCCAAATTGGTGCAAAACACATTAATTCATTCCTTTTTATGACTGAGTCCTACTCCGTGGCATACATATACCACGTTTTGTGAATCCACTCATGAATTGATGGGCACTTAGGTTGATTTCACATCTTTGTGATTGTGAATTGTGCTGCAATAAAAATTCCAGTACAGGTGTCTTTTTGATAAAATGATTTCTTTTCCTTTGGGTAGATACCTGGTAGTGGGTAGTGGGATTGCTAGATTGAATGGTTAAATCTATAGTTCTTTGGGGAATCTCCATATTGTTTTCCATGGAGGTTGTACTAATTTGCAGTTCTTTGGGCCTTTTTATGGGTCCATTGGCAGTGTCTCCTTTGACCCATTTGCATTCTGATGGTTGGTTGCTGGGCACAATAGGATACTATATAAAGCATCCTTGCCTTTCCTTTCAGTGTGATCTGAAAATAGTCTTTCCTGCGTTCTGGCTGAAGGTGATATTGAAAGTACTTCAGTGATGTTCTGGGGTGGCCCCTAGCTCTGTTTAGATGGGGGTGACTACTTCCCATGTTGTTCCTATCAGTGTCCCATTCCTAGTGTGTGGGCTACTTTGTCTCTCCCTGCCTCTATACTGATGTGTTCATTTAGATACTGGGCAGGCCTCCTGCGGCTACTGAATCTGTATTTGTGGGACTCCCATCTCCTCCACCTTTTCTGCCCATTTTCTCCTGCCCTTTTAACCATTGATTCTTTATGGCTGAGAATGGGCCATGCTTCTTTTGGGGCCCAATCTATGATAACATCTGCTGCCCTTAATTATTCTCCTTTTCTCATCTTAGTTTTTGTTATTTTTTTCTTCTCCTTGCATCGCTCTTCTTTCACCCTTACCATGTCTTACAGCCAGGATAGATAGTATTATGGCAAACTACCAGCCAACTCTGGTTGGTTGGTCATGCTTGCCTAGAGTGTTGTGTTGGCAGGGATTGTGTGGCACCACACAGACTTGGTGGGTCAGGAAGGGCTGTGCTAGCTGGGCGATGTCTGCCATGGGCCCAGGAGTCAGGAGTGGAGACACACTTTCCTCTGTCTGCTGTATCTTGGAAACATACCATTGCTAGCCCTTTGATGATCTGTAATGCACCACCGTGTTCAGTTTGATAAAGTTAGAGGGAGCCAGGTCAGATCAAGAGAAATGGAAATAGTAAGATCCCTGCTTAGAACTATCTCTTGACACAAGAGAGATGGAGAAAATGACACATAGAAATGCACAGTATTAAACTGAGAGACAGACATAAAAAGGGGAACTGCAGAAATAGACTTTTTCCTACTCACCTTTCTCTGTCAAAAATTCAATAGGGATCTGGGCGTGGTGGCTCATGCCTGTAATACTAGCACTCTGGGAGACTGAGTTGGGCAGATTGCTCAAGGTCAGGAGTTCCAAACCAGCCTGAGCAAGAGCGAGACCCCATCTCTACTATAAATAAAAAGAAATTAATTGACCAACTAATATATATAGAAAAAATTAGCCGGGCATGGTGGCGCATGCCTGTAGTCCCAGCTACTCGGGAGGCTGAGGCAGAAGGTTTGCTTGAGCCCAGGAGTTTGAGGTTGCTGTGAGCTAGGCTGACACCATGGCACTCACTCTAGCCTAGGCAACAAAGCGAGACTCTGTCTCAAAAAAAAGAAAACAATTCAATAGGGATTTCAAAAAAGTTGAGGAATACAGAGTATGCAGGCACAGAGTAAAGCTACCTGTGGTCTGTTAGGAACCTGAACAATGCAGGCAAATGTAGGAGCCAGAGGAGCTCTTCCTGTTCTCCCAGCCATGCACCAAGCATTTGAGGAACATCTGTTATGTGCTTACAGGCACTTGGCTGGGCTGTGGTCATACAGCTATAGAAAGACATAATCCCTGCCCTTGGGGAGTTCACAGTCCATCAATTTTACTTTTATAGTTATAAATGTAGTCATCCCTTGGTATACTCGGGGAATCAGTTCCAGGACCGCCTTTGTATGCCCAGATCTGTGCATACTCAAGTCCCGAAATCAGCCTGGTAGATCCTGCATCTGTGGAAAGTTGGTCCCCCATATAAGATGATTTTCACATCCCAGAAATACTATATTTTTGATCCATGTTTTTTGAGGAAAAAAAAATCCATGTATAAATGGATGCGTGCAGTTCAAACCTGTGTTCAGGGGGCAACTATACATGCTTATGTTATTTCCTGATGCAAGTTATTCATAGGAAAACCTGTGTCTGATTATTTTCTTGTTCTTGCTCCTGCCGTTAAGCAATGGCACTTTGTACAACGCCCCATGCTTAGGAGTTCCTCCTTAACCATTGCTGAGTGAATTGCGTGCTGTGGGTTGCAAGTGCCATGAAGACTTTCTAAAAGGGAATAGTCAGTAGAGCCTGGCATGGCTTTGTAGGGAAGATGATAAAGGTGGTTGTGTTAATAATGAAAGAGTGGTTGATTAATAAAAAAAAATCTTGTTATTTATTGGCTGTGTAACTTGGCCTCTTTTCACTTCTGTGACCCTCAATGTAGTCCACTATGAAGTTGGGTGATAATTTTGGCAGGGATTATTTATTTTACTCCTCTGCTATGTAGTATTCTAGGCGTAGCTTTGAGAATTTAATTAAGTCCTAGCATTGTTTTGAGACTTAAATTAAATGATGTAATAAATACAAAAGAGCTTTATAAATTGTAATGTGCTATATACAACTATCAGTTTTTATTAATCTTTGTTATTAGAAGCAGCTTTCCCCAGACTCCTGAGTTCAGGGGTCTGCTATCCCTTTGGGTCCATTTTCCATTTTGTTGAAATGTATACAGAAGCTTACAGGGGCCTGCCTGGCCTGGACCCCTACTTGGGGCAAGGGCTTATGCTTCTGATCTACTTCTTGGGGCATTTTAACCACTTGTTGAAAAGGATGATCTCTTCATTAGAGAAGGGTGTAGAATTTTAACGTTTAGTGCATACCTTAGAAACCCAGGGCCTCAGATGTGAAAGGGTGCTTTTAAGTTCAGAAAGCTAGGTAAGTCATGAGTTAAAAATAGAGTACAGGTTACTTGGACTCACGTTTTGAAGATGGCATACTGAACATCTCAGTCAAATACCTGAACAAACTCTAAAACAAGGATATTTTAAAATTTATAGCTGGAGCCACCATGATTTTTGTAGGGTTGGAGGTTTTATATAGTAGCTTTTCATTTAGGATAAAGGACTTAAAATTTGGTGTTGGACTGTAGCATATTTGAACTTTTGATGGAAGGACACAGGAGAACTCCCAATTATATTTTTCCTTGAGATGGCAGCATGATTCTCCTAAACACCATATTTCCAACCATTGACTGAAACTGATGGTTAAAGAAAACAATTCCTAATTCCTCACACGATATATCCCAATTTTTCTCCTTTTATAAAATTATATTTTTCTCTTTAATTTCATGTTTGAATAGGGTATTTGATCTTTGAAATGTGTCAGTGGCCTATATCCAAATTACATGCTGTCAGTGGTTATTTCTATTTGGAGATTTTCTGTGGTATGGTCAATGGTATGCATTGCGTTCATTCTTGTACATTTCCCTTTGTTTTGGAACATTTTTTTTTTCAGTTTTGTAGTTCACTGCCCTCTCACTACAATTTATACCTTGTCTTTCGATGACATTCAGAAAATGCTGGTGGAAACATAACTGTCATTCAGCACGTGTAGGTCCTGTTATCTCACACCTGGATATTCTCGACAGTCCCCTTAATGATTTCCCTACTGGCTTCTCCCTTCTTTCTAGTTCATCCTATACACCACGAGTAGTCTTTCTAACATACTGTTTTCACTGTTCAAAAACCTTTAGAGGCCCCCCATGGCCTGCAGGATGAAGTCCAGACCCTTTAGCCAGTTAAGTCTTCCTGCAGACTAGTTCCCACCTATTTCTGGCCCTCTTACCGTAATTCCCTCTCCAGCTGAAACACTTGCTGAACTCTCTTTTCTTCCCTCCTCTGTGTCTCTGTTTATTGTCCCCTTTCTTGTGATGGCCTTTGTCTCTGCCCATCTAAATCCTGCTCACTAGCTTTCAAGTTTCAGTTCAGCTGACCAAATCCTTTATTTTCCTTGCAGCATACTTGTCCTTATCATATATTATCTTTTATTATAGTTGTTTGTGTTTACAACCTGTGTACTGCCCTCTACCCCAATTTGCAAGTTCCTGAGAAACAGCATTTGTAGACAGGAATGGATTCTTAGTAGTTTTATAGCTATGTGTGTAAATGGGAGCTTCAGGATTGTGGTTTATGGTCATTGAATGAGATGCAATAGGCTAGTTATTTATTGTAGTCTACCATGTCCAGTTTCAGTGTCTGAAGGTCTCACATAACATAAGTTTTCATTGAGTGCTTATTGAATAAATGAATAGGTATATTAAGTTTGTTTTGTTCTTCAGATGGACAAATTATTTTAGCATTTAGCTTTACAGGTTAGCACGTATATAAGGTATGGTTTATTTCTTCCGGCAGGAAGAGACACATTTAGAATGTCCCGGAGTCATTTATGGACTATCATGAATTGTGTAGTTTGCTTAGACACAGAAGGCTTTGTGCTTAGAGCTAAGTTGATGGCCAGGCTGTTCCATCAACCAAATTGGGAAAGTTCTGTAAAGTGTTATAGGAATTATTTGGACAATAGATCAATTAATAGTTTCATGTTGCATTTCATCTCTTGAGGATGCAGGCTACCTCAGGTGACAGAAACCTCCAGTAGGACAAAAGATAGCTTGTTGCAAAGACCAGCCAGGCAGTCTTTTTACAAATATTCCAGCTGGCCCTCAGCTCTTCCTTGATCATGTCATCATTACCGCTGTATTCATCTGACACCAGACAAAAAGAAAAAAGGAAAAAGATAGGGGGGCTTGGAAGGGAATTCCTTCTGTGCTTAAACCAGGCTTGTCACACTGCAGGGGCACAGTGTCTGGTTTTAATAATCTCATAGGTCATTATCAGTAGTAAGATAAAAATCTATATCTTAGAATTTTTCTATTTTTTACTTTTTTAGTTTTTTTCAGAAGATTGTGAAATGTCACTTATCCTCATCTTTCTGGAAAGTGGTAGAGGGGGTGTTAACTTGCTAAATGTCATTACACTGCTTGTTTTCAGTTTCAGATTAATAGCAGGTGGTAGCCATTTTTCAAAGCAAACAGCTTGTCTTTTTGGTTCAGTTAGAAAAAGCACTAATTCTTTACTATAGCCTGGAATATTCTATGCCAGGTGATAAATGGCAAGGATCACAAAACATTCAACATTTTAAAAAATTGAATAGTTAACTAATATTCTAAATTTTTTAAATTAAAAAAAATTTTAAATTGACAGATAATATTGTATGTATTTATCATGTACAACATGATTGGAAGTATATATACATTGTGGAATGGTTAAGTCTAGCTACTTAACAAATGTATTACTTTATGTGGTTACAATTTTTGTAGTGAAGGCACTTCACATCCACTTCTGTTTGCATAATATTGTAAATTTTTACAGGAGCAAGCCAGAGCTGTCGGTGAAATATTTATCTCACCATACTAATTGAGTTACACATCTTGGTTATTGATGCTTAACATATATGTCTATTACTTTCAGTAAACATTTTCAGTGAAAATGTTTTTTCATGCAGCTATTGTGATTTGTGGTCTGTAATATATTTGTCCACTCTACAGTACTTATCTCGGTTAGTAAATGCCTCTGGAAAGGAATTCCATCTTGAAGCTCTGTAGATGATCAACCCTTGCAAATGCAACATTAGAGCATGCTTTTTAATATGTTTGTGTGTATGTGGTGGCTGAGATGGGGTGGTAGTGATGTTATGTTTGGAATAATATATTAAGAATTTTTATTTTGGGATTCTTTTTTATTCACAGGTAGGTTTTTAAGAATATCTGAGGCCAGGCGTGGTGGCTCACGCCTGTAATCCTAGCACTCTGGGAGACCGAGGCGGGCAGATTGCTCAAAGTCAGGAGTTCGAAACCAGCCTGAGCAAGAGCAAGAGCAAGACCCCGTCTCTACTAAAAATAGAAATTGGCCAAGTAAAAATATATAGAAAAAATTAGCCGGGCATGGTGGCGCATACCTGTAGTCCCAGCTACTTGGGAGGCTGAGGCAGAAGGGTTGCTTGAGCCTAGGAGTTTGAGGTTGCTGTGAGCTAGGCTAACGCTACTGTACTCACTCTAGCCTGGGCAACAAAGTGAGACTCTGTCTCAAAAAAAAAAAAGACTATCTGAGATATCATTTAGTATGCTAGTTTTAAAGTGTGAATCAAGATAATCTGTATTCTGTTCTTAACTTATGACTAAGTAGCTTTAGGATCCTAACAGTATCTTTCACATCTGAGGACCTTCTATGATATATTCCTGCCTCAAAATGTACATGATTATTCCTCTTTTTGTCTGAGTATTTTTGATAGCTGAGAAATACGACACGAGGTATCATTCATGGTTTGCCATTAAGATCATCACTTTACATGTGATATATTTGTGCTTGGTTTAAGGGCTTAAGGGTGGGAATCACTCTCTTCTGGGCTGGAATCTGATCGCTTAGCTCCTCAGTCTGAACAGTTGCTAGGAGCTTTCTAGCATCTAATCAAATGGTGGATTAATTAAAATTATACTCACAGGAGGCTGATTTTTAAGCCAGAAAGGTAATATATAATTAAAACGATAGCCATAACCATAAAGCAGACAGGATACCCATGTCAGGTAGTTAATGATATTCTGACTTTTAGCAGGCAAAACCAAATCAAAATTATGGGACTGCTTTTTATTGATGGGTCTAAACATAGAGAACGGTCTGCCTGGTGAGCTCTCATGGGAAGAGTCAGAAACTCTGTGTTCAGGAGACATCTCTTCCAGCATGTGGATTTCAGGCAAGTTTCTTGTCTGCTACTGTTTCCTTAACTGTAAAGAAAATAAGAATAAAAAGGTTTGTGTAGAAACTGTATTATAGTTGGCCCTTCATATCTGCGGGTTCTTTATCTGCAGATTCAACCAACCTCAGATTGAAGATATTTGGGAAAAAAACAATACAATAGTAAAAAAGTAATATGAATAAAAAACTAATACAGTATAAAAATTTACATAGTTTTACATTGTTTGGTATTATAAGTAATCTAGGGATGATTTAAAGTATGCAGGAGGATTTATGTAGGTTATATGCAAATACTACTCCATTTTGTATCAGGAACTTGAATATCTGTGGATTTTGGTACACGAGTGTCTTGGAATCAATCCTCTACAGATACTTGGGGATGATTGTACTTTACATTGCTGGGTAGTGAGGCCTTCTAGTGCGATCATGTAGTTATAGGTCTTTAAAAGCAACGAAGATGTTCAAAATTGTAAGTTGACATTTTAATGACATCAATTGCTAAGTTTCTTAACAGCAAACCTCTGGTTAAGGGTACCCGTCACATCCAGTGTACCAAGGGCTTCTAGAATTTCAGGCCCCAGAGTTCTCTGCTTCCTTGGTCTTCTCACACAAATAGGAGTGAGAACAAAGATAAATCTAAAAGAGCCAGGCCCAAGGGCTGAGTTAGACAAGAGGGCTGAGGGCTTCCCTCCTGTGATCTTGGCTGTCATCTCTGTGTGGCTTCTCCAGCAGGCAGATCACAGCTGTCCTCTCATCTTTCTCCAGCCAGCTCCATCCAGGAGCTGAAGTGGCTTGTTTCCATCTGCCTTGTATACTCTGTTGCTCTCTATTCAGATGATTTGTGCTTGGGGTACATTCTCTTCTTTCCATCCTTCCCTTTGAAGATTCTTTCCCTTCTTGCTTTGTTTAAGGCTGAGTTTATCACTGGTTATTCCCATGATCTTATCTCCTAACCTCCTTTCCCTGGTTAGGTAAGCTGAAGGCTTTTTTTAGAAGTAATTTTTATCCTTTAAATACTTTTCTAAATTTCACTTTCCTTGGAATATTGTGGAGTTGTAGCTCACTTAAGGATTTAAGATCAACATGTAAGGTAAAAATTTCTTCTGTTCAAAGTTTTTCTTAAGAGTCCAGCACTGCTAGTTTTTCTTCTATTATTGGGTCAGTGGGTTTCTTTTGTTAAGCACTAGATGGAAATGCTGGCTTTCCTTTAAAGGCTTGGTTGAAACCTATGTAACTTCAACCACTAGAATTCCATTCGCTGGGAAGAGATGCTCACTGTAACTATGAGGGTATGTGGGAAATGACACAGGCCGAGAACAGAGCCGGATGTATGTCTCCTGTCCCAGCCTTTCTTGTGGAGCAGGTGGAATCCTGAGCACTACTTAAATTTTTCTCTCTCCCACCTTCACATCCTGGGCAGTTGAGTTTGCATAAGCTAAATGTGCATAAGGTATAATTGTACCAGCCTCTGTGAAGAGCCATAATTAGATGAAGATGCCTGACCCATTTGTATGTAGAGAACAAGAACTAGTGTGATTTTTGTCAGCAGCTATGAGTTGAACTTGTTTTAGAAAAGTAGCCCCTTCCAGCTCCAATCTTACCTATTTGCATTTGGCAGATGGTGTTAGGTTCAGGAAGGAGCCCAGCGAATATTGCTAAGGCCCTGGTGTGGTGGTTGCAAACCCACTGCCAGTGCCAAGTCAGACAGAGAGGGAACATCGCTGCCGCCACACAGGTCTGCCCCTGGCAACCAGGTGTCACATACACATGGTTATTTCCAAATGTTGTTTAATGTGTGCTTGTTGCATCCTAGCAATTTGGCAGCAGAGCATACACATTTATTGAATTTCCTCTGGCCTAGCTGTATAGTAGATTCAAAATGAATAATAGAAGAAATGTTGTGGTAAATGTAATGCATAAAATGTGATGTTAGAGGGATCTTAGATAGTATTTAGCCTATCCCCTCCCCGACTTTTACAAATAAGAAAACACACCCACCAAGATTGTTAGCAACCAAGATGAAATTAAAGCTTCAGTTCTCTGGTGCCTATTTCGTTGCTTTTTCTACTGCATAGAACTATGGGCTAGGTGGTATTCCATAGGTCCAATTAGATTTATTTAATCTGTTTGGTATGGAAGTTGACGTTTAAGACCTACTCAGAGTTTGTTGTCTAAGACCTGCTTGCTCAGAGTTTGTTGTCATCATTTTGTTTTGTGTTAATTAGCAAATCCAATGATTTGGCAGCCATGGGAATGTGCCCTTCAGCTCTGTCTCTAAGAATCTACTGTGAAGAGTGTGCTGCAGTTAGCTGACAGCGTCAAGTTATTGCACTTTTGGGGTTCAGTGCATGCTCTGGGGCTCCCCATCAGCTTGGCTATTTACATGTAGTCTCCTTCCTTCCCTTTCTCCTGTTGCCAGACCTGTAATATAGTCCAAGACTGTCCTGCCTTCTCCTGTCCCTTCTCTCCTCTGTCCTTCCCAAACATTTTCCCTTAGTCTCACTGTACCTATGCCTCAGCATCTACATCCCAGGAGACCTGAACTTGACATAGTATACAGGTAGTTTGGAAGATAAGATATTTTTAGTGTACTCTGCATTAACTGTTACAGAAAATCTTTTAAAATCTCTTTATATTGAATAGTGCTTAAAATCACTACAGACGTTTGATTAGTCATTTTTACATTTTCTTCTCTTAACTTCACGCCAACATGAAAAGAAGTAGAAGCAGAGAGCGATGGCAAGTGTACTGCTGTCAAGAGGCAGGGGTCTTAAAATCAGCTCTCTCTCAACCTTCGAGAATTCCCTTAGCCAACAAGAAACTTAGAGCCTCACTTACTTCCTATAAAATGAACTGGATGATCTCTGGCTGTTTTTTCTAGCTCTGAATGTGAAACAGATTGAAGAAGTTGACTAGCCAATTGGTCCCAATAGTGTGAACATTAAATCTAAATTTAAATTGAACAAATACAAGTTAATACAAAGAAAAGGAATTCAGAAGTTGTACGGTAATTGTCTCCATGTTATTGTCCAATTTATTTGTCAGATCGGTGACACCAAATGCCTAGGCGCAGATAGTGCAGTTTAACTAGCATCTCTATGTGCAAAGTGCTTCTGAGATTTTTAATCTCCATGGTAAAACAAGATTATATGTAAGTGTCTGAAAATGGAAGTTTTATTCCCCACAATATGGAATAAGAAGATAGAGACACTTTAGTATAATTGCACCTTAAGTCACATAACTCAAAATGCTTAGTACTTCTTCCCACTCTGTTCCTCAACAGCTGTGGTTTAGAGTTGAGACCACCCTGCTTTTACATGTAATGGTAGCATTCAGTAGTTGATAACACCAATCTATGCTGCAGCTGAATTTGATAATAAAACCCCTTCCTACTCTAAGTCCACGAAATCGCACAGTTTTATTGGGTATGGCTCCCTTTACCACTTTTTCCTCTTTCAATTATAATTCTTAGCTTTAAAGTTTTTAAGCTTGCTAATGATTCTGTGACATGGAGTCCTTATTTATTTTATAGAACTTAGTCTTCTGGAACTTTATGTTTTATATTCAGTTGCTGAATTTGGTTCAGCATGGTCTTTTTTTTTTTAGACTGGATGCCTGTTTATATTCATTTGTGTATTTTATAAACATGTCCTAGCTAAAGCTACGTAGTGTTGTTAGAGAAGATAAAACTGTATTTTTGAGAATTCTGAAACCCTAACAGTTTATTTTGCTTTTGATTCAGCATTTATTTAATGTTTCTTATACATATGGGATTGTGATGGATATATATTTTTAAATGAATGTTGGGAGAGGAGCACAGAATATATGTCACTGAACTGATGAGGTTATATATTTTAGCACCTTTCATATTGAAATTTCATGTTGAAATGTCATGTTACTTTGTAACATGAAACTTGTAAGTTATAATGGAATCGCAATACGCTTTGTTCTCAGGAATGATATATAAAATATTTAACAACAGGTATGGCATAGTCACTGCCCAAGCAGAACAAATGTTAAACAACCAGTACCAGTTCATGTCAACTGAATATCAGTCCTGCCTGAACTGAGCAGCAGTTAAAAGGATTTAAAAATCTTATGTGATAGAAGCAAGCCTTGATTCTGGTTTTTACCAAGAGCTATAGAAAACAATGAGCTTTGTACATGTTTTATACATATCCTCCTTAATTAAAAAAATAATATATTAAAATTTCCTGTTTTTTATCTCACTGGGAAATGATTCGTTACATAGATGTAAGCTGCCCCCATTGCTTTTGTAAATTGTGGCTTTGCAATTCAACCCTACTACCAGGTATAACACAAGTAGACTCCCAGCCCAATTTTACAACACATATAGACATTTTTTGAACAAAACCTTATCAGCAAGCATGTACAAAATAATTCATAAACCTATTATGTAAAACTCAACAAAGTCTTGGGGTTTTTTTGGTTTTGTTTTTTAAGAACTTTTCTTTGCAGGAAAGGTTCACTCAAGGCAGATGAGGCTGCGTATGTGGTTGGCCGCAGACAACCAACAATCCTCTTATATCAGTGATTCTTAACAGGGGGCAGTTTTGCCTCTTAGGGGACATTTGGCAATGTCTAGAAACATTTTTGGTTGTCACAACTCAGGATAAAGGGGTGGTGCTACGGGGCTCTACGGGTTAGAGGCCAGGGATGCTGCTAAACTTTCTACAATGCATGGGACAGCTCTCTACAACAAAGAATTATCTGATCCAAAATGTCAGTAGTGCCAAAGATGAGAATCTCTGTCTTAAATGAATGGCTGGATATAGGACTGCTTAGGGATCAATTCTGAGGCACCATCCCTAAAGCTAGATCTATAGGCCTCATTGGATTCACATAACCTGTTCCTGTAGCAGATGTAGGGTATCTTTATAATATGACATCTAACCCTTGTATCTTTTTGATAGCTTTCATTTTACTAATAAGAACCCATATGTAGCATTTATCATGCTAGTTAATGGACCATTTTCACTAATAAAATCCTATTTCCAACAGTCATTTTACTAATTAGCAAAACATTACTGTTTATCAAGACATGGATGAATGAGCCCTTCTGGTAGCTTCTTCTACTTTGTGAGCTTCCAATTTTGAGCTGCTTATGAGAATACTTGCTGATTGCTCTTGGATTGTGCTTACTTGGGTAACATGGTGACAGCACCTAGTTCAGAGCTTAAAAAACACATACACATAATGTCTGCTGTGGCATTTTGAAGTAAATCATGGACATTGTGACAGATTTCCTTCCTAGAAGATGTGACTGCGTACTTTGTACAAACTTGTCCCCTCAGTGTAGTTCATTTAGTTCAGCCACCATGTACTGAGTGTTTCCTTTGTGGGCAGTACAGATCTAGGTTGAGTCAAAGACATAGAGAGGAGGGAAGCCCCTTTCTTGTTTCACAGTTTACAAGTAAGGAGAGGCAGTGGGAAAGTAAACATGTATGATACAAGGCAAATCAAAAACAAGTGCCATAAGAAACCTATTGAAAGATTTTATTAGATGCAAAAGTGAGAGACATAGCAGAGGTATAACTTGGTGAAAACCACATGAGAGGTATAACTTGGGGAAAACCACATGAAGTAACTTTCAAGAGCAGTTTTGGAAATGGGGGCTGGGGTGGTCGGTGCATGGTCATATGGTGATTTAGCAGAGCAAGGGTGAGCATCTGGGTCCCCTTTCTCTTCACCAAGTGAGTCTCCTACTATGCCATAGTGCTAATAAGTTCTGAATTATGAAATAAAACTAGGAAACAGGAGAAGTAAATGGAAAGTTTAAACCTCCCCCTTCCCAAACCATAGAAAAAAATCTTACAAAACTGGTTCTGATTTCATCTATTAATAGCACTTAATTCTGCTGCTTTTGTGGAATACTATGATCTGCATAAAAGTTATGAGAGAAGTTCTGGAAAAATTTAAAGCTAAATAACGCTAGATTGCTTTTTGTTCTGAATTTTGTAGTCCAATAGTCTCCTCTTTTATTCATTGTTGGCTTTACATTTTGGTTTTGTTTTTTTTTTTTTTTGGAGACAGTCTCACTCTGTTGCCTGGGCTAGAGTGCCGTGTCATCAGCCTAGCTGATAGCAACAGCCAACTCCTAAGCTCAATCAATCCTTCTGCCTCAGCCTCCCGAGTAGCTGGGACTTCAGGCATGCGCCACCATGCCTGGCTAATTTTCTCTATATATTTTTAGTTATCCAGCTAATTTCTTCCTATTTTTAGTAGAGATGGGGTCTTACTCTTGCTCAGGCTGGTCTTGAACTCCTGATCTCGAAAGATCCTTCTGCCTTGGCCTCCCGGAGTGCTAGGATTACCACCGCTCCTGGTCTGGCTTTACTTTTTAGTTTTAATCTTTGCCTCTGCTTTCTTATTTCAAAAGAATAAACCTGCACGCCCAAAAGTTGCAAAGGACAATACTCAGTGGGCTGTTTCCTGTAAGCTATTAGTATTGAAAAGGCTGACATGTAGACCAGGATTCTTGAAACTTTTCTGGGAAAGACAAAACAAATAAACAAAAGAACAAACTGACTTCACCTAATCCTGGGGCCTTGGGTTTGAATGCCAGACTTCAGATAAAGAAGTCTACTGGAAGAGTGTGCTTTTATTATCCCTAACTCTGGTCTGTGTTCAACCTACATGAGGTATGGTGGTGTTAGTGGACATCAGTACAGTGGGTTGCCTACAGCTTATGCTTCTGACTCTAAATGGTCACTGAAAAGTATGACGATGTTGATAATGGGTTGGGCATCATTTACATTCACCTAGATGAGTTACCCTCTTGAAGGTCACTTTCTGGTATAGTTTGGAAAACAGCTCTTTAAATATAGTTGTTTATCAGCATCACTTGGTAAAGGCTCAGTGAACCCTATGTAATTTCTCATTTATAACACAAGTCGAGTACTCAACTAATTGAATACATGGCTACTTTAATTATTCTGTTATGGCTAATTGATATTCACAGTGGTCATGTTCTACAGCTTCTAAATGTAATATTACGTTACAAGTTTATGGTTCAGCCCCTTTGATATTTTTCTTTTTCATTGTTTTATGTCAGCATATAATTTTATGAGATTCATATATATTGTTGCTCATGTAGTTCTGACAAGGAATAAAGCTTTTTTCTACTCTTATTTGCTGATTTACCTATATGAGTTGTAAGATGATAGGGAGATTTTGCTTACCACAGATTATCCATATCATTGCGAAAGATTAATCTTTCTCAGTTCATTATATGTATGTTTCAGATGGTTATGAGTTTTAGATAGAATAAAGGAAATGTAGTGATTTCCTATTTAGGTTGACACAGAGTTGTTGCCTTTTCTCAGTCCAAGTAATTTCTGGTTGCATAGTATCATCCCTTGGAAAACTGAGCAGATACCTGCTTTGTTCTCTATCTTGAGCTATTGAAATTGAGTGCTGGCATTTCGAAGAAGTTTGTCATTTAAAATATTCAAGTTTTCTATAGCACGGAATCTTGCCTCAACGTGCCTTGCTCTTGATGTACGAAGTAACAATACAATGCCTCTGAGCTAAGTGATTATGATGTCACTGAGTTCCTAATGTCACATGCTTAGTGCCACACCTTAGTCCCTAGGAGCAACCAAGGCTGAAAGGGCATAGTAATGCCGAAAAGTTTGCGCTATGAAGAGCTACCTAAGACTATATATTGGAAGGTAAAGTTCCTATCAGCAAAATATGTTATATCTGCAATCCAGTTTTATCTTGTATTCACTTTATTACATCCTTTCTTGTAAAGCACCTTGAAGTCCTTTCTGAGAAGAGGTAAGTCTTTAAAGAAGTAAATAGTGTAGACTTCATTTTTAACCTAGCCACCAACACTGACATCAAAATATTCATGTGTTGGGTTTCTTAAAACTTAATTTCTTTATGTTCTTTGTTTCTCTTGCTTATGGGATGCTCTAGTTTTCTATAATGATCCACTTAAGCACATTCTGTCACATTTTCAAGCTGCATCATGTTATCCCAAATCTAGCAAGATCTGAAAACTAATCAGTGCACATTTCTTCTAGGAATAGTAAACAGGAGGTGGGGGAAACTTTTTATATATATTTTTTTTCCCCTAAGAAATGATTCAGTAACAATAAATAATCTTATAATCCTCTTTGTTTTTATGTGTTCATTTACAATTATTCTATATCTGTTAAAGGGTTCTACAAAGAACTTTTATTTCCATGCAGTTGGTTTACTGCTTTTCCTTAAGCTGAGTGTGACTCTCCATCCTCAATAGCTATTAGCTTAGTCAGTGTATTCTAGGCTTATTTAAGTTTCAGGATTCATATCGTGTGACTTTTTCTCCTAGCATCACATTAACTGCTTCAAAGCAATGTGCCATTAAAGTGTTGTGACCATGTTTCTTGCTCTGTTATTCCTCCCAGTGGATCTGACTATTGATTCTGTTTGTCATCGAGGGAAAGATTTGTGCTACAAGCCCCTATAGTTTGGTGTCAGGTCCTTGAAGGTATATCCCCTCTTTCGTCTTTAGTGTGTATATCTGACCTTTTGGAATGTTGCTTTACATTTTTTCAATAATTATATCTCAGAAAAGTGAATGGGCATATTCCTGTACATCCTTTATTAAGGTTGTAATCAGCTCTTCAAAATTAAATTTGTTAATTGGTGCAGTGTCCTCAGTAGTGTCCTCAGCTCATGCAATATAGTTGTAGCATTGAATTTTCTCTGTGTTTTCTAAATAACTATAATGGAATATCTGTCATTTTGCATTTGTTTTTTAATCTCACTGTGAGAACAAAAGATACATTATTTAGTGTGAGTGTGCTTTAACAGACATCATGGGTAATTTCATACATTGAATGGGAGAGAACCGGGAGTTAATACATTAAGGAGTTAGCATGGACATTATTTTACCTACTATTTATAACTGTTCAAGTTGTTAAAACAAATTTTGGGGGTTAATGAAATTACTTAATAGTTCACTGTTTTAGCTACTATGCCACGTTGACATTTCCATCTGTTAGTCAAGGATAAGCATATGTAATGTTGTTGTTTGAAAAATACTTTTCTGATTACAGAATAGCTATTCATTTTAGGAAAGAGGAAACACTTAAAATAAGAAATATGCATATCATGACCACTGTTAACTTGTTAGTGTGTTTCATACTTTTTCCATACCTGTATAAACATTCAACCTTCTCTGTCTCTCTCTTTCCCTTCCCCCTCCTCCATTTTTTAGAACTTACTGTATATTCTATGACTTGTGTTTTTTTCTCACTATTTTGTCTTAAAAAGTTAATTACTTTTTTTTTTTTTTTTTTTTTTGAGACAGAGTCTCACTCCGTAGCCCAGCCTAGAGTGTTGTGGCGTCAGCCTAGCTCACAGCAACCTCAAACTCCTGGGCTCAAGCGATCCCTCAGTCTCCCAAGTAGCTGGGACTACAGGCATGTGCCACCATGCCCGGCTAATTTGTTCTATATATTTTAGTTGGCCAATTAATTTCTTTCTATTTTTAGTAGAGACAGGGTCTCACTCTTGCTCAGGCTGGTTTCAAACTGACCTTGAGAGATCCTCCCACCTTGGCCTCCCAGAGTGCTAGGATTACAGGCGTGAGCCACCACGCCTGGCCAAAAAGTTAATTATTAAAACATCCATTTTCAGTGGCTTTAATGTTTGATCATATGGCTGGGTTAAATTCTTTATAATCAATCCCCCATTGTTGGACCATTATCTTATTCACTCAAACTTCTGTTGTTCACACTTGTTTGTTGCTTTAAATAATGCGGGTTGTATTTTCTTGGTTATAAATTTTTTGTACTTAATATTTGTTAGGGTTGAATGCCTGGAAGTAAAATTGGTCACATGGTAAGAAGATTAACAATAATAAAGATTTATACACACATCCATGCATTTATAGTTATAAATTTTGGCATACTTAATTTATATTTATTTTAAAAATTTATATTTTATATTCATTCTTTTTGATATACAGTTCTATGACTTTTGACAAATGCATACCATTGTGTAACCACCACCATAATCAAGAAATGTCTTCGTTTCCTCACCTCAAAAAAAATTTCTTCCTTTTGCCCCTTGACTATAAAGTTTATTTTTAATTCTGAAAATATAAAGAAGCAAAAATAAGAAAAATAGAAACTACCCACCCATAAGCCTACTACTCTGTTGTAACCTCTGTTGACATTTTATAGAATATAGGATTTTTTTTATTTTCCCTTTTTGCTACAAAAAAGGAGGCTATACTGTCCTTCCTGTTCATAACCTTTTTCTTTTTTTCTTTTTTACATAGTGTACTTAGCATATATATATTATTCAACCATTGGATTGGTTTTTTTGTTTGTTTGTTTGTTTTGAAAATCTAAGCAACCTTATAATGAACATCTAGGCATGTTGCCTTAATTACTAAAGTACTAGAAGAAATACAGTTTTTAGACCTCAGTGCATATGTGCATTGTTAAGAGTTATTGCATTTTATCATGTTAATTTATGAAATGGTTATAGCAATTTACATTCTGACCAACAGTGTATAGAAGAGCCTGTTTTCCTGGACTTTGCCAATATTTAGTATTATTATCTTATATTTTTATCATTTTGATAGATGAATACTGAAACACTATTTTAATTTGCATTTTTTATTTCCTGTGGAGTTGGATTTTTTCATGTGTGTATAATATTTTTTTGTGTGAATTGCCAGTTTATTATTTTTGTCTTTTTCTTTTGGGTTTTTTGGGTGGGGGAAAGGAGGAGGAATAGGCTGTTTTTAAGTATTCTATATATTAATAACATAACTTTCACAGTTACATGTCAGCATTTCTTTTCCTCGTTTTGCCATTTTCTTATTCTTTTGACTTTATGACTTTTTTTGTTTTATGAAAGTTTTTATGAGTCTGTTCTTATCTATTTCCTTTATTTATGTTTTGAGTGTGTGTGTTGAATGTAGAGAAGACTTTTCTCTTTAGGTTATGTAGTCACGTATATTTTCTTCACACTTAGTTTTATCTGTCAAAATTCTTTTCTCCATTTATTTTTTTTTTTATATTCCTAACAGTCCACTAAAGGTTTTACTGTGTTGACTAAGGAGCCATAAATTATATACTTGCATATGAATGTATTTTTATCTTACCTTACTATTATATTTTTTATTTATTCATATGCATTCCAGCAGCATAAACTTTTCATTTTGAAATCTTCTGTTCAAACTGGAATGGCACAGTGATATTTAAATGTGTCCCAAGTTAAGCATTTTATCTTATTTTTTCCCCATTGTCTTCTTTGGTTTGCATTTTAGATATTATCCATCAGATTTCTCTGTGACATTAGGAAAAAACAATACTTATGTTTTTAAATAACTGTTTGTTTGTTTTTAACATGCTGCAGGATATGGAAGACAAAGTAAGTAGCAAAATGACAACCTACAAATGTGCAAATCAGTTCACCCAAACTAAGCAGATAGCTGAGTAGACAGGCTCCCTGACATCTGTGCCCGGCACCACACTATCACTTCGCAAAAGAACACGGTGCACGGCACAAGGCTGGTAATGCCAAAATATATACTTGCTCTGTTTCTTAAAAGTAGTAGTCAGGCATTCAGCATTCACTGAACAAAAGGTATGTTGAAAACTTTATTAACTCAGAGTTATATAGGGAGGTCCCTTCCCTCAGAGACAAAGGTGAATCGATCCCAATATTTAAGATGCTAACAACTGTTTAAGAAATGCATTTTTTACTAATCTTGAAAAATATCCATAAGTAGCTATCTTTATCATTATTGTTTTAAAGAACCAGAAATATTTTACTACTAATTTTTTGATTTTGTAAATTTAGAAGTGAGATACCTAAAGGTTTTTTAATTGATTTTAATTATTTTTATTTATTATCATTATGTTAAATTATTGAAATAAACAATTATAGTAGTTTTTGCTCCCACCCATCCGAGACAACAAATTCTTTGTAAAAAGGAAACTAGGTAACAATGCATATGTTTATATGCAAGTTTCAGTGGCAATTTAAGAGTTCTCAAACATAAGATTTATATACAAAATGTAATTAAGGCTTTTTTGTTATTCTTTAAGAAGGTTAGTAACCACGTTTCTTATACTCAGAGTAAAATCAAAGTTTATATTGTGCAAAATATTAGTCCTTGAAATTACTCTTTGAAAGAGGAGTTAAATAAGACAGTCTGTAGAGTGTTGTATTCTGACATTTCCAAATACATTTGGACAAAGTAGGACACAGCTGGTACAGTAAAAAAAAAAAATTACAATGCAGATTTATTCTTTACATTTAAATGCAGCAATCATCATCTTATTAATCTTTTTCTATGGCAGAGACCTAATAGATTGCAAAAATCTTCAGCTTTCTATACTTATTTGTAATGCAATTTATACTTTTGCTTTGCTGTTGCTGCTTTTTCTTGATATAGTATATTCTTCATTTCCTTTTTTAGGCTAAGCAGCTGGAAGAAAAAGACCGAGTGCTAAAGAAGCAGGATGCATTCTACAAAGAGCAGCTGGCTAGACTGGAGGAGAGGGTATGATTATTTTTTGTCATTGATTCTCTTTACACATATGCAGCATTCCCATATATTTATTTAAAAATCAATAAATTAAGGACTATAACTGCATTTCCTTGTTAAAAAGTGGCGAAGAAATGAAGAAGCCAAACAGGTAGTTCATTCTGTCTGAGAATGTCATTTCTCTTATCATTTTGGGATGGTTGTGGTACTGCTTCATTGATACATTTTACCACTTTGGAACTTCCCCAAATACTTTTCCTTATATGTTTAGCATCCACATTGCTTTCAGGTCAAACAGTACAATGCTACTCTTAACTCACCCAAACATTGACTAAACTTGAGTACATTCTTAGAAATGGTAGTGTTTTAAAAGATATATTTTCTTTGTGAAAGCTCTGTTTGCTGCATTTGTGGCTAAGAAATGAATGTCTCTTTCAAGAGCAGTAGATAGGAGCTGAATAGTAGAACTTAAAGAGAAGAATTAGGAAAAGGAGAAGACATGTATGTCTACTCAACATGGACCTAGAATTTGACAGAGATGCAAAGGAGGGAATTAAGACTGAAATATAAGAAGGCAGTGGCTTTTTTTTTTTTTTTTTTTTTTGAGACAGAGTCTCGCTTTGTTGCCCAGGCTAGAGTGAGTGCCGTGGCTTCAGCCTAGCTCACAGCAACCTCAACCTCCTGGCTCAAGCAATCCTCCTGCCTCAGCCTCCCAAGTAGCTGGGACTACAGGCATTTGCCACCATGCCCGGCTAATTTTTTTTTTTTTTTGTATATATATTAGTTGGCCAATTAATTTCTTTCTATTTATAGAAGAGACGGGGTCTCACTCTTGTTCAGGCTGGTTTCGAACTCCTGACCTCGAGCAATCTGCCCGCCTCAGCCTCCCAGAGAGCTAGGATTACAGGCGTGAGCCACCGCGCCCGGCTAGAAGGCAGTGGCTTTAAGAATGGGAGTTTGAGGCCAGGCGTGATAGCAGAGAGTCTGAGAACCTCATCAGTACACCCATTCAAAAAGTAGATTTGGGCTGGGCGTGGTGGCTCATGCCTGGAATCCTAGCACTCTGGGAGGCTGAGGCGGGAGGATCACTCAAGGTCAGGAGTTCGAAACCAGCCTGAGCAAGAGCGGGGGCCGTCTGTACTAAAAATAGAAAGAAATTAATTGGCCAACTAAAAATATACATAGAAAAAATTAGCCGGGCCTGGTGGCACATGCCTGTAGTCCCAGTTACTCGGGAGGCTGAGGCAGGAGGATTGCTTGAGCCCAGAAGTTTAAGGTTGCTGTGAGCTAGGCTGACGCCATGGCACTCTAGCCCAGGCAACAGAGAGAGACTCTGTCTCAGGGGAAAAAAAAAGTTGTTATCTAAATTAATTTTATACACATGCTGTGAGGTGACAGAGTGAGCCTTCTCTTCCTTTTGATTGAGTCCCCCCTAATTTGATTTGTTTAGAATGTGTTATTTGGTAAGAAAGTAGGAAAAAATAAGAAATACATCATTAAACCCCACTCAGTACAGTTATTTATATGTTAAATGTGTTTACCTTCTCCATATGTCACTGGGCTGAATGATTCTTGAATATAGGGATTATTTTCTCATTCATTCAGCAGATATCTACTTAAGTACCTAATATAAATCAGGCCCTGGTCTAATGCTAGATATGTACTTGTGAAGACAAATGAACTAAACAGCTGCTCTCATGGAGCTTAAATTCAACTTAAAGCCAGTATATGTGTTGTATGGCAGGTTGGGATAATTTGGAGAACAATAAAGCATGGAAAAGGAAGTCCCGGGGCCCAGGTTAGGCATGGGTTGGGTTGAGAGGGAAGGTCTATCTAATGAGATGACATTTGAGAAGAGAAACAGGAAAGTAGGAATAGGGAAGGAAGCCAGTGCCAAAGCCCTGAAGCAGGAGTGTGGTTGGCTTGTTTGGGATGGCCAAAGTGTTTGTGAGTAGAAGAGCACTCTGGCTGCTGTCTTGGGCAAGAATTTGAAGCAAGGAAGAATTACTGAGTTTATGGCAATAATTCAGAGAAGGAATGGCAATGGCGTAGGTCAGGGTGCAAGTGGCGGAAGTAATGAAATGTGGTTGGGCATTTCAAAGGTTGAGCGGACTGTATTTGATGATGGTTTGGAACATGAGTGATAGAAAGAGCCAAAGATACTCCAGGTCTATGGCTTTTATAACTATTAAGAGAAGGATGGACTTTCCATAGGGGAAAACTCTTAAGATATGGACTGGGATGTATGCGGGTGGTGGAGGAGATGAGGAGTTTGATTTTGGATATGTTAAGTTTGGGACACTTCCTAAGACATCTAAGGAGAAATGTTGAATAGGCATAAAGTACAATGGTTTAGAGCATAAGTCAGAAGATTTTTCTGTAAATGGCCAGATAGTAAATGTTTCTAGCTTTTTGGGCCATGAATGGTTCCCTTGCAGCTACTCAACTCTGTCTTTGTAATGTAAAAGCGGGCAAAGCCAATATGTAAATGAATTAGTTTGGCTATTTTCTAATTTATGGACACTGACGTTTAAATTTCATGTAATTTTCACATGTCACTAAATTATTTTCTTTTCAACCATTTAAAAGTGTAAAACCAAAAACAGGTGGTGGACCTGCTTTGGCCCACTGGTTGTAGTCTACAGAACTCAGGTTTTGAGCACAGCCTCTGAGGCCAGATGCCTTGGATTTAAATCCCTGAACTGGCATTTACCTGCTGTGTAATGCGGAGTATCTTACTTAACCTTTTATTTTTTTTATCTGTCAAGCGATGGTCTAATAGTACTTTCCTCACTAATTTGTTAAATGAGCTAATTCTCATAAAGCACCTATAATATTGTCCAGCACAGAGTAACCACTCATTCACAGTAGCTATTATTTTACTTTTATACTTTGTGTTCTGTGCCTGACATTTATCATAAATGTTAGCTTAAATAAATGAATGAAAGTGAAGGGAAAGTGATTCACCTAGCACCTGCTTTTCCCCACCCAATGATAGTTTTTCTTTGCCATCATTTTACAATGTGTCTTATAAGAATTTGCTATTAATCACTGTCGGGTACAAGAAAAGGCACTGAAAAGTATTCACCCATTTCTCATAGATCCACCAGTTTGATTGAAACAATTCAGACTGAGAGAAGGGATTGAGAGGATTTGTTCTCAACAGGTTAAGCTTGTCTGCTTGGCAAGTAAACTACTGTTTTTGGCATCAGGTAGAGCAGGTGGTAGAAGATCAGATGGCTACAATATGACGAGATCAAGTCATTGTAATTGTTTCTTCTTATATAGGCAAAATATACTTTTTTCTTTTTTGAAGATCAGGCTGGAAAGTAGTACTCCGAGAATTTAAACTGAAAGCTGGGAAGCACCACTGAGCTTAGAATCCTGAGGTGGAATGATCACACTGCTATTAGTTAATACTTAATAACTTAAATATTTAATAATGTGGTAGAAGGAAGGTTAATCAGGGAGTCAGAAGGCATGCTTTTGTTACCAAGCCGTTTGGCAATTTACTTAATCTCTTGTGGTGTTTGTTTATTTAAAATGAGGGTAGTACTTCTTCCTTGCTCACCTTTATGGTTGCGGGGCAGGTAGGATGATATATGTAAAAGCCCCTTGAAAACTGGAAAGAGCTTATCAGGTATCAGCTGTTGCCTTTAAAGAATGTCTGCTTTCCATTATGTACAAGATACTAACGTTACTTTAGTATTATTCAACTTCCTCATGTCTTCTGCCCACTTCTATATAGTCATATTTTTGTTTGTTTCTGCCATTCCCAAAGTACCTAAGCTGAATTTGTCCAGTCGGATTTCTCCCAGGAATATATGAGAGATATTTAGGTCTCTAATGATAAAGCATTTTCTAGGCTTAATGCAAAAGATTGTGAAGGGGTTTTCTCTTGCATTGTGACAGCAGTGAAAATTACAATGTCTAACCATTTCTATTAGGAATTCTGCACACACTTTGTATTAGAAGGTGTAAAAGTGCTGAATCCAATAATGCATAATGTAAGAAAAATGATTATAATATTATGATAACTTGCAGAATCATCTAACTTACTGTGAAATCCAGGTTGCTTGTGGTTTAAAAGTGAATATAAACACGTATCTTTCTCTCTCTTAACCAAATGAAATGATGAAACCATAAAGTCAATACCAGGTGGTTTAGCATTAATGGAGAGGGAAGCATCAATGAGTCTTTTACAGAATCGTTCTGAGAGTGATCCCTGAGATAACCTTACCATCTGTTAATCTACTAGATTAACAAACACAAATTGTATACATTATCGCTGTTTGATGACTCATTACTTCAACTATTTATTTTTATTGGCTTGATTTAATTTCTTTTGAGAGTATGAATCAAAGGTCTGCTAAACATGTGAAGCACATTTAGTTCTATGGTACAGCTTGGTTTGCTGCTTGCGTCTGTTTCTTTAAACTCTTTACCAATTAGATAATTCCCGTGTGTGAATGTAGCTTTCTCCACCCAGGTATTTGTATTGGCTAGCCCACCAGGAGTCTCAGATCATTTTCTCCTTTCACTAACTCATTAGGAGCGATAAGTTTAATTTTACTGGACACTGATTTCACCCTTCTTAGCAACAGTATTCAAAAGCAGCAACTCTTTACTGAGAGAGGTTGAAGCCATTTGAAAAGTTTTTCAAGTTCTTATTTTTCATAGTCAAATGTTGCTGAGTTATCAAATGGCATCGACATAGATGTGAAAGTAAACATTTGTCTTTTAAGAACATTGAGGGTATCACATTGAGATGTGTGGATTGATTGAAAAATACTTAGCGAGTATTAATTCCTGATTGTTGGTGTAAGAGACTTGGAGAGTGTTAATTCCTGGTTGGTGATTTGATGAGAAGCAGCCTAGAGCAATTTTCAAAGAGAAGGTTCTTAAATGTTTTTAAGAAGTGGTCTCTAAGTCCCTTGGAGAATTCTGCTTTTTTTGTTTGTTTTTCTAACTTATTTTATTATTTTTCTAACTTTATTTTTGCTTTGTTTTATACTTGACAAATAAATCCATAATGCTTTATACCTCTCTATAGGATGCCATATTTTATTTATAATAATGGTGATTAGTTATGTATGTTTATCTTGTAAACTCCTTGCAGGCAGAGGTCATTTTCTTCTACATTTTCCACAGCTCACACATAGAAGTCCAGTGAATGAATCTTAGATTTACTAAGCTTATACTATAAAGTTATGTTTATTAGTGTATGGTTATTAAATATGCATAAAATATTTAGTATCTGCTTCACTAACCATTTACATTAATGATTTAAATCTATCCTGTATGATAATCAAGTTTCACTTTGAATATTTTGATATAATTTATAACATCACCTTTATCATAGTAGCTAACAATAACGTTTTTTGTACATTTACACTGTGTTAGGCACTTTGTACGGGTTATCTCATTTTATCCTCACAAACAACCCTATAAGGCTTTCCATGCTGTCGTGTGGGTGAAGATTCTAAGGCTTAAAGTAAGTTGCCCAAGAATATGCAGCCAAAAATACACAGCCAAAATGTGATAGATCTGGATTTGAGCCAAGCTCCACACCTGAGATTTTAGCAACTATCCAATGCTATCTTTAATATGCGTTGGTTCTGTATTTAAGAAGTTAAATCTTTCCGATTATAGTAGTTGTTTGGGTGGTAAGTTAGTTCTTTCTGGCTTCTAACACCACTTTTTAGGTCCTGATGCTATGATTTGATTAATGCTATCTCATGCATTAAAAGTGGTAAGCATTAAAAAATGCATGATTTCCCCCCAGGATTTGATACTTTCTGGCAAAATGTGACCAAAGGTGAATAAAGAAGGTCTTATTACCTAGTGACTACATTATGATACCCGTAAGAGTTATTTTATTAATAGTATCTAGTTGTACTTTTACTATGAAGTAAGAAATTCACAGTCATTCAAGCAGTTTTAAAATTTTTTGAAGGTCTTCATACATTCACTCTTACTTTCATAATATTACTATAGTCATCTCATTGCATCTTCTAGAAAGAAAATAAACTTTTACTTTCAGTAAACTGTCCTGATGATTCTTGAGTCTGGATTATCTGCATGTTCTTCAGGAAAATGTGTATTTTCTAGGAGTCTGTTGGCTTGTGGGAGGGAAATGAGAGGAAGGGCCAGGCCCTCGTATTACAGAGTAGAATCCACAGCCCCCCAGGGGTCGTCCATGCTGAAAGCCCCTGCCTCCTCAGGACATCTTGAAGATTTGAGCTCTTTGATGGTTAGTGTGTCTTGCATGTATAACTTCTCAATTATGAATTTGAATTGATTTGCTCTACTGAATCCACTTTGCTCTTGGCTTTACTAAGAATAGGGGCTTTTGGCACAGCGTGAAAGAAGACATAAAGAGTCCTGGTGGCTTGAGGAGCTGAGAGAGATCAGAGAGTTTAGTTAGGTACACTTAAAATGTTCAGATCAACCTGGTAGGATGGCATGCATTGTTATTTATTTATTTATTTATTTTTGAGAATTCCACTACTCCCTACTCCATTTGCAGTTTTATTCACATTCTTAAATATGAAGATATATTTGTAGCCATTTTAAATATTGCTCTATGTATAGTACATAATAAATGCAAGAAGGATTTTCTTAGCTTATAATCAAATAGATACCTGCTTGTTTCTAAACATAATATCTGTTATTTATTATGTGCTTACTGTATTGAAGAACTACTGAGTGTGTACTGTCCTTCAGAATTCTTTTACACTTCAAGGTCTTTGCATTTGTTGTTCTCTAGGCCTGGGATGTTCTTTTCCAACTCTGAATAGCTGTCTTCTGACTCCCTGACAAGTTTTAGCCTTTCCTAACAATGTATCAAAAACTAGAACTTTCACCCCTGTCTATAAATGTTTTATCAACTTGTTTATATTTTTCAAAGCATTCCTCCAAATCTATAATTAGTTTACTCATTTACATGTTAACTTGTTTGTGTCTGCCTTCCCATAGGAGTTCCATGAGAGCAGACATTTTGTCTTAGACACTTGAATCCTATACCTGGTAAATAATCAGTGGCAATGTGGCATGGATTGCATTCAGTTTACACACACCTCTGGCAGTGTGAAATGGATTGCTTTCAGTTTACCACACCTCTGGATTTCAGCAGCTGTTTGCATATGCACTAGAGTAATTTCCATAGAACTAAGAGGAGAGGAAATTGGTACAAGCTGTGCAAAAGAGAGTAATGCAAAGAGTATGGTGAAAAATAAATTGCCATTAAGAAGAAAAGTTTGTCACCTGTGGAGAGAGTTGCTAATTAAATTCTAAGGTCATGCTTACATCAAATGAGCAATTTTTAAAAGTCTCTCACTTATAGTGGATGACTTATCTTTTATTGCATCGTAAAGTGTTGAGCTCATCTGTATGATTAATTGGCTTTTGATTGCTTGACTTCTTCTTTGTCAGTTAGTACCTTTGTGTCTGTGCTGCTCCGTGCAAAGCTTGGGGGAAAAATAATGCCAACAATGATAATAAAGAGAAATGACAACAGAACAGGTTATTGTCAGCCCGGTGTACTTCTTATGGGAAGAAATTATTATACATTTTTGCTACCAGATGAAATCTGTCATCATAAACTATTTCAGTGAGTGTAGCTGGGTCAACCTTTTCAAGGGATTAATACAGATTAGATTCACAGTTAGATTATTGACACCTGAAATACTAGAATATAAACAATCCTTTTTAGGGGGTAGAGAGACAACTTAATAAACTTGGTTTATTAAAAACCCTTTGATATTTTCCCCCTACAGTGCTCTCCAAACAGTTGTCAGTGATTTTTGTTCATGTGGTTTACTCATTTTGGCCATGCAGTGTGATATCTATAGCAAATTTAACACAATAGTCAAAAGTGTATCTTTCTGGTAGATAAGCCTATGCAGGTTATGCTAGTTTGCACTTGTTAATCTAGAGAAATATATTATTCCTTTGACACTTGGAATTTTTGTATCATCTTCCTCATTCATGTTGAAATCAGGGCAGATTCCCTGTGGTTTCTGCAGTTACCCAGAGTTGCAGAAACAGAGACAAGGTTCTGTGGTCCATCTGTTTGGACATGAAAGGCAATAGAAACCAGTGTCACTTTTAATTGTGATATTATTGTAAGTAACAAAGGTTTTAGTAAAGTGGCTTGGAGCATGTACATTAAGTTACTCCCTATTTTTTCTTTTTAACAAATAATGATAATTCAAATAAATGCACTTATATGTCAATTGTTAGGTAGAAAAATTAATAGGGCCCAGTGTCACCATATCTTTTGTTAATATAATTGACAGTATTTATCACTTAGATGCAAAGACTGAACTATTATACACTTTTTTACCTGCTTTCCTAAAGGAAGTTTATTATTGCAGATATTCCAAAAGTAGTAAGCAAGATGAATGTTTCCCCCCTATTTTGTTCTCTGGGGGAAAAAAATCAATACAGTATAGTGGATATGAGGGGGGTGGGTCTTATCCTTAATTCATTATTCAACAAATTTTCAAAATGCATTGGCTTTTCTGTGAACTTCTGTTAAATTTCGAATGGGAAATGTGGTTTGGGTAACCTTGAATTGCTTTCTTAATCTGGCTTTTGGGATATAACTTAAATTCTTTTTTTCTGAGGTGAGCTGTTAAAAGTACATCCAGGTAAAATGATCCCCTTAAGTGGAGCCAATTTTTCTATGTCTAACTTTAGAGGAAAGATTTGCAAATCATGGGATCAGCACTTAATTTGGGGCTCTATTTACCATGTAGGCTGTCAAGAAGTATTAACCTTAAGGTAAGATGAGAACATGGAGTACAAAGCTGTGAGTTGATGGCACACAGTACACCGAGTATTAAATAGCATTATCCATCCTGCTTGCTACAGTAAATAGGATTTCACTATTATGATGTGTCAGGGCTTTCAGTGAAATCAAATTTACAAGACACTAAACTGCCATCCTCTCTGCTGAGCAGCTTTATTCTGGGATCTTGCTTTCATATTAATCCTGTTGGTAAGAAATACTTGTACCAATTGTGCATGGAAATTATAATTTAATGATCTCTTCCTTTTCTCTATTCAGAGCTTAGAATGGACCACTGTGCTTTGCAGCGATAGCCCCAGGGCTCTAAGAAAGAGATAATATACAGTTCAGCTTTAAAGCCCGCTATTGCCTTTCTGTGAGTGCTTGTGATGATCATAAGTGCTGAGATGCCAACAATATGGGCTGCATACTTTCTCAACTCTTCACATTTCTTTTACCTTTTGAAAGACTACACAATAAAATAATTAGATTCTGTTTACCCTGATGGTTTTTAAAAATGATATGCCACTTGAATGTGTAAAGATAAGGTAAGAAATAAAGTATTATGAATTCCAGGGAAAAATAATTCCACTTTTATAGATTCTGTATATTTTGGGGTGCCTCAGCAGGCTATCTTATTTGAAAAACAATTAATTACTCCCTTTCCTTTCTTTGAGATATTTTTCTTGCTGTTGATAGGAATGTTGCAGCCAGGAAGTCATTCTGTGTTTCCTGTGTATGAGATTGAAAATAGGCTAAATCCCTTGAGTTTTCTTCACAACCGATTTCAATATTATTAGTGATCGTTTTGTTTCTTGAAATCTTGTTTATTTATAAGTTTTCAAATGTATTCCATTTAGGCAAACCAGCCAATGCTTATTTTCCTATTTTACTGACTGAAAAATTAAAATATATGAAAATTAAAATTTTTAAAAAGGAAATTGCAGGGCTCATGTTAGAGAAAGTGCTCTTCAATCCCAGTTTTATGTTCAGACCATAAGGCAGCTGTGCCTCTATAAGGGATTATGTTTCAACACATTAGCTACATTTGGTCATTAAAACATTTGAAAATAATATTAGCTCATAGCTTCATCAGATAAGAAGCACCCACATTTGAATTTGGCATCTAAAGCAGGGGTTTGCACAGTAAGGTCAGCATTTAATGAAGGGAACCCAAATTCAATTTGGCTACGGAGACTAAGATAGGGTTTTTGCTTTGGTCATTCTTATTAGAATTTGAAGTAATAGGAGGAGTCCTTGGCATTCACTATTCATTCAAAAACACATTTATTAATCTCCTGCAGTGAGTCAGGCACTGTTTGTAGATATAGTGGTGATTACAGATGGCAGAAAAGCCCACTGGTATCTGGCACAGAGCTTTTCATTGACAAAGTGGATCCAGGGAACCTACACCAGACCACTGTTTTCCATAGCAGGATGTTTTGTAAGAAGTATCTGTTAGCTTTGTCCCTTAAAGTTCTAAAGATCATGGGATTTAGAGGGAAATTTAGTGAGTTGGAGAGATCCATCAGGTTAAATTCTCAGATACAGACCTGACACACTGGTTGCCTCAAATAGTTCTCTCTGGAAACAAACATTAATCTGTAAGTTCCATGAATCTCAGAACTATTTCTCCTCTGATCACTGTGATAGTGCCTAGCACATAACAGGCAATGGATAAATTTTATTAAATTAATGTGTTTGTTGAGGAGTGGGGTGGGTGCTATGGCCAAATAATTTTGAGGAATGTTAGCTTTAACTAAGCTGGATAGATTTCTTTTCTAGGGGCCTCCTCAGAGTTTATATACATTCAGAGCTTCCAAGATGAGAGCACTGCATGCCATGTTTTCAGCATTATACCCAAGTCCCAGAATCTTTTTTTCAAGAAACATTCATTCATTTAGCTCCCAGTGTGTCATCTGAGATCTGTGTGCCCTACGTGATGCCTTGTACCCATAATTTTTGAGTCCTTCACATGCATCCTAGGGTGTAAAGGTGGAGAAGCCATGGAATTCACAACAGAATTCCTAATCTGAGGGCATCTGAGGACCTCCAAGCATCCTGATATTGCCTCCCTTTGTGCTGTATTAAAAATGGTTATGAAAGAGGCTTATCTTAGAATCATAAAGCTCCTCTGGAGTGAGTATTCTCTCTCACTCTGAATTCTCTACATAATTCTAAATCTCTCCAAGAGTCATTGAGAAAGCTATAACCCATAATAGGTATCTCATTTTTGTATTTATGTGCTCATTCTTGATTCAAGCTTGCATTATTCCAGCCTTCCCAGAATTGGGAGCTATGGGTGTTAGGGGTTCTCCTGGACTTTTCCATGTCAAGATTCAGAATCACACCCATTAACCCAAGAGCTGTATATCCTCACCTGAATAAATCAGGCACAGGGACTAAACAGAATGCCACCAAGCATCAAAGGTCTGAATAGGAATTTTTTTCTCTTTCATGAAATGAAGGTAATGAGGGTAATCAAATTAGATAAATATTTAACTACTTCTGTGGGTGTTGCCAAGATCTAGAGCTGGAGGAGCAAGGGAAAGATTTATCAACATCTTCCGTTTCTTCAGAGCTTCAAGTTTTCTGTGACCCTTCAGAAAGAGTTTATAAGACTTGCTCTTATTTTGTGAGGAAGCAGCACAGTTTGCTTGCCTAGGTTAGAAGGTGCTCCCTCGTATCTGGAGAGTAAGTTTGGTGATGGTCAGTAATCACATGCTCTGTAATTTAATTTGCCTTCAGCAGAAGTTGGGAACTAGTGTTCAGATATAATTAGCACAGCCCCAGCACCCTCACGACTGGCAGTGTTTGCATAAGCCCTGCGAGAGCGGGTCCTCATCTGTTCCCTGCTGTGTCCCCAGCACTGAGACCAGTGCTTGGCACTTAGTAGGTGCTTGGTAAATACTGGGTGAATAAATGAATGAAGGAGCGGTCAGCAGGTCAAAAACAGCCCATGTGATTTAGAGATGCATCTTCCAGGGTGCTTAGTGGGCACCTTGTCTCACGTCACTCCTTATCTTGCAGGTCTTCACAGATTCAAGTTAGGGTCCTTCTACTCGCGTCATGCCACCTACCACTATTAATGCAGCAGTGGATCTTATTTACATAAACTTAACAAACATCAGTGCGGTGACTACTTTAAGAGAAAACTTTTGAAATACATGTAATCATATTGCCTTAGTAATATTCTCATCCATTGCTATTTTACATGACTGCGTGGGGGATGGGATGGTGGTGGTACTGGGCATTGTGTACCAAGAAATATAAAATCAGTGTTGTCAGTATCATCAGCATCATCATTAGAACAGTTACCATCTATGGAGGGATCATTATAAGCCAGCAGTGCTTGAAATGAGTTAACATAATACTGTATTTTATCCCAAGAACAAACCTTTAGAAAGCGTATCCTCTCTTCCCTCCCCAACCAATTGTTGATTTTGTTGTTGAGGCTCAGGGACCTTGAGTCACTTGCCCTGGGCTTCCCAGCTGGTGCCACCAGGCCCCTGTCTTCTTCCTCACTGACAGCCTCTCCTCCTGTGTGACCAGGGGTAAGCTACTAAGTTCACAGGAGGCTTTTGGTCTTACATTGATCCAGCAGTTCTACTCCCCTTTCTACCCTCCCCCCTCTTTAAAAAGATTTTTGGTGGAAGTGGGCATGACATTTTTTGTTTAGCGCCACTAGAGGCAAGCAACAGATTCTCAACAAAGTTTCCCTTGGCAACATTTGTACTTGGCCTCTTTTATAAGCTAAGCACCCATTGTCTTACTTAATAGTGTGTTGTGTTTATAGTAAAGAGAAATTAAACCAGCTTTATTATAGGGCATAATCAGATGTTCAGATACACTTAATTGGTATGGCTGTAGCACGTGGTCAGAACTGATAGGAGAGATGCTGAGAGTAAGAAGACTATAAAGATCTGTGGATTGGTCTTATTCCCTTTGAAGGGATGGAGAGAAAATACTGGGAGGAAAAATAACCAGAAATTACAGTTACAAGCTAAGCTAAATCAGCCCAGGTAATGTGGTGAAACTTAGTGTGATGACAACAAAGTTTCATCTGATACAGGCCTTGAACCGCAGTGTCTGTAGCTGCCCCACCAGCCTAGCCTGCTGTTTAGATTGTGTGCCTTTGAACCGAGGGGCATAAACTCCCTGCAAATTTAGATTATAGTCACACAAATAGCAGTTTACTGTCACTTTCCTTTACTAAGACCTAATTTACTCTTATTTAATAAAACTCCCCAGTTTCAGGCCAAAGATGGTTCTCCTATCCTAGAACTATTTGAACTTCAGCTTCCCTAGGCTCTGCCTCAAAATTAACTTTAGTAATTAATAAATCTTAGTAAATGTACCACACACTTAACTACCCTTAAGCTACTCCTTCTTTTAACCTTCCTTGGTGGCAGATTTTTTTTCCCCGCCTACTGCGTCAGCGTCGCTCACCAGGAAATCCCCAGGACTGCTTCTCCTCCTTCTTTCCTCTGCCCTGTGGGGAGCATCCGTTATCACGGGATGCCGAGCTCCTACAAAGTGCCCAGGAATTGTGCTTGGTAGGTACCTGTGATGCACGGAGTGACTAAAGCAGACACAGTCTACCTCTGGTATCTCATCACTTCTCCTTGCCTGCCACCTCTTGTTCATATTGGTATTTCTAGAACTTAATCATAATGTGGGTTCCACCTTGCCCTGATTGATTGTGAGTAAGATGAAGTAGAAAATGAAAATAGAAGTGAGAAGAGTAGTGCAAGCCTTGAAAGAAAAAGATTCTTAGGTCATCTCATTGGGTGGGCAATCCATGTGTTGACAAGATTCGTTTATCTGTTTATCCTAACTATGGTTAAAGCGAAAATAGAACTAGAACTACAATGAGTACTTATCAAGAAAAATAAGACATAATAAATTATGAACTGTCTATTCTCTCATGGTATAGTTGCTCTAAATTGTAGAAATTTGGCAGACATCCCTAGAACTATTTGTTAAAATTCAATAGTATGTAATTAAAGACAGAGACTGCCATTTTGCTATTGGGTACATTAAAAAATTATATCATGTACTGTTTGGATTTAACTCTGAACTCATTTCCCAAAAGATTAACGTCAGAAAGACAAAAGGTTAAGTATTTTAGTCTGGGTAAGTATAAATAGAGGCTCAAGTTACATAAAGTAACTAAATTTACAGAGTTATACTCTGGCTGTTTAAGAGTAATTATGCAAAATATAGTTTGTGAATGATTATTACTTTAGAAATAACCAAATGGAAGCAGTGATTATGATGAAATTCTGTGTTTCTAGCCCTTGCCAGACAACAAAACAAGATTGCTGATGTTCTAAACCTATCCTGACTGGGGATTAAAACCAAAATCAATGCAACAACCTGGATAATATGTTAATGTTTCCTGGAACTTTAGTATTCTTCTAGCACAAAAATATACTTTTATCAGGCAAGGAAACAGAAATCTAGAGCTTAAAAATTGATTTATGTAGTTGGCAAAGGAAATGATAGTGGCTTTTACCCACTCATTATCTCATCAATTAGCTTCTAAGCAAGTGAATGAACTCTACTATGTATTTGGGTTCTGAGAACTGATTTGCGTTGCAGTGGCCCTCGCATATATAGACAGTGGGTTTGGATGCAAATATTAGGCCTCCTACTTATCAGCTGTTTGTCCTTAGACAAATCATGTCACCTGTTTGACTATCAGATCCCTCACCTGTAAAATGTAACCTGTTTGACCTCATGTAACTTCTTAGACCCTCAGATCTCTCATCAATAAAGTGGCCTTCATAACATATTTCCTTGGAGGTGTGGAGATTAAATAAAATTTTTGTGTGAATTTATATGTATATTAAATTAGGATAAACATAATTTCTCATATGTAATAGAGATTGATAATTATACAAGCTGTTTTAGGTAGCTCGTTGCATGGGGGCAGGGTTGTGAGGGGAGCCCTAGAACAGTAGAGGGGTTGAAAATGGAAATGCAGGTTGAATTCTATTTGAAATATTTATCCATTCTGTTGTTCTATTGAAATGTTATATTGAATTTTGCCTGAAATAATGGAACCATTGGCTCAACTGCAGAAGTATTTTTATAATATAGAAACAATAATTTTTAAAAACCTACAATTAAGTCTACATTATCTTTCAGATTTTTTAAAACCTCTTTATTTGATAAAATGGGATTTCTCTTGTATATATTTCCCTTCAAATTTGGCAGATTGTATGTATCAGAGATAGTAGTCTAATACTTTAGTGTATGTAAGCTTAGGTCTTTCTGTCATCTTGCATCTTTTGAGCAGAGGCTGGTTAGAATCTTTATCCATTTAGTTGAATAAGCCTCGCTGATTGGTGGTTCTTAAAAAGAGCTGGTTTTGCTTTTGCATGTTCAAAATGGTTTGTTTATTAAGCCCTATTGTATTGCAGTATTGCAATCCAGCTCTTCCAGACCAAGGACCTAGGCACACAAAGTGGAAGAAACCAGGTTCTAGAAATTGTGGTTGTGAAGTTTAGGGAAAGCAACTTTAAAGAAGTAGCTGGGGTATTGGGAGTGGAGGTTTGGAGGAGTCTTTAGAATTGGAGAATGTGCTGTATAGGTTCTCTCTAATATTATGCTGTGAGTATGTTTAGTGGGACCTTTTTGCTTTCATTATAATCTTCTCTTAGAAGTCTGTGATTTAGTATATCAGTGCAGAGCATGTATTTGTTTTTTCATTTTGATTTTTGGGCCAGTGTTGGAGGTGTTTTTTGGTTTTTTTTTTTAACATCAAGTAAGAAATATAGAATTCATTCTGTTTTGTATCTTCCATTTTATCCATTAGCATGGACAACAAGCAGGAGCAAGCAGGAAAGCTTGGGTGAGGACAGGTCACCAGGGTGAGCAAGACAAGCAGACACACTGGGAAAGTCCTGGGTGGTTATTCCATGACAGCCACTAGGCTTCTTATGATGGTGTTCACGTTTAAGAATATTCCTGGTGAAAAAGTCTTCTTCAAAAATAAGGCTTTTATTTTGGATTGTATTCCTCAGAGGCAGAGAACAATTCTGGCCATGGCTTGGAGAAAATGACAGTGGGATATTGATATCAATACAGTAAATTTCATTTCTGCTGAAGAATGTACTAGGTCAGACTTAATTCTGGCATATCTCATCATTTTGTGCAGTTTGTGCAAGAGTCTATTAAAAGTATTCACCAAAGAGCATAATCACCAAAGTCCTTTTAGTTACAGAACTAAGGGTCGCAGCATATTGTTGGTCAGCTCAGAAAAAGTTCATAGTAGGCTGTTTTGCCTTTCTTAAGAATGTGCCTTTTTTGGATGAAATTCCTCAGAAGACATTCTGGGTTTAGAGAATGCCTGCCTAATCCATTAAAATTTTAATATCTTTAAAATTAAATGGCTAAATTTTTTAGTCTAAAATAAAACTTATCAAACAGTAACTTTTCCAAAATATCTGTGTAAACCTCAAATATTTTTTCTCATGTAATTTAAATTCATCTTTATATTTCTCCCACAACTTCCTATCGACTTGACTGCTTCTACCTAAAAAACAAAAAACAACTAATATTGGTTAGGCCCCTTAAATTACCTTTTATGTTTGTAGATCTTGTATTTTTAATCTTTTGAATCAAAGTATATTTTAATGACTAAAATATGCAGTTATTACAATATAAATTATGGGCATTATAAGGATTAAACTCAGTTTCTCAGTTGTGAGTGAATATCTTTTATTTGAATGTGCTACAGTGTAAAGATAAAGAAAGACATACGCAACTGTTTTAAATTGTTTTCTCCATTTTCTTTGTGGTACAAAATATGGTAAAAAATGCCTGTAACTTACCACCTTGAACACCCACACTGCAATTATTATAAAAAAGTTTCCTGTGGCCTATTTTATATAATGTACTTTCTGGATCCCCCCATTATCTAAAGAAAATCACTTTTCTTTTGAGAAAATTACTTCTCTTAAAGTTTATCCACATAACAAGACAGGGTATTGATAAATATTCTTTCTGCCTTATACTTCTCATTGTTCATTTCCTCTAAAATCAGCAATGGCAATAAAATACTATGTGTTCGTGGTAAATGTTTTAAGTAACTGGAAATATTGACTTTTATTTAATGTATTTCTAGTAGTAATTTTCTTTATCTGTGGACGTTTTAAGAGAGAGAAAAGTATTTGCTGATTTCAGTTAACAATCCAGCAAATGAAATAAAAGTTCTAAAATATGTATTCTCATAAACCTACTTTGTATGTTCCTCCGTAAGTTTTGTTGAATTCAAAAATAACTATTCCCCAATTTATTGGTCTCTTCTGTACTTTAGGATACTTTTAAATCATTTGCTTAGATTTTTTATAAATTTTAAAAAGGAATTATTACTTCAATGATATTTTTATTTTTAAATACAGTTTAGTACTCTAGTTACTAACAATTTAGGATTTTTGCCAGATGTGTTTTATTTTCTTTGCTTTATTTGGCACCATTAACTGTTCATCAGACTCGTTTCATAAATATTTATTCAGAGCCTACTATGTGGCAGGCTCCATTTTAGGTTCTGGGCATATAGCAGAGCACAAAACACACAAAAATTCCTCATTCCATAAAGTTAATAATCCGTTAATGCAAGGCAGTCTATAACAAATATATTTTATGTCAAGTAGTGAAGAGTTCTATGATGAAAAATAACTTGTGGTAAGGGGAGAAAAAATGACACCATGTGTAAGGTGGGTGGGTGGGAGATGTTTTATATAGGGAGGCCTCTCCTTAGATGCTACTTGAGCAGGGACCTCAGTGAGTGGGCCGTGCATGTCATATATTTGGAGGAAAAGCCTTCTGGTGGGTTCTGTTGAACACTAGCTACCCAAATCACTTGGCATTGACTCCATGCCATTTATTGCTCTAGTGTATTTTTCACTATCTTTTCAGAAAGTGCCAGGTTTGCTTTTCAAGCATAGTATCTGTCTTGCCAAGCCCAGCAGACGGTGCTTATTTTGGTCTATACTTTGTTAGCAGATCAGTTCTATGTTGAGTTCAAATGGCACTCGGATTTCAAGAGTGGCTCCAATCCTTTTTCTCCTAGAGGAATGGTAAATAAGCACTAAGAATCTAGTAAGTAAGTATTGAAGTAATTTTAAAATTCCTTATCAAGTGAAAATGTACCCATGATTCTTCGTATGACTTTGCCCTCCTTTCCTCAAGCCTCTCCCAAACCCAAGTCAACATGAAGGAACTTACCTAACTATTCAAAATGAAGAGTAACATTTATCATGAGATTACCCCTTGCCAGCACTACAGTGCTGGGTTATTTGATTTAACCTTTCCAGCTTTCTGGGAATATTATCCTCATTTTTTAGACAAGTAGAGTGAGGCACAGTAATGGTACAACTTTATCCAAGGTCATGGAATTAGTAAGTGGTCAAGGCAGGATTTGAACCCTGGCAATGTAATCCTACATTTTCAACTTCCGCACAGCACAGATTTATGGGAAGTCATAATTGGAATGGGATTACACTAGACACAAAGGAGCTGAGTAGGCTTCTTTGATTCAGTGTTCCAACCATGTGGTCAATCTACAAACAATGCGTAGATTGACGACATGTATGTTTTAATATTACTTGGGCAAAAGTTTCTCCTCTGACAGTGTCCACAGATTGGGAACGGTCAGCTTGTCTGCAAGGTTGTGAAGTTGAGAGATCTGTTTTCACCATCTCCAGGTCCCTTTGCTGCTTTTGTCGATGTATATAATATTCCCCTATCATGACAGAAAAGGCCTGAGAGCTATTATTTGCACATGTCTTCGTTGTACCGCATCTCCAGGTTTTGCGTGTGTGGTTTTGTTTCTTCTCTCACCTTTGGATCAATTCTCCTTCCTGCTTTTAGGTTTCTAGTGCCCCCACTGGCATTAAAACAGGGGAAGGGTGGGTTCCCCGAAAGGTTCCCTACTGTGGTCAGTCTGCTGAGGCTGCAGCAGTTTGGTACAGCTATAAAAGTTAAAGTGACCCTTCTGGAACTTTGAGGCACATGTTCATTCTTCATCCCCAGCATGGGCTGTTACTTTCTTTTTTCCCTTCTCCCTATAATTTTATCTCAAGTAAGACTCCCCATTTATATGAAATTGCTTCCTTTATGTTTGGCATAATTTTATTAATTATTTAAAGACATCTTTGTACCATAATCCTCCTTATCTGACACATTAAAATTCATTTTAATAGTTTTTCTTAGCATTTTTGACTGTAGAAAATGAAGTTTTAACAAATGAGGTATATGGTTGGAACTTACCCTTGTGATTAATAGAGATATTGCTGACATTGTATTTGAAAATAGTGTTTGTTCTGAGAAGGATGATAGGATAATACAAAAGAGTTTTCAAAACTTTTTACATTTTCTTTAGGGACTTTACTATTTGTTGAATCGTTGTTTTGTTTTAGTTTTTTTTTTTTTTTTTTTTTTTGAGACAGAGTCTCACTTTGTTGCCCAGGCTAGAGTGAGTGCCGTGGCGTCAGCCTGGCTCACAGCAACCTCAAACTCCTGGGCTCGAGTGATCCTTCTGCCTCAGCCTCCCGGGTAGCTGGGACTACAGGCATGCGCCACCATGCCCGGCTAATTTTTTATATATATATATCAGTTGGCCAATTAATTTCTTTCTATTTATAGTAGAGACGGGGTCTCGCTCTTGCTCAGGCTGGTTTTGAACTCCTGACCTTGAGCAATCCGCCCGCCTCGGCCTCCCAAGAGCTAGGATTACAGGCGTGAGCCACAGCGCCCGGCCTGTTTTGTTTTAGTTTGAAATTTAAGTTCATTGTATTGCCAGCGATTTTTTTTTTTTTAAATCGATGTGCTTTTCAACATCTTTGTTTCAGACTTGGGATACATGTCTGTTATTTGTCTGAAAGATGCCAGATGGACAAATGACAGTAGAGGCATACCTCATTTTATTGCACTTTGAAGATTTTTCTTTTTTTTAACAAATTTAGGATTTGTGGCAACCCTGCATTAACTAAATCGATCATTGCCTTCTTTCTGTCTCACAGTACATGTTCATTTAGTATCTCTGTGTCACATTTTGGTAATTCTGTAAATATTTCAAACTTTTTAGTGTTGTATCTATTGTGGTGATCTGTTATATGATCTTTGATGTTACTATTATAATCATTTTTGGGGTGCCGTGAGCCACACCCATATAAGTCAGTGAATTGAATGGATAGATGTGTGTGTTCTCACTGTTCCACCAAGCAGCCATTTCTCCATTTCTTTCCCTTCTCTGATACACAACAATATTGAAATTAGGCCAATTAATAACCCTACAATGGCCTCTGAGTGTTCAGGGAAAAGGAGGAATTGTACATCTCTTACTTTAAATCAAAAACTAGAAATGATTAAGCTTAGTGAGGAAGTCATGTCAGAAGCTGAGATAGGCCAAAAGCTAGGCCTCTTACATCTAAACCAAGTTGTGAATGCCAAGGGAAAGTTCTTGAAGGAAATTGAAAGTGCTACTCCAGTGAACACAGGAGTGATAAGAAAGCAGACCAGCTTTTTTGCTGATATGGAATAAGTTTAGTTGTTTTGATAGAAGATCTCACCAGCTACAATATTCCCTTAAGCCAAAACCTAGTCCAGAGCAAGGCCAACTCTCTTCAATTCTATGAAGGTTGAGAGAGGTGAGGAAACTGCAGAAGAAAAGTGTAAAGCTAGCAGAAGTAGGTTCATGAGGTTTAAGGAAAGAAGCTACTTCTACAACATAAAAGTGCAAGGTGAAGCATCAAGTGCTAGTGTAGAAGCTGCAGCAAGTTATCCAGAAGATCTAGCTAAGATCACTGATGAAGGCAGCTACGCTAAACAATAGATTTTCAATGTAGATGAAATAGCATTCTTTCTTTTGGAAGAAGGTGCCTTCTAGGACTTTCTTAGCTAGAGAAGAGAAGTCAATGCCTGGCTTCAAATCTCCAAAGGACAGGCTAACTCTCTTGTTAGGGGCTAATGCAGCTGTTGACGTTTAAGTTGAAGTGCCTGTAAGAATTATGCTAAATTTACTCTGCCTGTGTGCTGTACATGGAAAAGCAGCCTAGATTACAGTACATCTGTTTACAGCATGGTTTACTAAATATTTCAAGCTGACTGTTGAGACCCACTGCTCAGAACATAAGATTCCTTTCAAAATATTACTGCTTATTGGCAATGCACCTAGTCACCCAAGAGTTCTGATGGAGATGTACAAGTATATTAGTGTTGTTTTCATGTCTGCTAACATAACATCCATTCTGTAGCCTATGGATCAAGGAGTCATTGTGACTTTCCAGTCTTATTATTTAAGAAATATATTTTGTAAGGCAATAGCTGCCATAGATAGTGATTCCTCTGATGGATCTGGGCAAAGTAAATTGAAAACCTTCTGGAAAGGATTCACCATTCTAGATACCATTAAGAACATTGACGATTCGTGGGAAAATGTCAAAATAACAACATTAACAAGAGTTTGGAAGAAGTTGATTCCAACCCTTATGGATGACTTTGAAAGGTTCAGTCAAGACTTCAGTGGACGAAGTAACTGCAGATGTGGTGGAAACAGCAAGAGAACTAGAATGAGAAGTGGAGCCTGAAGATGTGACTGAATTGCTGCTATCTCATGATAAAACTTGAATGGATGAGGAGTTACTTATTATGGATGAGCAAAGAAAGTGGTTTTTTTGAGATTGAATCTACTCCTGGTTAAGATGCTGTGAATATTGTTCAAATGTCAAGAAAGGATTTAGAATATTACATGAACTTAGTTGATACACCAGCAGAAAGGTTTGAGAGGATTGACTCCAGTTTTAAAAGTTCTTTGAGTAAAATGCTATTAAATGGTGTCACATGCTATAAAGAAATCCTCCTTGAAAGGAATAGTGAATGGATACAGCAAACTTCATTGTGTCTTACTATAAGAAATTGTCACATCTACCCCAGCCTTCAGCAACCACCACCGTGATTCATCAGCAGCCATGAGGCAAGACTGTAACCAGCAAAATGATTATGACCCACTGAAGGTTTGGTGATCATTGGGCTTTTTAACAATAAAATATTTTTAATTAAGGTATGTACATTTTTATACATAATGCCCTTGCACATTGTAGTCTACTTAATAGACTACAGTGTAGCATCAACATAACTTTTATATGCACTGGGAAACCAACAAGTTGATGTGACTTGCTTTATTGTCATAGTCTGAAACCAAAATCTGCAGTGTCTTTGAGGCATGCCTATATTGTTTTCTTATTCTAGTAATATGGTGGTCATAAAATCTTTGATTTTATGAACCTTTTTCTAATCCCCTTTTTCTCTTTCTCTCTCTCTCTCTCTCTCCCCCCACTCCCTCTCCCCCCACTCCCCCTCTCTCCCTCCCTCCCTCCCTCCCTCCCTCCCTTTTTCCCTCTTCCTTCTTCCTTCAACAAGCATTAAGTGCTAGGTGTCAGGATTCACGGACATGGTTTCTGAGGTGTAGTAGGCTAGTGAGAGGATAACATGTAAATATAGGGATTATTTTACAGTCTGATAAATTCTTTAATAAAAGTTATACTAATCACCCAGTTTAATATTTCCTCAGTTTCTTATTCCTTGAAACCTGATGCTTAAATTTGGAGAGACCAGGCATATCAGCAAACTAAGAATGATTTTTATATTTATAAATGGTTGTGGAGAAAAATCAGAAGAATACTTTTATGACACATAAGAATTCTATGAGATTCAAACTTCAGTGTCCATAGTTAGTTTTACTGGAACCAGAGCCACACTCATTTGTTTGTATTTAGTTTGTGGCTACTTTCACACTGCCTCAGAGTCCAGTAGTTGTGACAGAGAGGGTATAACCCACAGAGCTTAAAATATTTACTGTCTATTCCTTTATGGCAATAGTTTGTCAACCTCTGCTTTAGACATATATTTTGCCCCCAGAAATTGCTGAGGTAAATTGATTGTGAACGCATTTACTGAGCTCCACCTATGTGTCAAGACCTGGTCTAGGGACACAGGAAACAGCAGTGTACGTAAGGGACGTTTTCCTTACTGTCACAGAGTTTAGAGTCTACTGAGTGGAAGACAGTAAAGAAAGTGAAATAAAATAAGCCAAAATAATTAGATTGTGAAAAGTGTGATTAAGAAAACATGAATACCATGAGAGAACATAGATTAGAGAGGGGCAGTTTTTGATGAAGTGGTTAGATGATGAAACACCTAAGAGGAAGAACAAGAAACATTCTATAGAGAGGTTTTAGGGTGGGGGCAGAGGCAAGCAGGTAGAGTCTCTTTCTGTCTCTCCTTCCCTCCCTCTCTCAAAAGAATAGCAGATGCAGAGGAACTGAATGTTCTAGCCACCAGGAAATGGCACTATTATTTACTCTGTGGCCAAAGTTCAAAATCTAGGGCATATTTTTGATTGTCACTTTTCCTCACATTCCTTCCTTTCTCTCTTCATCAGGAAGATCTGTCAATTCTGCTTCCAAAACATAGCTCAATTTTGTCTACTTTCTAATTCTATTGCCCACCACAGACCTCTAACCTAAACTCTCGTAATCACTTCCTTAATTGTCTCCCTACCTCCTTGCTCTGCTCCTTCCACCACTGTGAAACCAAGAGCTCCAGCGATCTTTTAAGAACTTGAGTCAGACTATATATTTCTTTGCTGAAACCTGTCTTTGCTTCCCCACTGCCCTTAGAATTAAATCCAAACTCATTACCTTCCCGTTAAAGAGAAGAAAGGAGGCAAATATGGCCTGAAAGTATGGAATATGGAGCATTTGATGTGATGGACTGGATATAAGATGAGAGAAGAAAGATTCATTCCTGTGTTTCTGGCTTAGCAAGTTGGGTGAAAGGTAGAACCAGTTACTGAGCCTAGAAAGACCAAGGGGAATAGTTTGTTCTTTGAAGCAAGGAAATGACTATGGGCACACAAATCACAAACTGTGTTAAGTTTGCTCATTGAAGCAAGGAAATGACTATGGGCACACAAATCACAAATTGTGTTTTTATTCATTTAAATTTGAGAGGTACTCCTGTGATAGCCAGTTGATCTCAATAAAACGTTTGGACCATCAGTATGGAGTCAGAGGCAAGGTCTTGGCTGGGTATATAAATTTGGGAGTCGTCAGCCCATGGAGGGAATTTAAAGTCATGGGACTGGAAGAGCTTCCCTTAGAGACCAAGTGTAAGTCTGGAGGAAAAGTGGACTTTGAACAAGCTCTGAGGTCTGAACTAGTGGTTACTTCTTTGGGAAGGACAAGAGTCTGGCAGACAAATTCTTCCACTGGCGTTGACTGGTAAGAAATATGGGACTTATACTTATTTACACTGTGAAGAAGTTCTCCATCATCATGGAGGAAATGGGTATTTGGGCTAGATAAAAACAAAAGATTATTAAGAGCATCATCTACAAACAAAATCTTTAATCTGAATTTAATTCTGGGTCTTGTAAGATACAGTTTAGGAGTTCATTTAAATTTGTACAGGGTGAAATTAAGTTTTGACCTTTATAATCGCTGTGTCAGAAAAGTCACATATTCTTGGACTTATTAGTTGATTTTTTCCTCTATTACTTTTCTTCTGTTTTTAATAACAAGTGTCTGGGTATCCATAAAGGCATCACAGACTCTTAGCATCTGTATCTGTTTTTGTTTATAATTATAATTGACTTAAGCCCCCCCCCTTTAAGCTAAGTAAAATATAGTTAGGAATTTTTTAATATAATAAACATCTCATAGTAGATTGAGGCAAGGGAATAGTATTCAATTAGAGGCTAAATGTCACCTTTTACATGAAGCTTCTAATCATTTTGTCTAGATGTGATCTCTTTTCATAAGACATTCGAATGTTATACGTATTTGAAAATCACTATACTGTGGCTATAAAAAGGGTATGTCAGAGCTAGGCTGCTTGGATTCAATCCTGGCAGTGCCACTGACAAGCTCAAAGATCTGGTAAGTTATCCCACTTTTTTGGGCCTCAATTTGCTCATCTGGAAAATGGGTATAATAGTACCAACTTGATAGTTATTGTAAGGTTTCAGTGAAACAATTTATGTAAAGTGCAGAGCGTAGTGCCTCATGCATGCTTTTGTGTCAGTGGATGTTAAATATCGCTATTACCACATCAAAACTCCCTGCAGACTCTACCTTAGTTGAGGACAGAGGCTGTGTGGATATTTGTGTTTCTCTTTTTTTAGTGTCTTATATATAGTGAAACATTTGAAAGAATTTATCTTTATGAAATAAGGGCCTTTTCAGAAAGACTTTTGCTTGGATAAAATAAGTGATGAAACTAAATTGAAAAATCTTACTTATCATCCTGTGTTGTGTAATGGAATCTGTAGGAATTGTTAGCCTGTGAACCACCCTTAAAGAACCTATATTGTTTTTATCCAAGCTGGTTTTATATAAAAGGCAACACAAGTAAGGAAAACTCTAGCATCTTGCTCATTTTGACTCAGGTACAATTTTTTTTTTTAATAAGTAACGTCTGGCTTTATTTTAATATTAACTATATTGGGAGGGAGAACTTGAATTAATCTTTGGGAAGTTTTATTGCTGTTTTATGTGCTGCTAATCTATGGTTGACAAATTAAGGGGGCGTTTAGCAAAATTGTCAAATACATTGTTGCATCACTTCTTTTCACGGGGTTCACCGACAGTAACTAAGATTTGCACAGTCATGAATGAGGATCTCTTACAGATGATTTGCTGAGGCTCCAGGGTATTAATGGAACTGATCAGTGTTGCATTCTGAACATGGAACCGTTTGACTCCCCACGGTGCTCTCAGATCAGAGTTAAGAGCAATTTAGAAAAAATTGTCTGTATGAACACTTAGCTGAAAGATGTCGTTGATTTGTAAGCATTTATACTCTTTCTTATCCCCAGATGATTTGATGGGTGGGACATGAGCAATATTTTAAGCAATATTATATCAGGAAGACTGGAGTTTTATAATGTACATACTCTCAGGGGACAAAAGGTTAGAAATTGATTTTTCTTTGTATAACCAGTACCAAGCACAATACTAGGCTATTCATGCTTTGTTGAACTGTGGGCTAAAACCCAGGAAGTTGGTATCAGAGCGTTAGGACAGTCAGGGCTGCTTTGGGATGGGCCAGTTGCCTGCAAGGTTGTGTCAGTGGCTGAGCTGAACTCTCCATTGCATTATTGCTTTTGCTTTTTGTCAAAAAATTAATGGTATTTCTTATAATTAATAAGAAAAGTTGGTTCAAGGGAAATGAAGCCAAAGAGAAGAGAGGAAAAAAAGAAGTAAACAAAGAATTGAAAAAGATTAGAGGAAAGCCCCACTCTGAATAATCTCAAATGTGTCTCAACATAGAGCATTATGGACAGGTGTGGAGGCTCTGCTAGGGAGCGGTGCTGTCTCTGAAGACAGGAAGTTACCTTGTGACCTGCTGGACCAAATAGTCTTGGCTGGTATGAGGTAGTTGAGCCTCTGAATGACTTTCTTCTCTTTTGGCTCTGATTCTTTCAACACTAGGGTAGCTAATTTCTAAAACAAAGACCCTGAGACCCAGAGGGTTTGAATGGCTTGCCCAAGGTCACAAGCATTCTGGTCCCATTTAGGAAGTGACTCCCTTCGTACCAGAGGCTTTCACCTCTAAAACAGGTTGACTGTGAGATGTGCCAGTCTCCCCGTCATCAAAAGTGTTTGAAGCACAATGAGAGTGATCTCTTGTCAGGAATACTGTAAAGAAGATTCTTGCAAAAGGATTTGTTGACCTGGAAGGTCCCCTTATGACTTAAAATTCTATGATTCTAGCTCCAGTTTCATGGATTTAATAGACAGTCCTCTCTCCCTAGCTCCTTTTAGAAATGGATCTTTGAAAGCCTTTTGTTATATTTTCTATTTAAAATAACAATTAGCTTTTCATCTCAGGTACTTTATAGTGTGCCATGTGCATTATTCATTTGGAACATTAGTTCACCAGCTAATAGCCCACAATTTTAGTTATATATGAAGTAGTAGTTTGGTGAAATAACATTGCAGCTCCTCATTAAACCAAAAGCTCCAGCAAGCTTCTTGTTGCAGAGAGACCCTCATTTTCCCAGCTGTCAACCTGACTGATATTTTAATTTTTCTGCCCTGTGGAAAACTTCAGTCTCTTATCCAATAGATAAATGAGTGAACCCCCAGGAAATGCTGCAGAATGTTTCTGTTTGCCAGTGCAATGAATGCAGAAGCTAATAAATGTCTACTTCTATCAGGAGGAGGCGTGTAATGAGTAAATGATGAGAAAAAGAATTTGGGGAAACAAATGATCAATCCAATCTAAGATGACAAACAATTTCTTAATAACTTGGTCTCTAGTTGGAGAGAGGGCTTCACCAGGCATAGAGGATGCCTGTTGAAACTAAGCCTAGCACAAGGCCATTTCCCTCTAGCTGCTGATAGATTTGGTCTGGTTACATTTGGGTCACACTGAGCAATAAACTGAGAATCTGATACAGCCTGGTTATTGCAGACTTTCTTTGCCCTGTAATTTCTGTGAATGTGTGCTAGGAAAAGGGATCATCTCAGAACCTAGTTCACATTATTTACCCCAGGTTCCATTTATATTTCACATTTGTCTTTTTAATAAAGACCTTTTTCAGAAGTAAAGATCGAGCCTCTTTCCTTTGAGATGTGTTCAGATCATGAGGGTTGCCCAAGAATCTCTTTCCTGTGGGGTGAATAACTGTTCTTTTAAAGCACTCTTGCAAACCTCAACTCCCTAAATCCCTAGTGTCTGCCATTTGTGGGAACTAACGGAATACAAGTGCTTTGTCCCTGTGGATGGATGCATTCTGGCGTGCAGGTCTTATTTGGAAGGACTTGAGTTTACACTCTGCAGAATGCACGGTATGATTAAGATGGAGTAAATGAGATAGAGCTTGGAAAGAGAGTTGCAATCCACATGGAAGATGTGAGAGAGTGACATCATGCCAGACTGAAAGATCATTTGTCGAGATGTATTTTATTATCACCCCTTTGTGGGATCTTTCTAAGAACATTTCTCAGAAAAATCACATGGAAAAGATTGGCTACCAAATACCAGCAGTTTTCAGGGACAGATTTTCATGAATATTTCTAGAAGACTATCAGTCTTGCTTACTGGTCCTCCACAATTATCTTTTCGTCTCTATCCACACCCCCCCAGCCCTTCCCTTTTCAAATTATAACATATTCCGGCATATTTCAATAGTACATGAATGAACTGCATTCCTGCAGTTGAGGAGTGAAACTTGTATGTAGAGTTTAGGGCCATAAGGCAGGAAAATGCTGCTGAGCCGTGAAACAGAAGCTGAACAAAGGCAATACTGCAGGGCCCTCAGTGTACTTGGCAGCATATGAAATGCACCTTAGAGCTTCAGGAATCCTGCATGGTACTTTCTAAGGGAGAGCCATTATACCTGAAAGCTAACACTTTTCAATGTGCCTCTATTCACGTGCATATTTCTATGCCAGGTCTTTCTAAAGGCCTTTCCTTTGAAATACAAAAAGATAAACATGTCTTTGAGATGGATGGGTGATCCTTTTGCCACTTTTGAAATCTTTCTCTAATTCATATTTGAAAATTTTAACCCTTAAATTAAGACTGACTTTTTTATTCACCTACCTAGCATTATGTGCATTGCTAGCACTAGGGAAAAGCATACCACAGTTATTATTAACATCTGAGTTGGTGCTCATATCCATAAAAGGAAATTAAAACTTCAGATAGGTGTATCATCTGCATGCATCTTCTATTGCATGGGTATTGTAATTCTTTCTACTTGACTGTTAAGGAGTAAATACAAGACCACCATGATCAAAGAAAAGCATGGATTTGTGAGGTATTCTCTAGGATGCCATCTATTGCTTTGTACTGAAGTAACTACAGTATTTAATATCTCAAGACCTAAGGCCCTCTAGCCCTGGACTTAGAGCACAAGGCCTGGACTTATTTGGTTCTAGCACTTAGTATCTCAGTGTTTTAGAACACCAAGCAAATGTGTATCCTTGTTTAAACATACCATTCTGGTTAGGTAAAATAAAAACAATAGCCTCTAACCTTACTTCCTCCTTGGCTGTTTTTTTATCATAAAATCAAATGAGATAAAAAGAAATAATTGATTCCTAGCAATATTTGCTGTTTAGAGCCCAAGTCTCTACCTGCCTTCTGTCAACGGAAAAAAGCCAAACTCTGTAAAATAATTTTAAAGAGATTTATTTTGAGCCAAATTTGAGGACCAGGACCCGGAGCCACTGCCGAGAGGCCTTCAGCTAGTGGACTCAGTGTGGTTAGGTTACAGTTTGGTTTTATACATTTCAGGGAGACGGGGGTTACAGGTAAAGTCATAAATCAGTAAGTGGGAGGCATAAATTGGTTTGGCCCAAAAAGGTGGGACATCTCCAAGTGGGGGGGGGGCCTTATAGGTTACATGTGGGTTTGAAGATTCTTTGGCTTGTAGTTGGTTAAAGACATGTAGCTTTGTCTATAGGGTTGGAATGTTTTAACATAAGGAGCTGTTATCAGTGATAACCACCAGACATAGATTTGTTGTGTAAATTGAGGACCTGCAGGTTTGTCTTGCATACCCTTAGATCTGTTAATGGGTTACAAAGGCTGCCTCCTAGAAGGGAGGGGCGCACAATAAGGCTTGTCTGACCTCCTTCCTCCTGGCAGGCAGTTTAGTTTTAGGATATTCCTTTGGCCACAAGGGAGTCCATTTAGTCAGCCGGTGGGGGGGGGGGTGAGCCTTAAAATTTTATTTTAGCTTATGCTTCCTATATTTTCAACCCTTGTGATGGAATTGTGTTCACTTGAAGAGGACTCTTCAGGGCCTCCCTTCTTTTCAGAGATATTTTAATATGATTATTATATCCCAGTAGACTATAAGCACTAGAATCACATAACTACTTTTTTCAAAAAATATCTTATTCAGCTACTAGTACCTTGCTCTGTAAGAGTTGGATGTCAGTAAATATTTGATCGACTAAAGAGT